>NC_041381.1:67118201-67141004 GCF_002162155.2 Triticum dicoccoides
GTAGGGTTAATTTAGGGGTTTCACATATTGTGTTAGCTAGCTAATAGAGAGAAGTGTCCTCTCTTATCTCCGTGCTTGGTCGACGCTATGTACTATATATATAGAGAGGACTCGACACACTAGCTAGCTAGTAAGCAAATGAAGGAAACAATTAAGTACAAAAGATCTTCATGAACATATACAGAGATAAATGATCGACCTCTCCTTCTCTCATAGATTGGTCGAACAACAAGTTTTCATATATCTATCTGACGCTACTGGCAACATATATACAATATAAGATCTCTTACAATCCCCTAACATCTGAACTCAACTTCCACATGGTATTCTCCATCTTTGTCGATGACGTGGTCCAAGAAAGAATCCTGCCAATTCCTCTTGAATTGCTCGTATGCGATCTTGTGGTAGGAGTTCATCCCGCAACTGAAACATCTAATTTGAAGAAGGGGGTCAATACACACACACACACACACACACACACATATATATATATATATATATATATATATATATATATTATTGCTTACGCACTTCATATTAGTTTTTAGAGTAGCCCCGCTCATAGGTTGTGTGGCAGATGAACTCGCAAATGTAGTATCCACAGAAATCATTCCCGGGTTCCAGACACAACCACTTTACAAGAAATAGAGGTCAATCAAACTGATAAGCAAGCATGCTAAATGGTATTGATGAAACTAGCTAGAATCAATGGGAGATGCGTGGAACTAGCTAGTAGTACTTACTTTCGGGTGGTTAAATCGTAGCTCCACCGGCAGTTCCAGAGCTTTGTGCGGTGAACTTTTTCCAAACCCTGCCAGACAAAGAAAACAATTATTTGATATCAGGAAATGAACAAAGGTACCGATATGGTTCAATAATGATCGGTTGAACTTACTTCTCGAGCATTTTAGTCATGGTCGCATACTCCTCGAGATTCTTTCGTTTCGAGTCTATGACGGTTACTAGTCCCTGCTCAAGCTTAATCTCTAGCAGAATAAAGTGGAAGCTGCGCACGCATGCATAACTCATCAATTACATAAATATAACCTCGAGTAATAAGGGAAACCGAATATGCACAAGATAGTAACACTCACTTGTATTAGTAAGGAAAGAGTATTGTATCTTTGTTTTGATTTTGAAGTAACGATGCGAGTAAGTTGGCCTCAGTTTGTTTGCCATCATGTTTAACATTCCATTCATCCATGAGATTTGTGTTAATGAACCCAATATCACCTATTTTTCTTTTCTTCAATTCGGCGATCTTCAATCTACATAATATAGTGAGCATAATTATATATACATGCAATGAAAGAGCTGAGCTATTATAGAGACTTAATTAATTATAGAAGTAGTACTTACAGATAGTAGCACGTGATGATTGTTTTATCGAGGGCCTTTTGATTAAAAAACTGGAAAAACTCCTCATATGGAACAGACAACAGATTAATTCCAACGATGTCGTGTTCCTTTTTAACTCTCAGCGTCAAAGTATCCGTCCTAGACTCGATGCAGATGTCCATGTACCAATCATGGAATCTTTGCATCATCGTTGTTAGAGGAGTACCAGGTTTGACGAGAGGCTTCCCGTGCAGGAATTTGAATGTGTCAACCTCCATTGTATCAAAAAGTGCATCGTCGGGCATGTAATATCCAGGATTGGTATCGGGTAGCATCCCCGGAAGATTAGCAACGATATCGCTAGACACCTTGAGCGGGGGGCATGATTGCTTCGCTTGTTCGCCGAGCTGGGGAATTTTTTCCCACTTCTTCGTTCTGCTAACCTTTGATCAGTGCAAGTACTTCCCGACCGCTCCGCTTCCTTATATCTCCTTTCAATAAAGCGGTCATAGTTGGATTGCGGAGGAGGCGGTGATGCTCGTTGCAGGGCATCCAAAGTGCGCCTCGCTTTCACTGGATCTATCTTCTCCTCCAGAGGTGGATGTTTCTTAGCTTTTACCGATTCAAAGAAGTCCCTCACTTGGCCTTCACAGATCTTCTTGTTTTCCTCCTCACTCCTCTCGAAAGGTAACTTCTCTAGAGGCTTGAGAGACGATGGACCGAATTTGTATTACCTCACGCCTCTGGCTGTACTACTAGATGCCAGAGCAGCCAGAGTGGTTGCGGCTATC
The DNA here is from genome assembly GCF_002162155.2 of Triticum dicoccoides. Taxonomy (NCBI): domain Eukaryota; kingdom Viridiplantae; phylum Streptophyta; class Magnoliopsida; order Poales; family Poaceae; genus Triticum; species Triticum dicoccoides. Next base: position 67,120,331 of record NC_041381.1, read on the forward strand.
TTCTTTCATTGCTTACGAGGCGGAGAAGAAGGAGGTGGACTGCTACGATGCGATGGTGCAGCCGAAGTGGCGGCGTCTATGTTCTGCCGTCGGTGTTGCTTACGAGGCGGCGAAGGAGCACGCGGGCTGCTCGGACATGCCGGAGCAGGCGGAGAAGGAGGTGCATTACTACCACCCTCACGCGCCGGAGCAGGAGGTGGAGTGCCCTGATCACTCGCCGGAGGAGGCGGAGGAGGCGGAGTGCCCAGTTGACTCGCAGGAGGCGTGAAGTTCAGAAGCTTGATGTGCTCCTTCCGCCATAGGCACGGAGTCTTCAGAGCAAGACCCAGCTAAGTCTCCCCATCACCTATAGGGTGGTCAAGCTGGAGCTCCTAAAATCCCTCCACTATTTCATCCACCATCACAACAACATAGCCTTGTGGAATCGGACGGCAGTGAAAAGTTGCTTCAGGTGGAGGGAACATAGAGCCGACAGCCGTCTTGACTTTGAGCTGAAGCCATTGCGTCATAAGGTGGCACTGGTGTGAATCCATGATAAAATCCACGGGGTAGCTAGGACCCGTGAAGTCAGGCTGCTGCGAGCTCAGTGGAAGCCATGCTGCTTCTTCGCTGAGATGACGGGGTAGCTTCTGGGGTAGCTTGGGCAGGATCTCGCTGGTTCTCAACAGTTTGTCATTCCTCTAGCTTTCGTACCCTTGCCTGAAGCAGCTGCAGTTCGCTCTGCTCCACTTTCCTCGTCCCCTATTAGGTTTTGTAACCGCCTGCATTAGGAAACCCAACCTACCATTCAACGGAGCATGGCGTTCCTCGTGTTCGTCCAGGGTGCTCAAGATTCCTGAGGGCCTTTGTGAGCTCGTCGTTCTCTCTGTCGGGAACGAACGTACCTTCCTGCGCTTCCTTGATTGCTTGTTGAAGCTTCGTGATCGGTGTCGCAAGTTGCTCATCCGTCCAACAACACTTCCCTGTTTTAGGATCCAAAGTTCCCCCAACCCTGAAGAACCAAGTCCTTGAATGGTATGGCTAGTGCAATGTCTCTGGTTCGACCCCTTTAGCAATCAGGTCCTAAACAGCCTTGTCCCACAACGGCCGGGCTTTGAGGTAGCCACCTGACCCCGTGCGATGGTGATGCTCCTTCTTTGCAGCATTTATCTTGTTAATCGCTGACATCTTCTTACTCTTCGCTGATGTCTTGTGGGCCACAAATGCGGGCCAGTGATCTCTTATCTTCTCAAATCAGCCGGTGAATTCAAGAGTCTTGTTTTGGTCGACATACATTGATTTTAACTCATTCTTCCAACTCCTAAATACATCTGCCATCTTCTTGAGAGCATGAGCCTTGATCAATGGCTCTATAACTGGCTTCTCTGGACCCTCCTCTGCCGGTAGGGTGAAATTATCCTTTAGCGTGGTCCAAAGATCATCTTTCTGTCTATCTTCGACAAAACAAACTTGAGGGTCTTCCTTCTTAGGCTTATACCATTGGTGGATGCTGATCGGGATCATGTCCCTAACAAGAACCCCGCACTCAGCAGAAAATGCTTCCTTGGTCCAGAAGGGTTTAATTGGTTGGACATCACACGTGATTTCTGTGATCTGAACCTTTCATCCGGGCGCAACTTTTTCTTCGGGCCTCGTCTTGTTAACGAAGTTTTGCTCGATTCAGAGGGCTGTAAAAGAAGAAAGAAGAGTTAATATATGTACATACCAAAATAATTAATGCATCAATTATCTAGTCAACATAGGCTTAATTAATATATATATATATATATATATATATATATATATATATATATATATATATACCTTACCGGACTTTGCAACAGCTGATCTCGACTCCGTTCGGTCACTGGAGCCGTCATCACGGTTGCCGGAGCCACCATCATGATCATCAGTTTCGTCCTCCATTGTTTGATCACCGTAGCCTGCTTCCTCTCCTTCCATACCTTTGAGATCGTTGAGAAACGACAAGACATCACCTCCGTCGCAGATTATGTCCCCCAATATCTCTTCTTGTTCGAAGTCTCTTTGTTGATCCACAGTTTCTACAAATATTACAACATGACAATTAATATACAAACATGAGAGATGGATATATTAATGGGAGAATTACATTTGAACCCCTAGTTGTGTCCCTAAATTCAAAAAACCCTCGTTTGTGCCCGAGCTCGTTTGCTCTTCTTATGCTTTTCGCCTTTGACTGTTTGACCGTAACTTTGAAAACTTCATAACAAATTCATACTAACTCAGAAAAATGCATCTAAGATATCAAAATGTTCAGAAAAACATCACATGTATGTGCATGTCATTTGAATTCATGACAAAAAGTGTATTCGTGACAAAAGAGATCATATAAGCTCAAACTGAGATAGGGACTTTTCAGCACGTTTGTCATGAATGCAAATGACATGCACATATAGGTGATGTTTTTCCGATCATTTTGATATCTTATATGCATTTTTCTGAGTTAGTATGAATTCGTTATGAAGTTTTCAAAGTTATGGTCAAATGGTCAAAGGGAAAAAGCATAAGAAGAGCAAACGAGCTGGCACAAACGAGGGTTTTTTGAATTTTGGGGCAAAACACATGGGTGTGACACAACTAGGGGCTCAAATGTAATTGTCCCTATATTAATAGTGGCAAACATAGACCCCTCGGCGATCCTCGACCCTCGACCCCTCGACGACAACCCTCGACCCCCATCCCCTCGGTGACCCTTGACCCCCTACCCTAGCTAGTTCCGATCTTCGACCACTCGGATTCTCTTAACCTTTAAGGGATTTAACAAGATGGCACCATTCTGGATGTATAGAAAAAATGGTCCCTATTTTTTCCTGATCTCATTTACCCTTCTATATGTCATGTTGTCTAGTGTCAAAGGATTCAATACTTTGACACAAGAGAACGTGAACATATCGAATGGTAGATGAAATCAAGAAAAAATAGGGATCAACTTAATTATGCATATCCATAATGGGGCATTCTTGATAAATCTCTTATAAATCTCGAGAGAGTTTGTCGGGTAGGGGAGGGAGGGTGTACGAGATTGACAACATTTTTTTCTATGGTTTGGGTGTCCTCAAATGGTTTGGATGTCCTCAAGTGTTTGTCGACCGAGAGGGGGTTGATCGATGTTCCCCTGTCGACCCCTTGACGATCCTCGACCCTCGACCCCTCGACGACCCTCGACCATTATCCCCTCGGCGACCCTTGACCCCATACCCTAGCTAGTTCCTATCATCGATGGCTCGGATTCTCTTAACCTTCAAGGGATTTAACAAGCTGGCGCCATCCTGGATGTGCAGAAAATGGTCCATATTTTTCCTGATCTCAAGAAAAATCATTGCTTCATCACTTGCTGAAATTAATAGGTGCATAATGGTACGAAGCTCTCCAAAATTGTTTTGGAACGGAGTCCCGGATATGATAATTCGCTTTTTGGTACGAAGTTCAGCAAGAGCCTTCCGAATATCGCTATTTGGAAGGTCTTTGCTACCAAAAAGCAAATCATCCTATCCGGAACTCCGTTCCAAAATAACTTTGAAGAGTTTTGTAGTGTCATACTCCTATTACTTCCAGCAAATGATGTAGCCATGTATGAGATTAGAAAAAAATGGATCAACTTGTGCACATCCATAATGGGGGCATTCTTGTTAAACGGAGACCATCGACCCTCGACCCCTCAACGACCCTCGAACCTCATCCCCTCGGCGACCCTTGACCCCCTACCCTAGCTAGTTCCGATCCTCGACCGCTTGGATTCTCTTAACCTTTAAGGGATTTAACAAGATGGTGCCATTCTGGGTGTGTAGAAAATGGTCCATATTTTTCCTGATGTCAAGAAAACCATGGTTTCATCATTTGCTGAAAGTAACAGGCGCATAATGGTACGAAGCTCTCCAAAAGTGTTTTGGAACAGAGTCCCGGATAGGATAATTCACTTTTTGGTACGAAGTTTAGCAAGAGCCTTCTGACGCTATTTGGAAGGCCTTTGCTGAAATCCGTACCAAAAAGCGAATCATCCTATCCAGAACTCCGTTCCAAAACAACTTTGAAGAGTTTCATAGCGTCATACGCATGTTACTTCGAGCAAATCATGTAGCCATGGATGAGATCAGAAAAAATGGATCAACTTGTGCACATCCATAATGGGGGCATTCTTGTTAAACGGCGTTGTTCTACCGAAGTAGGGGCTCTACTTTGTACCCCTTTACTTGTGAACGGGCAGCCAGAGCCACGCCCGCGGCCACACTTAGCAGGGCAGAAGAGGGAACCCGAAAGCCACAAGACCATCAAAGCAACACCAAGATGGAGATGCAAAGAGCAAGAGCGCGAGGTGGACTCTCCCGACAAGACCCTTGCCGGGGCGGCCTCCGCGGCCCCGGCAAGACCATTGCCAGGGCAACTTGCCCAACACCAGCAGAGCACGCCAGCCTTGAGCCCCAGGGTTCCAATGCCATCGATCACGTTGGAACCAAGGCTCGAGAGGCGCCTCCGTGGTGGCATGTAGATCTTCGTAAAGATCATGAACACGCAAGATCAAATGAGGACCAGAAGACGATGATCCTTGGCAAGATCCTTGCCAAGGAAATCCAAGAGACCCCAGCAAGATCCTTGCCGGGGACGACCACGGCGCCACGGCAAGACCCTTGCCGAGGGCGTCAGTGGGACTGCAGCTAGGCCTGCGCCCGCCAAGGCTCCACCACCGTTCCCATGCAGCTGCCAGCCCAGCCAGCCAGGCGAGCACCTGCGTGGCGACGTGTGGCCTCGAGGCTAACTCAGCAAGCACCTGTGTGGTGGAATGCAGATCTTCATGAAGACGCTGCCACCGCGCCAGCTCAGCATCCTGCCAGCGTACATGGCGCCGCGCGCCTCGCTTGCCAGGGCACGTGTCACTACTAGAAAAAAGGCTGTTATTGGCGCACCTGTTTTTGCTATTAATGGCGCACTATAAGTGCGCCACTATTAACACGCCACTAGTAACAAATAGTAATGGCGCAACTCTGGTGTTCCACTAGTATCCCAGATAATAGTGGCGCACCACATAGTGCGCCATTACTATGCCCAACAGTGCTCCATTACTATGCCTCCCAGGGGGCCATATTTACCTTGTGCTCTGGGTTACTAATGGCGCACTTTTAGATAAGGCGCCACTGGTGTGTTTATTTCTGTGCGCCACTAAAGTGCAATATGGTGTGCCACTACTATGAATATTAGGAATTATTATTTTTACTTTTCTGATATTTGCACAGGTTACAAAATACATTACATCACAAAATATAAACATCACAACATATAAACAGCAGATTTATCGAATACAATAGAAGATTAGTCTCCAAATACAATTCATCATATTAGTCTCCGAATTCAAAATACCGAACAAAGTTAGAACATTACAAGTCTCGAGACCGCGAGTAGCGAGTTTGTCTTCACATTACAAGTCGATATCTAAACTACCAACACATAGAAGAGAGCTGCGGTCACGATGAGCATCATCGCGATGAAACTGGTATTCATCCGGTTCCTCCTCCGCTCCCTCCTCTCTCCCGCTAGATAGCGCGTGTATCTCGCTTCCGCCTCCGCCCTAGTGGTGTACCCTTTGTAATTGTTACCGCTGAAACGGGGAACCTTTCTTCGACACTCCTCCTAGTCGTCATAGACTCCGGGAACCTTACCCTTGTACACGACATACGACGGCATCTCTACGCACTAGACAAACAAAACGTTAGTAGCAATTCATAGACAATACATAAACAATATATAAGTATGCAACAAAAGGATCGGAAGAGAAAAGCAACACATTAATAGCATGATTCATGGTCCTACTAATAAATAGCATATATTACATATAAGTTGAACGACTGTCCAAACTAAAGAGACATACAAGTTCATTAAAGGTTAATTACAACATGAGCTAATCGATATTTCAGAACTACATAGCATCATTACTTTCAACTCGACTCAGGGACCAAAGCGTGGATGAAGCCGCCGTCTTTCGTGATGGTGATGAAATCACGATTGTTGTCAGCCTACATTTGTACCGTTGTTTCTATTTCACTATTGGACCGTTGATATTTGAGGTAGAACTGCCCCGAGGTACGAAGGACATCTTGATGGATGATTTCCGCAAACTCCGACTGGATGCGAAAGAATTCTTGTCTGATGTCCGCGTCCTGGATTGCCGACAAGTGTGCGGCCCAATCTTTGAGATTAGTTGGTAGCAGAAGGTGATTATGGTCCCGTACGATCGCCCGCATGTGATGGAGGGCATAGTAGGCATCCTTCTGACTGCCAGGCGGCTGCTTGACGCAGGGGAACATCGTTACGTGGGTGAACACGTGCTTGCCGTACCTACAAATTGGCCTCCTAAAGGTGCCTCCAGATTTTGCGTAGCCGGGGAGAGCATCATAAGAACTTTCTTGATATTTGTGTAGTATTTCTTCGACTGACGGTCCGAGTCAAAATACGTGGCCATAGAATATTTCGGGCTTAAGAGGATGAGTGTGCAATGTGTGTCACTGCACAAAACACGGAATGTTATAAAAAAAGAACGATCGAAATCTAAGAAATCATATGTTACAGGGCGGTGAGGGGATGACTTACTCGGGAAGGTAAGGCACGAGGAAGTTATCCTTATCTGGGTTCGCCAGAATGACGCCTTTGAGGTATGAACTCGCGACTTGCCGATCCCTAGCGCTGCCCAAGATCTTGGCACGCATGTAGAAGGGGTCGACTATCACGATGTCCCGGGTCTTGTCTCTAATGATCCGCTTCTCCATACTGAGCGAAAATAGCCGAATGAAGGTGTAGTGCAGTGGATGAAGGTTAAATATAGCAAAGATGTCATCAAACCGCAGGACGATCATACCCCCGATGGTGCTATCGACAAAGGCCTTGCCCTCTGGCACCTTGGCCATGAAAACCGGGTATGCCACATCATTCTCGGAGAGATGACGCTTCTCCACAGAAAGACCACTGTCATGCAAACTCTGCATAGCACCGGTTGCAACATTGAGCAGATTAGTCGGTAGCATCGGCCTACCCGCCACATGCACCCTCCTCGAGATATCCTTAGGTGAAGGTGGCCCGTCCTGACCATGGATCGTACTCAGTGTCGGCTGGCTCACACCCTTGTTATTTTTTCTTTTTCGTCCCTTCTGCTTCTTCTGCTGTAATGGGATTGAGTTCTGCTTAGAGACCGCCTTCTTGAGTGTGTTGGGGCTGATAATATTTCGCACCTCGGCTATCTGAGGCTCGGTGAAGGCGGCACCTAGAGACGTCTCCTGAGAATTGAACGCCAGATGATGCCTGTTGCAATTGGGTTTCTCCGTGGTACCAGCTAGATCGCGATCATCTTTTGCACGGTTGGGTTCTTGAGAAGGAGGCCCCAAGAATTCGTCACCGTAGCCATGTTCATTGAAGTACTTATCGATGTTGGTAAATGTACCGTCATCGTCGTCCAGATCCTATGCCATATGCATGTCCGGATCAGCTGACGGTGGTAGCATTGTGGCGGTCTTGCCATGGCTTGGCGCCGACACGACTGGTGGTGTTGTATGTGGGGTGGTGTCCCCCGCCCCCAAACAAATCTGGCTCTTCAGCCAAAGCAGGTGCCAGCTTAAGCAGGCGCTGAGGGTCATCACATCATCTTCGTCGGCCCCAGGGGGTTGAAACGGAGGTAACAAGTCGTTGCATCCCCACAACACCGGAACCAGTTGAACCCTATACACGGTGGGTGGCATCGGATTACCGTGGAACACGTGGTTGCCCGGTTGAATGATTCTGGCCTTGGCGACATCGATCAACTCGCCGTCCATCAAGTGCAGGAGAGTGCATGGAACGTCGGCGGTGCCCTCTGAAAACATGTAGGGCGTCAGGGATGCCCAGTCATAGGCAAGGAGATGAAGTCATCAGCCGAGAGGCTTAGTTACCGTGATGGTGGCGAGCTCGGCTAATGTCGAGGCACCACCAATGGCGGGCGTGCAAGTGATGGAGGGGCCGCCTGCTGCCGAGGTGCCGGCCGGCGTATTCTTCCCACACCCGGGTGTATTAAGCTCCAATGCCGGCGCCGACGCCGGAGACACCAATGCCGCCTCCGCCGGAGACACCAATGGCGCCGCCAGCTCGTTGCGCGAGTTACTGCCGTGAAGCTGGGAATCGGGGGCGGCCCCTGTTGGCTTGTCGCAATCCATGCCTGCAACCCCTCAATTATACCTGGCCAAACCTCGGGCTGGGCCGGGCTTCGGGCCGGGCGTAGCCAAGCCCGACACAAAAAACTCAGGCCTGGGCCCGGCCCGGCCAGGCCATCGGGCCTGTGTTTCTGGGCCCGAGCCCGGCCCGAGCATGGCCCGAGCACGTAAAAGCCTGTCGGGCTTCGGGCCGGCCCGACCCGACCTTCAGAAAATGGCAAAAACGACGGGCCCGGGTACGGCCCGGCCTGGCCTTCGGGCTAAAAAACTAGGCCTGAGCCGGGTCGGGCTTTTTTGGGCCGGGTCGGGCCGGGCCGGCCGGGCCGGGCTTCCCATGGCCAGGACTACCCTAAATCAAGGTAGGCACAATGGCAGTGATCGTCGCTCTCAGTTGGTCTCACACTTGCTCTTCGACTATCTCCAGAATTCGTGCCACTTGTGCCTTGAGTTCTTGAACCTCGCGCTCCTGGCTTTCCGAGCTGGTCTTTCTCTCCTTTCGCCCAGCGTTATAGTATTCCGACCATTTCGTGGACAAGCCTTTGCCGGCCACACGACCAGTTGACGACGGCTTACTGAACTTATCCTTGTGTTTCATTACGTTCAATGCCCTATTTAATGTGGTGTCCCAAGGGGAGCTCTAAGACGACCCCATGCTACTGCTTTCAGTGTCCCGCGGAAGGAACATGAACCATTTAGAAATTTGTCTTCATTAATTAGAATGCAACCATATGGAGCTAATTACACGGGGGTGTATTCCTTACCAGAACAAGCTCAAGCGCCTTGGTCTTCGGATCCGTGGTAAGCTCCTTTGTTACCGGGTCCACCTTGTACCGAGCCCTGACATAGTTCCTGGTCTACTTGTCACGGTATTTATCGAAGAGAGGCGGTAGGCCTTGCTCGGCACGCTCCGCGCCCTCCTTGTCCCATATAGGTTCCGCCACTCTGTAACCGCCAGGACCGAGTTTGTGGACCCCTAAGTTCAAGTCCCGCATATCTTTCCCCCACTGACTTGATTCCGCGGATGCCTTGCTCTCACACTTGATCTTGAACTCCCAGTAGTCAGCTTCGCTGATCGAAGGATTTGTCTCCTTGATCTTCTCATAACTATCACCTCTTAGAATCCTTCTCTTCACCGCGGCTCTCCAAGTAGACAGGGCCGTGCTCATCTTCGTGAGGGTGGCACTTTTCACTTTATTCCCTGAGAGGCGTGTGTTTGCGAAGTCACCGAGGAACTTGTATCGTTCGTGCAGCTTCGTGAGGAGGAGGTTGCGCAAATTCCCTTGGTCACGATGCCTTAGGTTCTCGTTGTTGATCGAGACGGTGCTCCGGAGAATGCACCCGAGTTGTCCCGAGTACCCACTGACTAATTCTTTGGGCGTCGTTGGATGCCCACTAGAGGACACTTCAGTAAATTCCTCCTTGACGGTGCCGAGCACGTTCGAGCGCCGGTCCTTCCGTTACCTCTTCGGTTGGCTGCCATCTGTGCGTGCGCTGCCATCATTAGTGGTGGCATCCTCAGCGGCACCATCAGTGGTGTCATCCCCAACGCCACTAGGGGTTGTGTAGTCGGGATCGGTGTCTTCCGCGGCGTCTTCATAGCGGTGAGGTTCTTCCTCCATCTCCTGGGATGTCACGACCGGTTTTCCAATAAAAATATTTATTGAAAAGCCAATCTTTTAAGTCCAGTATGAGAGAAATCCTCCACACTGGCAGACAAATTCTTGATACAATAAGCCAGTAGCATAAAATATATTACAGGGTCGAACTACGGTTGCTCAACCAAATTATTACAAGCACGCCAATAATCATACATAATGGTGGACAGAACACAGTGGTGTGGAGACATACTACTGACTCAAGGATAGGCTGGTGGTGGCAAAACACAGCAGGGAGAGAAATACAAGACATTACGTCTGTCATCTCATCGAGCGTCGAGAAGAGGCTCGATGAATTTATTTGGTAGCGGAAGCGGATATAAAACAGTGGCCAAATCCAGGGTCGCACAAGACTGACTGGGACTCCTCTAAGTGTCGGGCTCGCTATCGAACTCTTCATCCATGAGATCGCCTTCGCCAGCATCTGGCCAAATCAACAAGCCAGTGAGTACTTTGAAAGTACTCGCAAGACAGTTCGGACGTAAGATATAACAAATGCATGCATGGATGCAACATGATTAATTCCTTAATGCACAATAAATAAAACTGGCATAACGGGTAAGTAAAAAGGGAAAACGGCGGTAGTCCGCCTGAAATTCCACAGAACATAAATAAGGACCGACCGGGTGTCTGAAGCGACGCCTCGAAAGGTGAACAAATAAAATAAGGAAAATGATACCACAGTCGGGCATCTTAGCGACACCACATAAAGGGCTTTTAAAAGAAATGCCATGGTCGGATGTCTGAGCGACATCGCAGAAAGGGCTTTAAAAGAAATGCCACAGTCGGACGTCTGAGCGACATCACATAAAGGGCTTTAAAAGAAATGCCACAGTCGGACGTCTGAGCGACATCGCAGAAAGGGCTTTAAAAGAAATGCCACAGTCGGACGTCTGAGCAACATCGCAGAAAGGGCTTTAAAAAGAATTGCCACAGTTGGACGTCTGAGCGACATCGCAGAAAGGGCTTTAAAAGAAATGCCACAGTCGGACGTCTGAGCGACATCGCAGAAAGGGCTTTAAAAAGAAATGCCACAGTCGGACATCTGAGCGACATCACATAAAGGGCTTTTATTCACAAGTAAATAATACTCATAATAAACATTCAATTCATGAAAACAAACGGGTTAGTCCATCCACAGGAGTGATCATTTAACCGGACTTAGCACTCATGCGATTCACCGGAGTCTCTGTCATCAAAGCTGACAATTGATTAGGATAAGAAGGAACGAAACTTGACATGGAAGAGATGATTTGGAGGAATATATGACTCTGCAGAGTTTGTACAAAATTTTTCCCACAGTCAACGGATTTCCGTAGTCACGAAGGACTAGTTCCGTTTACGGTATTTCAGAAGAAAACACAGCTAACCGGTACACACCCATCCTACCTCTCGATGCTAGGAATCACCCTAGTCATCGTCCAAGAAAAACTTTTGAGACGGGGAGATCACAATGTCGAATAGCATGGGATCAAATTTATATACGCGCGCTCTAAGGGGTGCCCCCCTCTCGGTCCCAACCGGAAACACCCATGCCCCCTGACCGGATGACTGGCTTTAATCCAGGGCCATGGAACCATCATCACGGCCTCTCCTCTTTGGTGTGTACCATGAAAGCGGTTTGGAACTTACTAAACCATATTCCTTGCGGAAAACATGTGGTAGTACAAGGAAGGAAATGATAGGTACTGGACCGATATGGTTTGACACTGAAGTCACATTGTCTGGCGTAAGACTGGCATGCTACAACACTGCCGTCGTACCCATCCTCATGCCAACACATGGCCATTCATATTCACATTCATCCACGTATGGATCATCGAACTCACTTACCTCATTATCACATAAAATAACGTTCATCGGCATGCCATGAAACTAACTAAATGCAAAACATGCCAAGACACTCATCATATCAAAAGTTCAAACATGCTTGCCTGGTTCAGAGTAGTCGGAGCCTAGCTCGGTGAAGTTCGCGGCTCCGTCACCTCCTTCGGTATCTACGTTTAAAGAAGATATATGCGCTAACGTAAATACCAAGGAGAGTACATAAGGTAAACCAAATATTTTTCAAATAAATCTGATAAAAAACTAGACAAAATTTTAAAGAGAACAGAAAAAGAATCAATCAAAAATACTTTTCTGATTAAAAGTTATAAGGGTTTTCGTCCAGGGACTTATCTGTAATGAAACAGAAGATTTCCAGGGGCTAGTTTATAAAAGCAGAAAACGCTTCGGTAGCGATTACGCCAGCCCGAAGAGAAAACGTATTTGGCAGAAGGCGTTTTCAGATAACGCTTCGTTTAGAAAGGACAGAGAGGCTGACAGCAGGTCCCACTTGTCATGTTTAAATTTTCAAATGGGAGGGACGAGGCTCGTCGGCGCCCGAGAGCTGCTGTGGTCGCCGGCGCCGATCCAATCCACGGCGAGGCATGGGGATCAGAGGTTACCAATGTGCTCACCGTGTCCTTCCGCAACGGTGGGTGGTGGTGTTGGTCGCCGGTGAGCAGCACGTCGACGGCGGTCTCAACTCCGGCGGACGGTGGTTCGGGCGTGGATGGAGCTCGTCGGAGAGGGCTGCAAAGATTAAATTGTGGTGGGGGTTAGACTAATGGGTGCAAGAGAGGGCTACGGACGAGGTTTGGGCGCCGGAGGTGGCCTCACCGAAGTGAATCGAGCTGGAGGCCGAGGCGGGGCGAGGCGGCCGGAGCTGGGGGAGGAGACCTCCTCGAGGTCCCCCTAGTGGCCTGGCGGGGTGTTGGTGAGTAGTGGAGGTGCTGCGTGCACGAGAGTGAGCTCGGGACCCCTTTATATAGGCGGTCCGAGGCGGTTGCCGTGAACGAGGATCACCGGCGAGCGATTACGGTGGCGCAGTGCTCGGTCGGGGTGGTTAGGGGGTCGAGCATCATCACGGAGGTCCAACGGGTCCGTTTTGGTGTTGAACTGGCCGGGGTTTGGGTGTTAAGGGCGAGCTCGACGGAACGGTGATGGTGCGGGCCCGTCGGCGGCGGAGAGCGCGTTCCGTGCTTGCCGGCCACGGTGGCTGTGCTACGGGCGTGCGCTGGCGTGCATGAGGCCACGTGGAGAGCCAGGGAGCGATGGGCGGCGCGGAACGGCGTTCTGCCGTGGTGTGCCTCCTGTCGGCCGCCACGGGAGGTCCCGACGCCGCAGAAGACGCCGGCGAGGGCGAGCCAGCGCGCTACCGACGCCAGGAAGGCTCCACGCACGCGTGTGCAGCTTCGGACAAGAGGAAGAGGCGGCGAGGAACGTGCCAAGGGCACTGTGGCCGCGTGACTGAAACTGACGGACTGAAGATGACACTGAAAACTGAATTTTCTGAACTATGAACAGTAACAGTGCACACCAGGTGTTCGACCGAATGAAATTGGCCTCTGGTGATTTTTCCTTGAGCTGATTTTTGGTGGAGTGGCTTCTCCTTGCTCAAATAGGCTGCCTGAATTTTGGTGGAATTTTTGGAGGAGTGTAGATATGAATTTCACCAAATTTGGCAAATCTGGTCCAAACTTGCAGAGACTGAATTTTGAAAAATTTGAAAAGAGGAGGAGTGGATCAAGATGGTTCTGGGTTGTGGGTTCAAAGGACAATCCAGGAGAATTGGTTTGAGGTCAAAACTCAAATGCAATAGGGCACTTGCTTTGAAAATCTCTCAGGCTCCAAATAATTTTTAGAATTGAATTGAGGGAAAAATAATTGGAATAAAAATCCAAAACCAGTTTGGATTAGTTGGGACAGAGAATTTAGGTTGATCACAAGTTGTAGGGGAGGTTTTGGAGGGGTTTTACCACATGGGCAAGAATGCCAAGTCATGGTGGTTCCAAGATATGAAAATCCCAAATTTCATGGAGTTTCTTTTTAAAAGAAAAAGATTAAACTCCCAAAAATAATTTTGAGAGAGAACCAACAGAGAAGAAGTTTCAAAAGGTCAAACACCAAAGTTTGAAGCCAGAATAAAAACCTTGCCAAAGAAAAGAAAGTTTCTTAAGAGGAAGGTTTTCTGGAAAATTTTAAATGGCCTCTTTTCAAAAACCACAAAGTTTTTGCTGAAAACCAAAGTAAAAATTTTGGAGTGCCACAACACCTACCCCCTTAGGAAAAATCTCGTCCCCGAGATTTCAGCTGATCCTTAAATAAGTGTGGATGCTCTGTCCGAAGAAAATCCTCGCTTTCCCAGGTTGCTTCACTGTCGGTGTGATTGCTCCACTGGACTTTGAAAAACTTGATGGTTTTCTGTCGGGTCCTCCTTTCAGACTCCTCTAATATTCTTATGGGACGTTCTCGATAAGTGAGGTCTAGCTGTATGTCAATGTTCTCATGAGATACTTGTTTCTCTGGGTTGCTTACGCACTTCCTTAATTGAGAGACGTGGAACACGTCGTGAATGTCGGACAAGTCTTCGGGTAAGTCTAGCTGGTAGGCTACAGTGCCTCTTCGTGCTACTATGCAAAATGGTCCAATGAATCTTGGTGCTAATTTTCCTTTAATCTTAAACCGTTGCAATCCTCTCATCGGGGATACTCTCAAGTATACGAATTCACCGGGTTCGAAGCTGACCCTACGATGTTTCTGATCATAATAACTTTTCTGTCGACTTTGAGCGGCCTTAAGTCGGTCCCTGATTAGCTTGACTTTTTCCTCGGCTTCTCTGAGCATATCTGGTCCGAAGATGCGGCTGTCTCCGGTCTCTGACCAATTTAACGGGGTACGACATCTCCTTCCGTATAGGGCTTCGAAAGGAGCCATTTGCAGGCTGGCCTGGTAACTGTTGTTGTATGCGAACTCGGCATATGGCAGGCTGTCCTCCCAACTGGTTCCATAGGTGAGGACACATGCTCTCAGCATGTCTTCTAAAACTTGGTTTACGCGTTCTGTTTGTCCATCAGTCTGAGGATGTTATGCGGTACTGAAGGCTAGTTGGGTTCCCAGAGCCTGTTGTAATTGCTCCCAAAATCTTGAGACGAACTGAGTGCCTCTGTCGGAAATTATAGTCTTCGGGACACCGTGCAGACAGACTATGCGGGAAAGATAAATCCTGGCAAGCCTCTGAGTGGTGTAGGTTGTCTTTACTGGAATAAAGTGTGCTACTTTGGTCAACCTGTCAGTGATGACCCATATGGCATCATTCCCGTGTCGTGACCGAGGTAATCCGACAATAAAATCCATCCCTATTTCATCCCATTTCCACTCAGGTATTTTGTTAGGTTGCAGTAGTCCGGCTGGTCTCTGATGTTCAGCTTTTATGCGTTGACACGAGTCGCAGCATGCAATGAAAGCGGCTATGTCCCTTTTCATACCGTGCCACCAAAATCTTTCCTGAATATCCTTATACATTTTGGTTCCTCCAGGGTGGATCGAATATGGAGTGGTGTGTGCTTCAGTTAAAACTTGCTGTTTAAGGTCTTCTATGTTTGGCACGCATAGCCTTTCTCCGTACCATAATATTCCTTCATTGTCTATGACGAATTCCGAGGCCTTGCCCATACTCAACTTCCTTTTAATTCCTTCAATGCTGGGGTGACCGGACTGAGCCTCTTTAATTCTCTCCACAAGGTGTGGTTGTATTTCCAAGTTTGATATGGTGCCTTCTGCTACCATTATCAAGTTGAGCTTGACAAATTCTTGATGGAATTCGGGCCTCAAGCTGTGTAGATAGTTCCCGTCGGAGCTGGGGTTCCGACTCAGGGCATCGGCCACTACGTTTGCTTTCCCTGGATGGTAATGGATACCAACATCATAATCCCTTACCAATTCTAACCAGCGGCGTTGCCGTAAATTTAGTTCTGGCTGCGTAAAAATGTATTTGAGGCTTTTGTGATCCGTATATATTTCACATCGATTCCCAAGTAGAAAATGCCTCCATTCCTTGAGCGCATGAATAACTGCTGCCATTTCTAAATCATGAGTGGGATAATTTTCCTCGTGTTTGCGAAGTTGCCTTGAAGCGTAGGCGACAACCTTGCCTTCTTGCATCAACACGCATCCGAGACCCTTTCTGGATGCGTCACATAATACTTCAAAATTCTTGTGTATATCGGGTACAATTAATACTGGTGCTGTTGTTAACTTCCGCTTTAGCTCTTGGAAGCTTTTCTCGCAGGCTTCTGTCCATTCAAACTTCTTATCTTTCTTGAGTAACTGTGTCATAGGCTTGGATATGGTGGAAAATCCTTCAATAAATCTGCGGTAATACCCTGCCATTCCCAAGAAACTTCGTATGTCTGTTACGCTGGCTGGTGACTTCCAGTCAAGCACGGCCTTGACTTTTTCTGGGTCCACTGCTATACCGTCTTGAGTCAGCACGTGGCCTAGAAAACCTACTTGTCTTAGCCAAAATTCGCACTTGCTGAACTTGGCATACAATTGGTGTTTCCTTAGCTCTCCTAGTACAATCCTGAGATGTTCTGCGTGCTCTTCTGGTGTTTTGGAGTATACCAGAATATCGTCGATGAATACTACGACGAATTTGTCCATAAACTTCATAAATACTTTGTTCATGAGGTGAACAAAATATGCCGGGGCGTTAGTTAATCCAAATGGCATCACTGTGAACTCGTACAGTCCATATCTGGAGGTGAAGGCTGTTTTGGGGATATCTTCCGTTCGTACCTTCAATTGATGGTATCCTGACCTTAAGTCAATCTTTGAGAATACCTTGGCCTGAGCAAGTTGATCAAACAAATCATTTATCCTTGGCATCGGGTATTTGTTTTTGACTGTGACCATGTTAAGTGCTCGATAGTCGATACACAATCTCAGCGTTCCATCCTTCTTCTTGGCAAATAAAATTGGTGATCCCCAAGGTGACGAGCTGGCCCGAATGTACCCTTTATCCAGTAATTCCTTTATCTGCTTCTTCAATTCGATCAACTCGGATGGTGCCATTCTGTATGGTTTCTTGTATATGGGGGTGGTTCCTGGTGCTAGCTCAATGCGGAATTCTATTTCTCGATCTGGTGGCATGCCTGGCAGCTCTTCAGGGAATACATCTGGAAATTCACACACTACTGGAACCTTGTTTAGCTCAGAAATGTCCACCTTATTTAATCTCGGTTGTCGGGGTCTTTTTCCTTCCTTGGCTGATACTCTTATTGTCTTCCCTTGGTGGTGTGTGAGAATCACGGTCCTCTTGAAACAGTCTATAAAACCTTTATTGGTGGTTAGCCAATCCATCCCTAGGATGACATCCAGTCCTTTATTTTCCAATACAATAAGATTTGCGTAAAACTCCAATCCTTCAAACTCAATGACCACATTCTGACAGTAATTCTGAGAAACTTGTTGAATCCCGGGGGACTTGATTATTATGGATTTCTCCAAAGGAAGCATCGAAAAATTATTTTGCAAAGCAAAACTTTTCGAGATGAAAGAGTGAGAAGCTCCAGAATCAAACAAAACCATTGCAGGTATTGTGTTGACAGGAAACATACCGAGTACGATATCCGAAGCATTTTGTGCCTCCTCTTTGGTTACGTGGTTCAGATGACCCTTCCTGTGGTTATTGTTGGGATTGAAATTGTTTCGTTTGGGCGTTGAATTATTGCTGTCGTTGTTCGGCTTTGGGGTTGAATTCCTTGGCTTGGGGCACTGTTTGGCATAGTGCCCTTCTTCTCCACAAGCGTAACAAGTAACGCCGGGGCGATAGGTGAATTCCTTGTCCCTTGCATGAAAATTCTTGATTTGGGCGTGAGACATTGGATGAGAATTTGGGCGTCCCACCCTTTTTAAAATCTATCTTGCTTCGGTGATTGCGAGTGTGGTTAGTCTGGTCCCTTTTTCGCTTGCGGATATCTTCCAGACTGCGTCTCTCATTTTCCAGAGTAATGGCCTTGTCCACCAGCGTTTTAAAATCAGGAAAAGTGTGCACGACCAGTTGGCATTTAAGTGCGGGCGCCAGACCGTCAAGGAATTTCTCCATCTTCTTGATTTCAGTCATACGCTCCTCATTGGCGTAGCGGGATAATAGGGTAAATTGACTGTTGTAATCTGACACTGTCATGTTCCTTTGTTTGAGGTCATCAAATTCTCTCTTCTTGATTTTCATAATACTCTTAGGAATATGTGCACCACGGAAACCTTCCTTGAAATCATCCCAGGTTATGTCATTTTCGTTGGGATGCATGTGCAGAAAATTCTCCCACCACGATGCGGCTGCTCCTGTGAGATAGTGTGGAGCATATAGTACTTTCTCGAGATCTAAACACTTTGCAATAATTAATTTCCTCTCCATATCTCGAAGCCAGTCCTCGGCTTCAAGAGGCTTGTCAGTGTGAGAAAATGTTTGAGGACGTGTCTTCTGTAGCTCAGATAACTTGGAATGTTGCTGATACTGTCCATGGTGATTTCCCATGTTGATGACTTGGTTCATTATTTCACGATGTTGTTGCTGACTCTGTTCATAAAGGCGGCACATTTGTGAAAGTGCCGATTCATTTCCCGGTTGGCTTGACTGTCCCTGAGTGAACTCGTTGCTGGGTTGTGCATCATAATTTTCCTCTGATGGAATTGGCATGGAGCGAGTCCAAGGACGAGACATTTTTCACTCTGGGGATATATTTTGTAAAACCCATAAGAAAAGCGGAAAGAGTCGCAAAAACAAAACCATAAAATGCATAAAGCTGGCAAATAGAATTAAATAACTCAGCTTACTTAAGAAAAAATAAAACGACTTGCGCACGGAGAAGGACTGCTCATTACACATCTTACACGCGGGCGGTAATTATACAGTACATCACTCAGGATATGCGTACCTAATCCTGACATGTTATTAAGGCTAGTGCACTTCTCCCGATCCTACATGATGCGAAAACAGGCTACTTCTCCCAGCCTATGCACATATCTTACAAAGTGGTACAACACACGGCAGCTAAGCGTACTCAGGCAGAAATGTTGACGACCTCCCTTGCCCTGCCGAGGGCGAGGCGTAGCGAGGTTGGGGACTCGACCTCCTCCTCGCTAATGGGCTCCATACGTGTAGTGTTGCGCAGAGCGGGCGGAGCGGTCGCCAGGGGCGGAGCAACACGTCCAGGAGTGGGCGCGAAGGTTGGTGTAGTGCGCGCTGGAGTGGGTGCAATGACTTGGTTAAATTCTTCGGTAGAAGGCAGGCAACGAGTAGGCGTAAAAGATGCTGATGACGAGACAAAAGTCGGTGGCGGAGCGATGGGTAGGAGCTCCCTCCTGTTGGCAGCACAGCCATGGACTGCGTCCATGCGGGTAGCTACGAAGTCGTCCACCAGGTTGTCGAAGGCTGCCTCCAGGGCCCGGAGATACTCAATGAGCATCTCAAAAGCCTCGTCTCATTCTCCTCTGGGGCAGGAGTATGCGTAGTGACAGGTGTAAGGCACATGGCACGGAAGATAACGGTAACGATGAGTCTTCATCACGGGAAGGACATCCCTGAGACGAGCTATCGCCTCGTGGGCTGCCATCCGTAGGCATGGCTCTTCCCATGAACCGGAAGCGGCGTAACTCACCACGCCCTCCCCTGAACTGCACCGCGGCCTGGTGCATGGTCAGACTGTCGTTGACTCGGTGCTCGTAGAGTGTGAAGACTGCGCGCACGGATGGCCCCATCGCGACCTGAATGATGGAAGAAAGAAGCTTGACGAACCCATCGGGTACGTTGGCGAAGGTCTGAGACTCGCAGCTGACGTCGGCCATCTACAAAAGTAGGCAAAATTCTGCAGGGTCAGACCATAAATTTATGCTGACTGACAGAAAATGACTACCATTGCAAAAATATAAATTAGCTCTATCAGGCTAATAACCAATTAGCGATCGCACCTAGTGGCTTCCTACAGTCAGCCTGGCTCTGGTACCAAGCTTGTCACGACCGGTTTTCCAATAAAAATATTTATTGAAAAGCCAATCTTTTAAGTCCAGTATCAGAGAAATCCTCCACACTGGCAGACAAATTCTTGATACAATAAGCCAGTAGCATAAAATATATTACAGGGTCGAACTACGGTTGCTCAACCAAATTATTACAAGCACGTCAATAATCATACATAATGGCGGACAAAACACAGTGGTGTGGAGACATACTACTGACTCAAGGATAGGCTGGTGGTGGAAAAACACAGCGGGGAGAGAAATACAAGACTCTACGTCTGTCATCTCATCGAGCGTCGAGGAGAGGCTCGATGAATTTATTTGGTAGCGGAAGCGGATATAAAACAGTGGCCAAATCCAAGGTCGCACAAGACTGACTGGGACTCCTCTAAGTGTCGGGCTCGCTATCGAACTCTTCATCCATGAGATCGCCTTCGCCAGCATCTGGCCAAATCAACAAGCCAGTGAGTACTTTGAAAGTACTCGCAAGACAGTTCGGACGTAAGATATAACAAATGCATGCATGGATGCAACATGATTAATTCCTTAATGCACAATAAATAAAACTGGCATAACGGGTAAGTAAAAAGGGAAAACGGCGGTAGTCCGCCTGAAATTCCACAGAACATAAATAAGGACCGATCGGGTGTCTGAAGCGACGCCTCGAAAGGTGAACAAATAAAATAAGGAAAATGATACCACAGTCGGGCATCTTAGCGACACCACATAAAGGGCTTTTAAAAGAAATGCCACGGTCGGACGTCTGAGCGACATCGCAGAAAGGGCTTTAAAAGAAATGCCACAGTCGGACGTCTGAGCGACATCACATAAAGGGCTTTAAAAGAAATGCCACAGTCGGACGTCTGAGCGACATCGCAGAAAGGGCTTTAAAAAGAAATGCCACAGTCGGACGTCTGAGCGACATCACATAAAGGGCTTTAAAAGAAATGCCACAGTCGGACGTCTGAGCGACATCACATAAAGGGCTTT
>NC_041381.1:67141161-67150765 GCF_002162155.2 Triticum dicoccoides
TCTGAGCGACATCGCAGAAAGGGCTTTAAAAGAAATGCCACAGTCGGACGTCTGAGCGATATGGCAGAAAGGGCTTTAAAAAGAATTGCCACAGTCGGACGTCTGACCGACATCGCAGAAAGGGCTTTAAAAGAAATGCCACACTCGGACGCCTGAGCGACATCGCAGAAAGGGCTTTAAAAAGAAATGCCACAGTCGGACGTCTGAGCGACATCACATAAAGGGCTTTTATTCACAAGTAAATAATACTCATAATAAACATTCAATTCATGAAAACAAACGGGTTAGTCCATCCACAGGAGTGATCATTTAACCGGACTTAACACTCATGCGATTCACCGGAGTCTCTGTCATCAAAGCTGACAATTGATTAGGATAAGAAGGAACGAAACTTGACATGGAAGAGATGATTTGGAGGAATATATGTCTCTGCAGAGTTTGTACAAAATTTTTCCCACAGTCAACGGATTTCCGTAGTCACGAAGGACTAGTTCTGTTTACGGTATTTCAGAAGAAAACACAGCTAACCGGTACACACCCATCCTACCTCTCGATGCTAGGAATCACCCTAGTCATCGTCCAAGAAAAACTTTTGAGACGGGGAGATCACAATCTCGAATAGCATGGGATCAAATTTATATACGCGCGCTCTAAGGGGTGCCCCCCTCTCGGTCCCAACTGGAAACACCCATGCCCCCTGACCGGATGACTGGCTTTAATCCAGGGCCATGGAACCATCATCACGGCCTCTCCTCTTTGGTGTGTACCATGAAAGCGGTTTGGAACTTACTAAACCATATTCCTTGCGGAAAACATGTGGTAGTACAAGGAAGGAAATGATAGGTACTGGACTGATATGGTTTGACACTGAAGTCACATTGTCTGGCGTAAGACTGGCATGCTACAACACTGCCGTCGTACCCATCCTCATGCCAACACATGGCCATTCATATTCACATTCATCCACGTATGGATCATCGGTATACTCACCGGCATGCCATGAAACTAACTAAATGCAAAACATGCCAAGACACTCATCATATCAAAAGTTCAAACATGCTTGCCTGGTTCAGAGTAGTCGGAGCCTAGCTCGGTGAAGTTCGCGGCTCCGTCACCTCCTTCGGTATCTACGTTTAAAGAAGATATATGCGCTAACGTAAATACCAAGGAGAGTACACAAGGTAAACCAAATATTTTTCAAATAAATCTGATAAAAAACTAGACAAAATTTTAAAGAGAACAGAAAAAGAATCAATCAAAAATACTTTTCTGATTAAAAGTTATAAGGGTTTTCGTCCAGGGACTTATCTGTAATGAAACAGAAGATTTCCAGGGGCTAGTTTATAAAAGCAGAAAACGCTTCGGTAGCGATTACGCCAGCCCGAAGAGAAAACGTATTTGGCAGAAGGCGTTTTCAGATAACGCTTCGTTTAGAAAGGACAGAGAGGCTGACAGCGGGTCCCACTTGTCATGTTTAAATTTTCAAATGGGAGGGACGAGGCTCGTCGGCGCCCGAGAGCTGTTGTGGTCGCCGGCGGCGATCCACGGCGAGGCATGGGGATCAGAGGTTACCAATGTGCTCACCGTGTCCTTCCGCAACGGTGGGTGGTGGTGTTGGTCGCCGGTGAGCAGCACGTCGACGGCGGTCTCAACTCCGGCGGACGGTGGTTCGGGCGTGGATGGAGCTCGTCGGAGAGGGCTGCAAAGATTAAATTGAGGTGGGGGTTAGACTACTGGGTGCAAGAGAGGGCTACGGACGAGGTTTGGGCGCCGGAGGTGGCCTCACCGAAGTGAATCGAGCTGGAGGCCGAGGTGGGGCGAGGCGGCCGGAGCTGGGGGAGGAGACCTCCTCGAGGTCCCCCTAGTGGCCTGGCGGGGTGTTGGTGAGTAGTGGAGGTGCTGCGTGCACGAGAGTGAGCTCGGGACCCCTTTATATAGGCGGTCCGAGGCGGTTGCCGTGAACGAGGATCACCGGAGAGCGATTACGGTGGCGCAGTGCTCGGTCGGGGTGGTTAGGGGGTCGAGCATCATCACGGAGGTCCAACGGGTCCGTTTTGGTGTTGAACTGGCCGGGGTTTGGGTGTTAAGGGCGAGCTCGACGGAACGGTGATGGTGCGGGCCCGTCGGCGGCGGAGAGCGCGTTCCGTGCTTGCCGGCCACGGTGGCTGTGCTACGGGCGTGCGCTGGCGTGCATGAGGCCACGCGGAGAGCCAGGGAGCGATGGGCGGCGCGGAACGGCGTTCTGCCATGGTGTGCCTCCTGTCGGCCGCCACGGGAGGTCCCGACGCCGCAGAAGACGCCGGCGAGGGCGAGCCAGCGCGCTACCGACGCCAGGAAGGCTCCACGCACGCGTGTGCAGCTTCGGACAAGAGGAAGAGGCGGCGAGGAACGTGCCAAGGGCACTGTGGCCGCGTGACTGAAACTGACGGACTGAAGATGACACTGAAAACTGAATTTCTGAACTATGAACAGTAACAGTGCCCACCAGGTGTTCGACCGAATGAAATTGGCCTCTGGTGATTTTTCCTTGAGCTGATTTTTGGTGGAGTGGCTTCTCCTTGCTCAAATAGGCTGCCTGAATTTTGGTGGAATTTTTGGAGGAGTGTAGATATGAATTTCACCAAATTTGGCAAATCTGGTCCAAACTTGCAGAGACTGAATTTTGAAAAATTTGAAAAGATGAGGAGTGGATCAAGATGGTTCTGGGTTGTGGGTTCAAAGGACAATCCAGGAGAATTGGTTTGAGGTCAAAACTCAAATGCAATAGGGCACTTGCTTTGAAAATCTCTCAGGCTCCAAATAATTTTCAGAATTGAATTGAGGGAAAAATAATTGGAATAAAAATCCAAAACCAGTTTGGATTAGTTGGGACAGAGAATTTAGGTTGATCACAAGTTGTAGGGGAGGTTTTGGAGGGGTTTTACCACATGGGCAAGAATGCCAAGTCATGGTGGTTCCAAGATATGAAAATCCCAAATTTCATGGAGTTTCTTTTTAAAAGAAAAAGATTAAACTCCCAAAAATAATTTTGAGAGAGAACCAACAGAGAAGAAGTTTCAAAAGGTCAAACACCAAAGTTTGAAGCCAGAATAAAAACCTTGCCAAAGAAAAGAAAGTTTCTTAAGAGGAAGGTTTTCTGGAAAATTTTAAATGGCCTCTTTTCAAAAACCACAAAGTTTTTGCTGAAAACCAAAGTAAAAATTTTGGAGTGCCACATGGGACAGCTCCCAGAATTGCTTGCCCGAACTGCAGGCCTCATCATTGTTGGCCATGTTCGCTCTAAGTAGGAAAAAGTTTGGTCAAAAAGTTGGTTATTGTCAAGGAACAAGATCTCTAACTTGACCAAATAACCTAATTCTCAAGGAATGTCGCCAAAAAGTTGGTTATTGTCAAGGAACAATTGAGAGATGTTTGTGATATTGCCTAGGTGTTTTGGGATGGAACCTGTTAGTGTGTTGTTGCTAAGGTCCAAGTCCACGTTCTCAAGGTAACCTAGTTCTTGCGGGATGTGTCCAGAAAGTTGGTTGTTGCAAAGATACTAGGCTGTGAGTTTGGTCAAATTGCCTATGTTGTTTGGGATAGAACCTGTTAGTGTGTTGTAGCAAACAAACAACTTCTCTAAGTTCTCAATATAACCTAGTTCTCGAGGGATGTGTCCAGAAAGTTGGCTGCTCTCAAGATCCAAGGTTGTGAGTTTGGTCAAATTTCCTAGGCAGTTTGGGATGGAACCTGTTAGTGTGTTGTAGCAAAGCCACAACTCCTCTAAGTTCTCATGATAACCTAGTTGTCGAGGGATGTGTACAAAAATTTGGTTGATGTCAAGATACATGCTGATTAATTTTTGTTTTGGTTGAGAATCGGGCACCTTCTAGGTCAAGAAAATTGGGCATGACCTTTGCTAATTTTGTTGACCTAGGAGTGACCCATTCTCAACCAAAACAGAAATTAATCAACATTTCAGGAGAAAGGGGTCATTTCAGAAGATCACAAGTAGCAGCAGCATCATAAGTTGACAAAATCACAAGTAGCAGCAACATCACAAGTAGTACAGCAGCAACATCATCACAAGTAGTACAACAGCAGCAGCGAATACAGTTTTTATATGAAGTTTCTGAATTTATATGCAAGTTTCTGAAATTTATGGAAGTTTCTGAATTATATATGAAAGTTTCTGAAATTATATGAAAGTTTATGAAAGGAGAGAAAGGAGAGGAAGTACCCTAGCAATTTATGGAAGTGTTCAGTACACTAAACTCCAACTCCAGTACCAGAGGAAATGGGCGCTGGATGGGCAGCACTAGACCACCTACAACAGATGCAACAAATTACTCCTAGGATATCTTCAGTTAATTCAGTAAATTACTCCTAGAATATATATCTTCAGTTAATTCAATAAATTAATCCTAAAATATATACCTTCAGTTAATTTAGTAAATTACTCCAGTTAAGTTAAATTACTCCAACTCCTATTTGCAAGATCACAAGTACAAGAAGAAGTACTCTACTTGTATTTGCAACATAACCAGCTGCTCTGGGTACAAGAAGAAGCAGTACTAACCAGCCGCTCCTTGGAGTGGAGATGCAGCTCCAGCTCCTTGACGTGCAGATGCAGCTCTAGCTCCCTGGAACCAACAAACAAAATTATTCAACCAAGATTTCCAGGCGAGCCAAGAATTACAGAGAGACAAGGGCCAAGAATTACAAAGACACAAGAGCCAAGAATTGTAGAGGAGTAATCACGCTTCACCTAAATAGCAAATGTTGCTACTTGCTATTTGATTTGAGCAAACAACAACAATGATTTGAGCAAACAACAAATGCCTAATGTTGCTACTTGCTCACATATCACTACTCTCAAAATTAATCTTTGCAACATACAACCACAATCTCAACATGGAGTATGAGGAAATAAACCTATGAATAGTGTATACATATGACAAAAGTGTGTGATCCAACAGTTGCTGTATCCCAATAGCCTACACCACATTCACCTAACCAGAACAGGGCATGACTGGAAAAGACCTGTCCTGTTAGCATACACAACACTTGACAGAGGCGTAGCATAAACGGAGGACACCTAGAGGGGCATTTCTTTTCGTTTCAATGTTTCAGACATTTATCATTGTTTCACTCATCAATTCGATAGCGTCAATACCCTCACAACGATCTCGATATCCAGAGAGCAAACAACCAACATAGATAACAATCAAATTAAGCATTGCGGTGGACTAAAGAACCGATGATTTTGCAGCCTGCGAAGCAACTTTGCAACAGAAATCTCGATCTTTGCATGACGAGTAACCCATGGCACATTGCCACACCAGTAAATAGCACCTCACACGGTGTATTCCCCGCTGTGACCATACCATCGCCGGCAGATCTAGTCTGCCACAACAGCAGAGGGTGTCACGGAGCAGAGGATGAATCGAGACTACCAACGAGATCGGGAGGGGGGAGGGGGTGGACCTTGAGGGCGGGGCGGCAGAGCTCCTGGCGGCGGATGCAGACGGTGACCTCCCACTTGAAGGCATGCTTGCGGCTGCCGAGGAAGCCATCCACCTCCTTGCGCACCGCCTGCGGCATCGACCTCCCCGCGGCCGGCGACCGATGTGCAGAGGTGGTTGTCCGGGACGGGGCGATGGCGGCGAGGCTTTCTGGGCTCTGGGGGAGAGGAGAGGGTGGAGAGGGCGAGGGGAAGCGTGAGGGGGCAAGTGGGGAGGAGGCCCGAGGAGGCAGGGCGGTAGCGGTGCAGCGGGCACGAGCGGACGACGGCTGCTCCCACGGGGGTCGTCGGGTTAGGTGTGGGGCGAGGTGGATCTGGCGAGGGAGGGAGGGATGCCAGAGGGAGAGGGGACCAAGTGGAGTGGGGGAGGGTTAGCAATGGCGCACCTTTTAGGTGTGCGCCATAAACATACGTATACCAATGGTGCACCTTCTAGGGGTGCGCCATAAGCACCGTGATAGCAATGCCGCACCTTCCCCTGGTGCGCCATTACTAACATTTTTTGGATTTTTAGTTACATGTAATAATTTTTTTAGAAAATGACCATAAATTTTAAAATGTTACGAATAAGTAGTTATTACTAATTTTCAAATACTTGCATTGCAACACATTTGTGAATTGGTAAAACATTTATGAATATGAAAAAATATCATCAAATTTGAAAAACTATTCATGAATTCAAAAAGTTCCCATGAAATTTAAAAATATTGATGAGTTCAAAGAATATTAACAAACTCAATACTTTTTGTGAGTTAGAAAAATGTTTGCATTTTCAAAAAATGTTTCAAATTTAAGCAGGAAAAGGAACACTGAAAAATAAAATACCAGAGTAAACATAAATAAAAATTGGTATATCAATGGCGCACCTCCTAGGGGTGCGCCATAAGTACCTTGATAGCAATGGCGCACCTTCTCCTAGTGCGCCATTACTAACTTTTTTTATTTTACCAGAATAAACATAAATAAAAACAATTAAAATACTAGAAGAAAACATTAATCCCCACTATTTTGAACAAAAGAGGTTACTGGATAGAGGGCTAGAACAGAAGAAATGCCATTTCCATATGTCGAAATACAATCAAGAAATGAAGACTACAATTTAAACCATTGTGCAAAGATTTAGAATTAGATCGATGACATGGTTGAAATCTTAGCTATCTTTTCACACACAATTGAGCTTGCCACTGACACACACACACACAGCCGACACGTCGTGATTCGATCTTAGCTATCTTTTCACAATCTTCTTGCCCTTCTTTTTCGCAAATGGAGTTCTTCTCTTGAACGGACGTCCTTTAGGTAGGGTGGTCCTGCTTCTTCTTGTGGTGTATGGTACTTCGTAGTCGTCGTCATGTTCCATCTTCGAGTCGCCGTACTTGTCAAAGTCTTGCTCATTGGCGACTCCATCCATTCCGATGATCTTCCTTTTGCCTCTCCTCAAGACAACACGACTGGGCTTTAACGGTTCGGTAATGAAGAAGCATTGGTCCACTTGGGAAGCCAGTACCCATGGCTCATTTTTCATGGTGACGTTTGTGCCCGTGGTCTTGGATTTGGCTTCGGGTATAACAATGGTGGTGAAATATCGGTCTTCTTTTAGGACGCTCTTGGCCCATCTGACACGGAACATCGGGACCTTCTCTCCAGCGTAGCTCAGCTCCCAGATCTCCTCGATCCTTCCGTAGTATCTGCCCTTGTCATTACCGGTGTAGGATTCCATCGTTACCATAGAGTTCTGATAATCATCGCTCTTCATGTCCTTTTCCTCGGTGTAGAATGTATAGCCGTTGATATCGTACGCATCATAGGTCATCAGGTTGTGCTCGGCGCCCTGTGACAAGGCGAATATGAGTTTTTCTTCCGCGGAAGAACCCTCATGTAAAGGGTACGACAGAAGCTTCTCCTTGAACCAACGCGTGAAACATGAGTTGTGCTATTTGATTATATCTCCGTCCGACCTCTGTTGGCCTCGGTCATCGTACGTCTTCTCAATAAAGGTTTTGTGCTCTACCACCCAAGGATCGACCACGTCTATGTGTTGTAGCGCGACAAGGTTTGCTCTTTCAAAGTCGGCGAGTCGACCCTTGAAGTTGACATGCATTTCATGGAGACCCTCGCGGTGACCCCATCCAGCAAGCCTGTCAATGTGTGATAACCCACAAGTATAGGGGATCGCAACAACTTTCGAGGGCAGAGTATTCAACCCAAATTTATTGATTCGACACAAGGGGAGCCAAAGAATATTCTTAAGTATTAGCAGTTGAGTTGTCAATTCAACCACACCTTCATAACATAGTATCTGCAGCAAAGTATTTAGTAGCAAAGTAGTATGATAGTAATGGTAACAGTGGCAAAAGTAACGATAGCAGTTTTGTAGTAGTTGTAATAGTAGCAACAGAAAAGTAAATAAGTGAAGCACAATATGTGAAAAGCTCGTAGGCATTGGATCAGTGATGGATAATTATGTCGGATGCAATTCCTCATGTAATAGCTATAACATAGGGTGACACGGAACTAGCTCTGGTTCATCTATGTAATGTAGGCATGTATTCCGAATATAGTCATACATGCTTATGGAAAAGAACTTGCATGACATCTTTTGTCCTACCCTCCCGCGGCAGCGGGGTCCTAGTGGAAACTAAGGGATATTAAGGCCTCCTTTTAATAGAGAACCGGAACAAAGCATTAGAACATAGTAAATACATGAACTCCTCAAACTACGGTCATCACCGAGAAGTATCCCGATTATTGTCACTTCGGGGTTGTCGGATCATAACACATAATAGGTGACTATAGACTTGCAAGATAGGATCAAGAACTCACATATATTCATGAAAACATAATAGGTTCAAATCTGAAATCATGGCACTCGGGCCCTAGTGACGAGCATTAAGCATAGCAAAGTAATAGCAACATCAATCTCAGAACATAGTGGATACTAGGGATCAAACCCTAACAAAACTAACTTGATTACATGGTAAATCTCATCCAACCCATTACCGCCCAGCAAGCCTATGATGGAATTACTCACGCACGGCGGTGAGCATCATGAAATTGGTGATGGAGGATGGTTGATGATGACGACGGCGACGAATCCCCCTCTCCGGATCCCCGAAGGACTCTAGATCGGCCCTCCCGAGAGAGATTAGGGCTTGGCGGCGGCTCCGTATCGGAAAACATGATGAAACTTTCTCTCTGATTTTTTTCTTCGTGAAATGGAATATATAGAGTTGGAGTTGAGGTCGGTGGAGCATCAGGGGGCCCACGAGACAGGGGGGCGCGCCCCCCACCCTCGTCGACAGGGTGTGGGCCCCCTGGCCTTGATTCTTTCGCCAGAATCTTTTATATTTTCCAAATGTTACCTCCATGGATTTTCAGGTCATTCCGAGAACTTTTGGTTTTTGCACAATAAACAACACCATGGCAGTTCTGCTGAAAACAACATCAGTCTAGGTTAGTTTCATTCAAATCATGCAAATTAGAGTCCAAAACAAGGGCAAAAGTGGTTGGAAAAGTAGATACGTTGGAGACGTATCAAGGTGCCTGTTGACGGGCAGACCAACGGGGTTCTCGATGCCTAGATAATTCATGCAGTAGGAGATGCACTCTTCGGTCAGAAAGCCCTTGGCTATGCTTCCCTCTGGATGTGACATGTTGCGAACGTATCCTTTGATGGCACCATTCATCCTTTCGAACGGCGTCGTGATGTGCAGGATCGTCGGCCCGAGTTGGATGATATCCTCCATGATATGGACCAGCAGATCCACCATAACATCGAAGAATGCGGGCGGGAAGTACATCTCAAGCTCGCATAGTATCACCACGATCTCTTCCTCTAGCCTTCTGAGTTGCCTCACGCCAACCGACTTCCGAGAGATGACATCGAAAAAGTTGCATAGGCCAAATAGCATTTCATGGACGTGCGTGTCCATGATCCCATACATTGCAACTGGAAGTATCTCTGTCATCAGCATGTGACAGTCGTGAGACTTCATCCCACTAAACTTCTGCTTTGCTGAGTCTAGGTATCTTCTTATCTTCCCCGCGTAACCGTAAGGAAGTTTTATTCCTATGATGCAGGTGAAAAACTGCTCGATCTCC
>NC_041381.1:67151063-67171887 GCF_002162155.2 Triticum dicoccoides
TTTGCCTTTGCAACGACTTTCCGTGTCTTTTGCCTCATCATCATCATCATCATTAGCGTGGAGCTCCTCCCTGATGCCCATTGATTTCAAGTCTGCCCTTGCTTTCGGCCCATCTTTGGTCCTCTCTGGCATGTTGAGCAGGGTACCAAGCAGACTCTCGCACACATTCTTCATGATATGCTTGACATCAAGGCTGTGTGGCACACGGAGGATCTTCAAGTACGGCAAGTCCCAGAAAACAGACTTGGTTTTCCATACCTTCAGCAGCGGCTCGGGCGCCTTTCGCTTCTTTCCCGGCTCTGGCGCCTTTCGCTACTTTCCCGGTGGTGGGCACTCTTTCCAATTTTTCAACAGCTCGTCTACTTCCTCGCTGCTCCTTGTATGCGGGCGTCTTCAGGGTTCGGTTTCACCATCAAACAGATCCTTGCGTTTTCTCCATGAGTCATCATCGCGAAGCCACCTTCGATGTCCCATGAACACGGTTTTCGAAGACCCGGGATCTCTATATAGCTGGCGATACGTTGTGTCACCCATGCACCTGACGCATCCAGAAAATCCTTGGACCACCTGCCCCGCGACATATCCGTAACCGAGATAGTCATGCACCGTCGTGAGTAGTGCGGCTCTCATAGGGAAATATTCTTTCTCTGTGGCGTCCCATGTATTGGCTGGTGTTTTCCACAGCGTGTCTAGCTCCTATTTCAGTAGCCCTAGATACAGATTGATGTCGTTCCCTGGTTGTTTCGGCCCTTCAATTAGCATACTCATGTGAATGTACTTCCTCTTCATGCACAACCAGGCGGGTGGTTGTACATCCACACAAATATAGGCCAGGTGCTATGTGTGCTTCTCTAGCTACTAAATGGATTGACTCCATCAGTGCTCGCGCCCAGCATGATGTTCCTTGGATCGTCTCCAAATTCTGGGTGTTCGAAGTTCAACGCTTGCCACTGGCTCGCATCCTTAGGGTGACTCAGCATCTTGTCTTTTTTATTTATCTCCGGATCATTTTCGTCATCTTCTCGCTTCTTCTCCTCCCAATCCGCGTACCAACGCATGAACTTTGCTACCTTAGGGTCCGCAAAATACAGCTGCAGACGAGGAGTGATCGGAAAGTACGACACCACTTTTTGAGGAGCTTTCTTCCTCTTCTTGTATCGAGTGACGCTGCACACCAGACATATGGTAGACTCCGCGTGCTCGTCCCGATAAATGATGCAATTGTTCATGCACACATGGTATTTCACGTGCGGTAAATCCAGAGGACACACGATTTTCTTCGCCTCCTGGAAACTGGTCGGGCACTAGTTCCCCTTGGGAAGACGTTCGTGTCAGAATGACATGTTCTCGTCGAAGCATGCATCGGTCATTTTGTGTTTTACCTTCATCTCCAGAGCCATGAGCGTTACTTTCAGGCGCGTATCCTCGGGCCTACATCCTTCATACAATGGAGTAACCGCGTCTATCTCCAGTTGATCCAGCTTGGCTTTCTCTCGGGTGGCAGCTCTTGCGTTATCCGTCTGCTTGAGAAGCGGCTCTTGAATATGAGGGTCCTGCACCCAGCCCATTGATGGTCCATTGTCGTCTGCTCCGGCATCTTCATCTTCATGGTCATGCCCTTCGTCTTGATCTTCCTCATCATCATGTCCGGCATCTTCTACATGATGACCGTGTACTGCAACTACCTCGTGATCATGTCCTAGAGATTCTTCGTCTTCTCGCCCGCCCTCGCCGCGGTTGTCTTGCTGCCCTTCCTCATTTCTTGCCCGGCCCCCATGGACGACTTCATAATCATCTTCATCACCTTGCCACCGATAGCCATCCATGAAACCACACAAGAGCAGGTGGTCCCGCACTTGTACGGAATCCGGGTCCATAAGGCTCTTCAGCTTGCATCTTCGACACGGACATCTTATCTCCGTCTCGTTCTTTTGAAGCATCTCGGCCTTCGAGGAGCTCAAAAACCTATTCACGATGCCTTTGGTCATCGTGCGGACCATGATCGCCTGCGGGGTAGAGCAAAACGATATTTTAGAACCAAATTTTTTTGGCATGACTTTGCCTAAAAATAGGACCAAAAAGAATGCATAGTGCCAAATTCTCGCTGAAACAGAAATGAATCAACATTCCGGCAAAATATTGGCAACTATCGCATTTCAAATACCGGTACCTATGCAACACCACAAACATATGCAACACCACAAACATATGCAACATGATGAGGACACCACAACCATTGACAAGTCTCCAACAATTATAGGTCCAATCACAAGAAGTGCGCCAAACAAATAAGTGACCAGGTGAACGCTAACTTAAATTTACCTTGTAACCTTGATGACACAACTATGCTTTCATCTCCATTATTGTTGGTTGAACTTAGGTACAACATGGAAGCAATCCAACAACCAATGAGCTCTTGAAGCAACCGCTTTGGAGGAACAAGTTTGGAGAAAACAAATCTCAACTGAAGCTGATGCTGTCAGTTTTTACCTCTGAAGTTTTGGTGTGCCACACCCATAAGATAGAGAGACGGGGCCATAGGGGTACATCAACAGAAGCTAAATCAAATTATCTTTCCAATGCAAAAAACCTCACATCATTTGGAGTTGTGAGTCAAAAGTTCTAGTCATTTTCGTGGAAGGTGTCCAGACTGTCAAAGACTTCGCGAATTTCCGAGGAGCTCTCCAACAACTCCCAAAGTTGACTGCTTATTCACCCAAGAAAGCCATGCAAACCTGTTTATTTTTGAAACTATTTTCACACCTAGCTAAGGGGGGTTGTCCCTGCTATAAAACCCCATCTCCTCCATCCTCTATGGAATCTTTTGTCAAACCATTTCAGCTACAAGCTTATGCAGCAAGACTGCTAGAGATTCGAGAGATCTTACTACCTTTGCTCTTGTGAGTTCATTCGGATTCGCGAGAAGGAGGCTCTGGTTCCCCCTAGTTCGTGCTCTACGGTTCTGGCCATTCTGTGTGGATTAGTCCCGTTTTGTGGTTCTGCGATTGTTCGGACAGCGGGTTGGAGTTCTTGTAGCTTCGGTCAGCCATCCCCAACGTACGGGTTGCATCCAACCTTGGCAGGTATAAATCTAGTTATCCCGGCTGTTTGCAGCTAGTTATCCCTCCCGATTCGATCCTACGACGTGAAGATCGGGCCACCCTCGGGCGTGAACTCGTTCATCGGGTTCCCACCTATCATGTGGTATCAGAGCCTTCGTTGACATGGTAGGATCTGTTATCCAAGTTTATCTTGCTATCATCCCTTTAGATCGAGTGTTTTTCATGCTATATTTTCTGTCCTAGAAGTCCAAAGCCCCACCAAAAATAAATCCAAGCCTTGTTGGTGCTGAGAACTTGTTGCTGCATACCTTGCATGTTCTTCATCTTTTAGATCTGCACCAAGTTCATCTTCATAGTTGTTTTCAGATTTGGTTGTCGTGCTTTGGAAAAAGAGAGGAAAAAAGGTGGCAAAGAAATCAAAGAAAAAAAAGAGTGGAAAAAGTCAAGAGAGAAAAAGAAAGTCTTGTGTAAGACCCAAAAGTTTCAGCTTGATAGAAAAAAATTCAGAAGCTTGTGTGTGGTGTTTTTCAATCTTGGTGCAAAGGTGCAGCAGATCCATCCACATATTTTTCCTGGTTTGCATCAACTTGATTTCAGCACAAGCCCCTTTTTGTTTACCCCACCGAGCTCCACCAAAAACCGAAGCTAGTTCTTTGATCCTTGTTTTTCAATCGCTTTAACACATCCGGGAGAAGCACAATCTGATGTGAACTCATAAGAACTTTGGTGAGTAAGAGGTGAGGTTGTGTGATTCCACAAAATTATCCTATTCCACTTTTGGCCTTACTAACATGGCAGGTTCTAGATCGAGTGTTCATGGAGAAAACCATGGGGAAGAAGATGCCCCGGTCACATGTGCCGAGCTGCAGCGACTCGAGAACAACTTACTCCAAGCCATGGAAAGGATGCTTCATGGGCGTCCTCCAGCAGGTGGTGATAGGGTTCGACACCGACAGCACCCTATTGATCCACTTGAGGAATTCGGCGATGAGAATTCCGTGCATGCTGCTGTGGATGGTGACTTGGAGGATGATAACAACGACCATGGTGGACATGTGGCTGCTGCTCGTGGGCGTGGTGCTGCTGCTCATGGAGGGCAGCGAGGAGGACAACTTCGAGGGCGAGGCCATGGTCCTCGTGGGCACTACTATGACCCTCATGAGCGTGTTGCTCGTGGTCATGGAGATGATTTTGATGATTATGATGGTGTTCCATACCGTCATGCTGCTGAGGATGGGCGTCGTGCAGAACGTCATGAACGAGATGACATGGCAAGAATCAAGTTGCACATCCCCAAGTTCACAGGAAATGAAGACCCCGATGCATATTTTGATTGGGAAGAGCAGTGTGATCAGATTTTTCGTATCCATAACCTTGCTGATCCAAAGAGAGTCAACCTTGCTTGTGTTGAGTTTTCTGGTTACGCACTCACTTGGTGGAATCAACTCCAAGAAAATCAGCTGCTGCTAGGCCGTGACCACATTGACACTTGGGAAGATATGAAACAAGCCATGCGGCGAAGGTTTGTTCCTTCGCAATATCAAAGAGATCTCCGAAATAGATTGCAGCGCCTCAGCCAAGGTACGCGCACGCTGGATGAGTACTACAAAGAGATGGAATTGTTGCTGGTTCGTGCTCGTATTCATGAAGATGAGGAGTCAAAGATGGCAAGATTTCTGCATGGTCTCAACAATGAAATTTCAGATTTTGTGGAGATGTTTCCCTATAACACTCTACAAGATATTTTGGAGCAAGCAAAGCGCACGGAGAGGAAGGTGCAGCGGAGTGGTCATGGACGAATATCTCATAGCCGCACCACCACACCATGGCAAAGGTCGCAGCCAAGTGCCTCTCATGGTGGTCCTCAGTTTCAGCATACTTCACACCCTACCACCACCCGGCGCACAGCGACTTCATCAGCATCATCACCGGCTCCTAGGAATGTTGACAAGCGTGCTCCTTCTATTGCTGGAAGTACTTCTAACCCCACGGTAGTACCATCATCTCGAAGCCGAGATATTGAGTGTTGGAAGTGCAAAGGGCATGGTCACATTTCTTCTGAATGGCGAAACAAGAGAGTTATCTTTGTGAATGAAGAAGGTGAATGGGAATCTGAGAGTGAGCATGAAGTTAATGGAGCATTGGGTGATCATGAGGATGAAGAAGGCGAGAAGAGTGGTTGTGATATTCAAGCCGACATGGGAGATTGCTTTGTTTCCCGTCGTGTGCTTAGTGTCAATGCAGCTAGAGAAGAGAAAGGGCAGCGACATAATATTTTTCACACCCGTGGCACCATCAAGGACAAGGTTTGCAGAATTATTGTTGACAATGGCAGCTGCAACAACATTGCAAGTTCAGATTTGGTAGAGAAATTGGGACTGAAACAAAGAAGGCACCCAAGTCCATATAAGATGCAATGGCTCAATGATTGTGGTACACTTCGAGTAAGCAACATCGTCACCGTTCCGTTTTCCATTGGGAAGTATCGAGATCAAGTGGAATGTGATGTGGTGCCAATGCAAGCATGCCAATTGCTGTTGGGAAGACCTTGGTTGTATGATCATGATGTGCAAATCAGCGACCGTGCTAATCGTCTCTCGTTCCAATACGAGGGAGAGCGCATATCTTTGCTCCCTTTGACACCCGAAGAAATATTGATGGATGATCTGAAAAGGAAAGAGAGAGTGAGCGAGAAACACTTGAGTGACATCCACCAACATAGTGAGCGAGAGAATCCAAAGCCAAATAAAACCCCACAGCTTAAATTGACCAAGACATGGAAAAAACAGGGATTAGTTATGATGGCTAGGAAAAGGGACATGAGAGAGCTGAGAGAACCCAACTCCGTGTTCTTTGTACTTTTGTACAAGGACAACTTTCTTTCTACTAATGAATTACCCTCTACCACTCCTAGCGTTGTTGCTGAAATTTTGCAGGGGTATGAAGATGTGTTCCCCGAGGATATACCACCGGGGCTGCCACCACAAAGAGGCATTGAGCACCAAATTGATTTGGTCCCAGGGGCCCCATTGCCGAACCGACCACCATACCGCACAAACCCGGAGGAAACCAAGGAGATTCAGCGACAAGTTGAAGGCCTACTAAACAAAGGTTATGTAAGGGAAAGTCTCTCTCCTTGTGATGTACCTATTCTTTTAGTACCAAAGAAAGATGGATCTTCCCAAATGTGTTGTGATTGTAGCCCTATTAACAACATCACCTTGAGGTATAGGCACCCAATACCTAGGCTTGATGATATGCTTGATGAACTTAGTGGTGCCACCATCTTTTCTAAAATTGACTTGCGAAGTGGCTACCACCAATAAGAATGAGAGAGGGTGATGAATGGAAAACTGCTTTCAAAACAAAATTTGGTTTGTATGATTTGTTAGTTATGCCATTTGGATTGACAAATGCACCTAGTACCTTCATGAGATTAATGAATTATGTGCTTATAATGTACATTGGCAAGTTTGTGGTTGTTTACTTTGATGACATCCTGATTTATAGCAAAACTTTGGAAGAACATGTTGAACACATTCGGTGTGTGCTTGTTGTCCTAAGGGAAGAGAAATTATATGCTAACAAGGAGAAGTGCACATTTTGCATAGAAAAAGTTGTGTTTCTTGGCTTTGTTGTTTCAGGTCAAGGTGTGGAGGTAGATGAGGAGAAGGTCAAGGCCATCCGTGAGTGGATGCCTCCACAAAATGTAAGCCAAGTACGAAGCTTTCTTGGCCTTGCTGGTTTCTACCGTCGGTTTGTGAAGGACTTCAACACCATTGCTGCCCCAATGAATGAGCTAACCAAGAAGGATGTTCCCTTCAAGTGGGCAAATGCACAAGAGAAGGCCTTCCAAGAGCTGAAAGAAAAATTGACATCTACACCATTGCTTGCACTACCCAACTTTGATAAGACTTTTGAAATTGAATGTGATGCAAGTGGTGTGGGTATTGGAGGCGTACTAATGCAAGAAGGTAGGCCTATTGCATATTTTAGTGAGAAGCTAAGTGGTCCAACTCTAAATTATTCAGTTTACGACAAAGAATTATATGCACTCGTGAGATCTTTGGAAACATGGCAACATCATTT
This sequence comes from Triticum dicoccoides, assembly GCF_002162155.2. Classification (NCBI taxonomy): domain Eukaryota; kingdom Viridiplantae; phylum Streptophyta; class Magnoliopsida; order Poales; family Poaceae; genus Triticum; species Triticum dicoccoides. The sequence continues at coordinate 67,158,215 of NC_041381.1, forward strand.
GTGGCCTAAAGAATTTGTGATACATTCCGACCATGAATCTTTAAAGCACCTTAGGGGTTAACAAAAACTGAACCGTAGACATGCAAAATGGAGTGAATTCATAGAATCTTTTCCCTATATTGTCAAGTACAAGAGAGGAAAAGATAATGTTGTTGCCGATGCTTTGTCTCTAGACGCCATATTTTACTCTCACAACTTGATACTAAAATTCTTGGGTTGCAAAGCATTAAAGAATTGTATGTGAATGACCCATATTTTGCTGAACCACACTCAAAGTGTAGTGAGGGAAAAGGTTGGGAAAAGTTTCACTTGCATGATGGATTTTTGTTTTGAGCTAACAAATTGTGCATCCCAGAATGCTCTGTTCGTTTGTTGCTTTTACAGGAGGCTCATGCTGGTGGTCTCATGGGACATTTTGGAGCAAAGAAAACTGAGAGTGTGTTGATTGACCATTTCTTTTGGCCAAGGATGAGGCGTGATGTTGAGCGCTACATACTATGTTGTGAGATTTTCCGCAAAGCTAAGTCACGTTTAAACCCTCATGGACTTTATACGCCCTTATAAATTCCTAGTACACCTTCGGAAGATATTTCTATGGATTTTGTTCTTGGATTACCACGCACTAAGAGGGGGAGTGATTCCGTTTTTGTGGTGGTTGATAGGTTTAGCAAGATGGCTCATTTTATCCCAAGTCATAAGAGCGATGATGCTTCACACATTGCTGATTTGTTTTTCAGGGAAATTGTGCGGCTACATGGAGTACCCCACACTATTGTTTCAGATCGTGACACCAAGTTTCTGAGCTATTTATGGAAAACATTGTGGGCAAAGCTAGGGACAAAGCTTCTCTTTTCCACTACATGCCACCCACAAACGCATGGACAAACTGAAGTTGTCAACCGCACACTAACCATGATGCTGAGAGAAGTTTTAAAGAAAAATTTGAAGATGTGGGAAGAGTGTCTCCCCCATGTGGAGTTTGCATACAATAGGGCAGTACATTCGACCACTAAATTTTGTCCTTTCGAAATTGTTTATGGCTTCAAACCTGCTGCTCCTATAGATCTTTTGCCTTTACCATTGCAGGAGCGAACCAATCTTGATGCAAGTAAGCGTGCTGACTTCGTGAAGAAAATTCATGAGAAGACCAAGGAAAATATTGAGAAGATGACTGAACAATATGCAAAATGAGCAAACAAGGGAAGAAAGAAGGTGTTGTTTGAAGAAGGTGATCTTGTGTGGGTTCACCCGCCGAAGGATCGTTTCCCAGATCAACGCAAATGCAAGTTGCAACCACGTGGAGATGATCCATTCAAAGTTCTTGCAAAGATCAATGACAATGCCTACAAGATTGACCTTCCGATGGATTATGGTGTTAGTCCTACTTTCAATGTATCTGACCTCTATCCATACTTTGGACCATCAGAGTCGAGGACGACTCCCTTTTAAGAGGGGGAGGATGATGAGGACACGACAACCATTGACAAGTCTCCAACAATTATAGGTCCAATCACAAGAAGTCGCGCCAAACAAATAAGTGACCAGGTGAACGCTAACTTAAATTTACCTTGTAACCTTGATGACACAACTATGCTTTCATCTTCATTATTGTTGGTTGAACTTAGGTATAACATGGAAGCAATCCAACAACCAATGAGCTCTTGAAGCAACCCCTTTGGAGGAACAAGTTTGGAGAAAACAAGTCTCAAATGAAGCTGATGCTGTCAGTTTTTACTTCTGAAGTTTTGGTGCGCCACACCCATATTATAGAGAGACGGGGCCATAGGGGTACATCAACAGAAGCTAAATCAAATTATCTTTCCAATTCAAAAAACCTCACATCATTTTAAGTTGTAAGTCAAAAGTTCTAGTCATTCTCGTGGAAGGTGTCCAGGCTGTCAAGACTTCGCGAATTCCCGAGGAGCTCTCCAACAACTCCCAAAGTTGACTGCTTATTCACCCAAGAAAGCCATGCAAACCTGTTTACTTTTGAAACCATTTTCACACCTAGCTAAGGGGGATTGTCCCTGCTATAAAACCCCATCTCCTCCATCCTCTAGGGAATCTTTTGTCAAACCATTTCAGCTACAAGCTTATGCAGCAAGACTGCTAGAGATCCGAGAGATCTTACTACCTTTACTCTTGTGAGTTCATTCGGATTCGCGAGAAGGAGCCTCTGGTTCCCCCTAGTTCGTGCTCTACAGTTCCAGCTGTTTTGTGTGGATTAGTCCCGGTTTATGGTTCTGCGATTGTTAGGACAGCGGGTTGGAGTTCTTGTAGCTTCGGCCAGCCATCCCCAACATACGGGTTGCATCCAACCTTGGCAGGTATAAAGCTAGTTATCCCGGCTGCTTGCAGCTAGTTATCCATCCCGATTCGATCCTACGACGTGAAGATCGGGCCACCTTTAGGCGTGAACTCGGTCATCGGGTTCCCACCTATCACAACCCCATAAACATACGTAGATCTAGGCCATAAAAAGTGTGTATGTTGTTGGAGGGAGAAAAGGTAGATCTAGAACATAAAGAAAGCTTTCCCCTTACTTACATGTCAAAAAAAGGAAATGTAACCACTTAACTTGGATGAACCTATGGTGCAAATGAGGTGAGGAGGAGGAGGTAGCCGAGACCAAGCTTGGTAGAGGTGGATAGAATGAAGTGGGGAAAGTGAGTGTGGTAGGTGGCTGTCCAAAATATCTAGCTGCTCTCAGGTTACCAATGGCGCACCACCTAAGACTGTGCCCACCTGATGTGTAGTGCGCCATTACTAGTTTTGAAAAAAAAAGATAAAAAAATTTAGTTAGCAGTGATGCACCAGGGGATAGTGCGTCATTACTAGTTTTTTTATCTTTTTTTAAACTAGTAATGGCGCACCACACACCATGTGCGCCATTAGTACTGTGGCCAATAATGGCGTACCTGTATCTGGTGCGCCACTGCTATATAGCAGTGGCACACCATATACATGGTGCACCATTAATGTCCATATTAGCTATAGCCATTTTCCTAGTAGTGTGTCGAGGCGAGGCGAGGCGGCGACAGATGGAATAGGCCTCGTTTCCGTCCCCGATAAACCGGGGGGACACCTAAGGAGCACATTTAATGCGTCTTGTCCCGTAATGACAGGCGATAAGCTTGTACACTGTACCCTTTCCACCTCATGTGTGCCACTGTGGCGTCCCCTTTTTCCTATAAAAGGAGGCCCGAGGCGTATGATGTCTACTACGCAACCTTCTTCTTGTAGATATTGTTGGGCCTCCAAGTGCAGAGGTTTGTAGGAAAGTAAAAAATTTCCCTCAAGTGGATGACTTAAGGTTTATCAATCCGTGGGAGGCGTAGGATGAAGATGGTCTCTCTCAAGCAACCCTGCAACCAAATAACAAAGAGTCTCTAGTGTCCCCAACACACCCAATACAATGGTAAATTGTATAGGTGCACTAGTTTGGCGAAGAGATGGTGATACAAGTGTAATATGGATAGTAGATATGGGTATTTGTAATCTGAAAATATAAACACAGCAAGGTAACTAATGATAAAAGTAAGCACAAAAATGGTAGGAAACAAGGCCTAAGGTTCATACTTTCACTAGTGCAAGTTCTCTCAACAATAATAACATACTTGGATCATATAACTATCCCTCAACATGCAACAAAGAGTCACTCCAAAGCCACTAATAGCGGAGAATAAACGAAGAGATTATGGTAGGGTACAAAACCACCTCAAAGTTATCCTTTCTGCTCGATCTATTCAAGAGTCTGTAGTAAAATAACATGAAGCTATTCTTTCCATTCAATCTATCATAGAGTTCATACTAGAATAACACCTTAAGACACAAAACCAAAACCATAATGTCACCTAGATACTCCATTGTCACCTCAAGTATCCGTGGGCATGATTATACGATATGCATCCCACAATCTCAGATTCATCTATTCAACCAACACAAAGTACTTCAAAGAGTGCCCCAAAGTTTCTACCGGAGAGTCAAGACGAAAACGTGTGTCAACCCCTATGCATAGGTTCATTGAACCCGCAAGTTGATCACCAAAACATACATCAAGTTTATCACATTAATATCCCATTGTCACCACAGATAAGCACGGCAAGACATACATCAAGTGTTCTCAAATCCTTAAAGACTCAATACGACAAGACAACTTCAAGAGGAAAACTCAATTCATCACAAGAGAGTAGAGGGGGAGAAACATCATAAGATCAAATTATAATAGCAAAGCTCGCGATACATCAAGATCGTATCACCTCAAGAACATGAGAGAGAGAGAGAGAGATCAAACACATAGCTACTGGTACATACCCTCAGCCCCGAGGGTGAACTACTCCCTCCTCATCATGGAGAGCACCGGGATGATGAAGATGGCCACCGGTGAGGGATCCCCCCTCCGGCAGGGTGCTGAAACATGGTCCCAATTGGTTTTTGGTGGCTACAGAGGCTTGTGGCGGTGGAACTCCCGATCTATTGTGTTCCTCGAAGGTTTTAGGGTATATGGACTTATATAGGCGAAAGAAGTCAGTCAGGGGAGACACGAGGGGCCCACGAGGGTGGAGAGCGCGCCCCCTGCCTAGTGGCCTCCTCGAAGCTTCCCTGACTTTAGCTCCACTTCTCATGGATCACGTTTGTTCCAAAAATCACACTCCCAAAAGTTTCATTCCGTTTGGACTCCATTTGATATTCCTTTTCTTCGAAACACTGAAATAGGCAAGAAAACATCAATTTGGGTTGGGCCTCCAGTTAATAGGTTAGTCCCAAAAATAATATAAAAGTGCTTAGTGAAGCCCATAAACATTCAATATAGATAATATAATAGCATGAATGCTTCATAAATTACAGATACGTTGGAGACGTATCAGCATCCCCAAGTTTAATTCTTGCTCGTCCTCGAGTAAGTAAATGATAAAAGAAAGAATTTATGAAGTGCGAATGCTTGCAGGTGCACAAGTTTGATCAATGATAATTTCAATCACCTTTTCTAGCATGATTATAAGTCATAACAGTAGTTCATCTCATAAAACTTCTCAAGATCAAGTAGCAAGTGATAACCCACAAGTGTAGGGGATCACAACAGCTTTCGAGGGTGAAGTACAACCCAAATTTATTGATTTGACACAAGGGGGGCCACAGAATATTCTTGAGTATTAGCAGTTGAGTTGTCAATTCAACCACACCTGGATAACTTAGTATCTGCAGCAAGGTATTTAGTAGCAAAGTAGTATAATAATAATGGTAATAGTAGCAAAAGTAAAGATAAATGTTTTTGGGTTTTTGTAGCAGTTGTAACTATAGCAACGGAAAAGTAAATAAGCAGAGAACAATATATGAAAAGCTCGTAGGCAATGGATCAGTGATGGATAATTATGCCGGATGTGATTCCTCATGTAATAGCTATAACATAGGGTGATACAGAACTAGCTCCAATTCATCAATAGTCATACGTGCTTATGGAAAAGAACTTGCATGACATCTTTTATCCTACCCTCCCGTGGCAGCGGGGTCCTAGCGGAAACTAAGGGATATTAAGGCCTCCTTTTAATAGAGAACCGGACCAAAGCATTAACACATAGTGAATACATGAACTCCTCAAACTACGGTCATCACCGAGAAGTATCCCGATTATTGTCACTTCGGGGTTGTCGGATCATAACACATAATAGTTGACTATATACTAGCAAGATAGGATCAAGAACACACATATATTCATGAAAACATAATAGGTTCAGATCTGAAATCATGGCACTTGGGCCCTAGTGACAAGCATTAAGCATAACAAAGTCATAGCAACATCAATCTCAGAGCATAGTGGATACTAGGAATCAGACCCTAACAAAACTAACTTGATTACATGGTAAATCACATCCAACCCATCACCGTCCAGCAAGCCTACGATGGAATTACTCACACACGGCGGTGAGCATCATGAAATTGGTGATGGAGGATGGTTGATGATGACGACGGCGACGAATCCCCCTCTCCGGAGCCCCGAACAGACTCCAGATCAGCCCTCCCGAGAGAGATTGGGGCTTGGCGGCGGCTCCGTGTCGTAAAATGCGATTAAAGTTTCTCTCTGATTTTTCTCCGCGAGACGAAATATATGGAGTTGGAGTTGAGGTCGGTGGAGGTCCAGGGGGCCCACAAGATAGGGGGCGCGCCCTACAGGGGGGGGGGCGCCCCCCTGTCACGTGGACAGGCCCTGGGCCCCCTGGTGTATTTCTTTCACCCAGAAATTCTTATTAATTCCCAAAAGTGCCTCTGTGGATTTTCAGGACATTCTGAGAACTTTTCTTTTCTACACATAAAACAACATCAGGGCAGTTCTGCTGAAAACAGCGTCAGTCCAGGTTAGTTTCATTCAAATCATGCAAGTTAGAGTTCAAAACAAGGGCAAACGTGTTTGGAAATGTAGATATGTTGGAGACGTATCAACTCCCCCAAGCTTAAACCTTTGCTTGTCCTCAAGAAATTCAGTTGATAAACTAAAAGTGATAAAGAAAAACTTTTACAAACTCTGTTTGCTCTTGTTATTGTAAACATGAAAAGCCAGCATTCAAGTTTCAGCAAATATTATGAACTAACCAAACTCACAGTAACACTTGGGTCTCACAATTACTCATATCAATAGCATAATCAGCTAGCGAGCCATAATAATAAAACTCGGATGACAACACTTTCTCAAAACAATCATAACATGATATAACAAAATGGTATCTCGCTAGCCCTTTCTGAGACCGCAAAACATAAACGGAGAGCACCATTAAAGATCAAGGACTGACTAAACATTGTAATTCATGGTAAAAGAGATGCAGTCAAGTCATACCCAATATAAACCAATAGAAATGAATGCAAATGACAGTGTGCTCTCCAACAGGTGCTTTTCATAAGAAGGGTGATGACTCAACATAAAAGTAAATAGATAAGCCCTTCGCAGAGGGAAGCATGGATTTGTAGAGGTGCCAGATCTCGATTTTAAAATAGAGATTGAATAACATTTTGTGCGGCATACTTTCACTGTCAACGTAACAATTATGAGATGGTTGTATTTTCCATACTACATGCATTATAGGCAGTTCCCAAACAGAATGGTAAAGGTTTATACTCCCCCAACCACCAACAAGCATCAATCCATGGCTTGCTCGAAACAACGAGTGCCTCCAACTAACAACAGCCATGGGGAGTTTTGTTTAATCATTTTGATTTGCTTTGATCTTTTTGGATCATGGGACTGGGCATCCCGGTTACCGGCCCTTTCTCGTGAATGAGGAGCGGAGTCCACTCCTCGTGAGAATAACCCACCTAGCATGGAAGATATAGGCAGCCCTAGTTGTAACATGAGCTGCTCTAGCATACAAAACAGAATTTCATTTGAAGGTTTGGAGTTTGGCACATACAAATTTACTTGGAACGGCAGGTAAATACCGCATATAGGAAGGTATAGTGGACTCATATGGAACAGCTTTGGGGTTTAAGGAGTTTGGATGCACAAGCAGTATTCCCGCTTAATACAGGTGAAGGCTAGCAAAAGACTGGGAAGCGACCAACAGAGAGAGCGACAACAGTCATGAACATGCATTAAAATTAATTCACACCGAATACAAGCATGAGCAGGATATAATCCACCATGAATATGAAAATCATGAAGGCTAAGTTGATTTGATTCAACTACATGCGTGAACATGTGCAAGTCGAGTCACTCAATTCATTCAAAGGAGGATACCATCCCATCATACCACGTGATAATCATCCTAATAGCATGTTGGCACGCAAGGTAAACCATTATAACTCAAATCTAATCAAGCATGGCACAAGCAACTATAATCTCTAAATGTCATTGCAAATATGTTTACTTCATAATAAGTTGACTCAGAAACGATGAACTCATCATATTTACAAAAAACAAGAGAGGCCGAGTTCATACCAGCATTTCTCATCCCAATAAGTCCATCATATATCGTCATTATTTCCTTTCACTTGCACGACCGAACGATGTGTATAATAATAAGAGTGCACGTGCATTGGACTAAGCTGGAATTTGCAAGCATTCAACTCAAAAGAGAAGACAAGTAATATGGGCTCTAAATTAAATAAACAATCATGCATATGAGAGCCACTAAGCATTTTCAATATGGTCTTCTCGACCCCCAAAGGAAAGAAAAGAAAAGAAAACTATTTACACGGGAAAGCTCCCAACAAGTAAGAAGAAGAACTAGAAATCTTTTTGGGTTTCCATTTTAATTTCTACTACAAGCATGGAAATTAAACTAACTGATTTTTTTTGGTTCTTTCTCAAGGTTTATCAAGCACACAAGAAGAAAACTAGAAAAAGGAATTTAAACTAGCATGGATAATACAATGAAAGAGTATGAGCACCAACGACTAGTGTGTGAACATGAATGTAAAGTCGGTGAGAAATACGTACTCCCCCAAGCTTAGGCTTTTGGCCTAAGTTGGTCTAATGCCAAGGATCGCCTGGCTGATATCCATAAGTGAAACCGGGGTTGTACTGAGATGCAGCGACAACCGCCTCCTGAGCTGCAGCGTGTTGGCGAGCTGCCTCCACTCCCCTCTCGTATTCAGCTGCTTCCTCCCTGGTGACAACATATCTTCCTTTTGCCTGATAATCAAAAAGGTAGGGAGCAGGAAGAGTAACAGGGACAACGTTGCGTCTGTCATAGATTAGTCGATAATGGAGGAATTGTTCATTCCTCTCAAGAAAATGATGATTAAACATAGCTTCTTTATCCAAATAAACAGGGGGTAAAATCATATCCCCCTCTCGTGGGGCTATACCAAGATAATTAGCCACATGGGTTGCATAAATTCCTCCAAATAAATTTCCCTTCCTACTATTATTCTGCAACCTACGTGCAAATATTTCCCCCAAGTTATAACCTTTATAACCTAACACAGCACTCTTGAGGACACACAGATCAGGGACACACATGTGACATGCTTCATCCTTACCGTTAATACATCTACCAATGAAGAGAGCAAAATAATGTATAGCTGGAAAATGAATGCTCCCTATGGTAGCTTGTGCTATGTCCCTAGATTCTCCCACAATAATACTAGCAAGAAAATCTCTAAATTCAGATTTGTGAGGATCATTAATATTACCCCACTGCGGGAGTTTGCAAGCATTTATAAAATCCTCTAAGTCCATGGTGTAAGATGTATCATAAATATCAAATAGGACACTAGGAGAATTACGCGTACAATTATATTTAAACCTCCGCACAAAGGAATCGATCAATTGATAGTACTGAGGACACTTATCTTGTAAGAAGTCCTCCAGCTCAGCATTACGCACATACACGTCAAATTCCTCCTTAAAGCCTGCTCTGACCATAAAATCATCAAATGGCCACTCACAAGCTCGTACATTCGCGTCCCTCGGCAATGCAACATCTTGCTCACGTATAGCAATCCTGGGCCCTTTCTTCGCGGAGGAACCACCTTGGTACATTCTTCTAAGCATATTTCTTTTTCTGAAAATTTCTGAAATTTTTAGTAACTTCAAAATAAAAGTGCATAAAACTAAACAAGATTGATAGCAACTACTCCTACAAGTGCCTAGAACCTATATCATGCATTGGAATTAATTGGGACCTCAAAATTTTAACATGCAAGCTCAAGAACATGCTCACCTATGCAGTAAAAATTTGCAATGAATAAAGCACTAGAACAAAAACTAATAGGACCAATGGAGGAGTCACATACCAAACAACAATCTCCCAAAGCAGTTTTGTGAATGGAGCTTTGAGCTAAGAGATTGAAAATCGCAGCAAAACGAGCTAGAACTTGTGCTTGAGCTGGATGGGGATTTTTTTGGGTAGAAGATGAAGTGTGTGGGTGCTGGCATAAGTGGAGGGGAGCCACCAGGGGCCCACGAGATAGGGGGCGCGCCTTATAGGGGGGGCACCCTCCACTCTCGTGGCCTGGTGCTTGTGCCTCCTGTAGTGTTTTCAGTGCCTAAAATCCTCAAATATTCCAGAAAAAAATACTAAATTTGCAGGGCATTTGGAGCACTTTTATTTTCGGAATATTTTTTAATGCACGGATAATTCAGAAAACAGACGGATAATACTATTTTTGCTTTATTTAATCTAAATAACAGAAAGTAAAAAGAGGGTACACAAGGTTGTGCCTTCTAGTTTCATCCATCTTGTGATCATCAAAATGAACCCACTAACAAGGTTGATCAAGTCTTGTTAACAAACTCATTCCGAATAGCACGGAACCGGATATATTTCGAATAACACTAAGTTACCTCAACGGGGATATGAAAATCACCAACAATAAGAATATCATACTTTTTCTTGACAGTAGGTAGAGGAAATTTAAAACCTCCATGTTGGGGATATAACTATTTGTGTAAGCCGCCCAGGAGGGGCCGGGTTACGCAAAGGAAGACTCACCAGAAAGAAGCCCAAGACCCATCATGAAGATGGCGGTTCAATGAAGGGCCTAAAGCTCACTGGCGACTGGAGGCCCATTGTAGTAAACCGCCACAATGGCATGACTTGTATTGTAAGGTAGATTTAACTAGTCACTGAGCTGGAGACTGTTTATAAGCCGGCAGAGACTCTGTAAGCCGCAGGGCGCCAACCCGTTTATATAAGGGGGCGACCCGCTGGTGGCTAAGGGTAAGAAACAACTCGTCGAGAACTGGGCATAGCATATCTTGCTCACTGGTCATCGAAACATCAAGCAATACAAACCCAACTAGACGTAGGCCTTACCTTCATCGTAAGGGGCCGAACTAGTATAAACCTCTCGTGTCTCTTGTCCCGATTAACCCCTTCAAGATTCCTAGTTGCGATGGCTCCACGATTAAGTCCTCTCACTAGGACATCTGACGTGACAATTCCACGACAGTTGGCGCCCACCATGGGGCCAGCGCATGGTGGATTTGAGTTCTTGAAGGGAAACTTCGAAGGGCTCAAGGGATACGCAGTAGGACGGATGACCAAGAGTTGTCGCGACAAGATCTACATCGACGACGAAGGCTGGGGCCCCGACGCCGGCTCAATTGAGTATGGATACCGGGTCTCCTTCGGCGGAATCCAGGTCTTCATCGGCCGGATTGGTGAACCGGGCCCTGAGCCGGACAACTGCACCGACCTCGTCGAGACGGCTCAGCGTGCGAAACCCGCCCGAGTTCAACCCGGCATGAAGCGTGTTTTTGTGGGCTGCATCCATGTAGAAGAACTTTCTAAAGGATCTAAAGATGGTGGTGAGACGGTCGTTCTCTCTGACGGTGATTCATCCGCCGGTTCAACAGATTCGCTGTATCAAGTGCAAGATGGCATGCTTGGGGGCTGTTCCGATGGCCCAGTATTCCGGACCCCTGTGAGTCGCCAAATTGGGCAGGAGTCTTCATGGCTGGGACTCAGCCCGGCCAAAATTCTACAGCCGCTGCAGCAATTACGTCCGGGATAGGAGCAGCCGGGACAGGAGGCCCTGTGCGCCCGCCGGCTCAAGTGCTGATAGATCTCATGGATAAGCTTACGGCCCTGTTAACCACCACGGTTATTCCTGCGAATAAAGATGAGCATGATGCAGAGGTGGCGCGGGTGCGTGAAGAAATAGCTCGGGCCAAGGAGACCTTAGCGGCTGAGGATACCAGGTTAGCCACGGAACGGACAGCTTTGGATGCACGGGCGTAGCAGCTCCAGTCAGAGGCTTTCCAGCTTACGATAAGCCTGAATGCATCTAATGAGGTGATGAGAAGGAGGCACCAGAAAACTCAATCCTGTTTGCCTCCAACTTACGACCCTCGGGTTCTTTTTGCCACACCCGGAGCCGTCCCAAGTAACCCGCCAGATGCAAATCAGTTTATGACAACCGGAACAGGAGGACCGGGTCAGCCTCGGGAGATCGTACCTCCTCATGGGAACATGGCGCCGCCTCGTTATGTACCGATACCGTCGGGTCACTTTTCCAACCCCATGAAGAATTTAATCGTAGCATCAGCGCGTCTGGCGGCTCTCCCAGTGGACGGTGATGATCTAACAACGATGGAAACCCGGAGGATCAGGGAACTTGTCCAGACGGCCCTGGCTCAGCAAGAGACTTATTCTTATAGTCGGGACAGGATTCACTCAACTCCTCCGCCTTGGTTAGCACCACCTCGTCAAAACCGGAGCCCGAGTTACAGCAGGCACATGGAGTCGGAAGCTTTATCGAGCAATGCCCAGCGCCGAAATCAGCCTGGTGGTTATAACCCGGTACAAGATCGGGTACGTCAGGAGAACGAGCGGGCGGCTCAGCTAGCGGCTCAACAGACGGCTCAGCAAGATTTCCCAGAGTATACGATAGCTTCCGTTGAGACGGGGGTGGCCACTAGAACCGGTGGTGTTCCTTGTTCGGTGCTGGCTCTGCGAAACGTACGCCTTCCCAAGGACTTCAAGGGACCTCGAAAGGTGCCGAATTACACAGCCGACTTACAGCCTGGAGCGTGGATCGAGAGCTATGAGATGTCCATGGAGCTGTTGGAAGTCAGTGATGCAGCAATGGCTAAGTACTTCACAATGATGCTAGATGGAACGGCCCGGTCCTGGTTAAAGGTTTACCCCCTAATTCCATTGATTCGTGGGCAGAGCTGAAAGCCCGCTTCATCCAGAACTTCAAGGACACTTGCAAGCAGTCCATGTCGATTGTGGATTTGACGAATTGTAAGCAGGAGAAGGGTGAGTCCACGACTCACTGGGTGCGCCGGGTTAAGGAGATAATACATTCATCTGACAAGATGGATGCTGGCTCTGTAGTCCTTATGTTGGAAAAGAATTGTCGCTTTGAGCCGCTGAGACAGAAGCTAGGGCGTCTTAAGCGTGATTGCAACGATATCGGTATGCTGATGGCCGCTTTACTTAAATACGCCGATTCTGATAGTACCAAGGTGTGATGCCCCCGATTCAATCATACACTAATCATGCACGCAAATGTGTACGATCAAGATCAGGGACTCACGGGAAGATATCACAACACAACTCTAACACATAAATAAATCATACAAGCATCATAATACAAGCCAGGGGCCGCGAGGGCTCGAATACAAGTGCTCGATCATAGACGAGTCAGCGGAAGCAACAATATCTGAGTACAGACATAAGTTAAACAAGTTGCCATAAGATGGCTAGCACAAACTGGGATACAGATCGAAAGAGGCGCAGGCCTCCTGCCTGGGATCCTCCTAACTACTCTTGGTCGTCGGCAACAGGCTGCACGTAGTAGTAGGCACCTCCAGTGTAGTAGTCGTCGTCGACGGTGGCGTCTGGCTCCAGGGCTCCAGCATCTGGTTGCGACAACCAGGAAGGAAGGAAAGGGGAAAAAGGGGGGAGAAAGCAACCGTGAGTACTCATCCAAAGTACTCGCAAGCAAGGAGCTACACTACATATGCATGGGTATATGTGTAAAGAGGCCATATCAGTGGACTGAACTGCAGAATGCCAGAATAAGAGGGGGATAGCTAATCCTGTCGAAGACTACGCTTCTGGCAGCCTCCGTCTTGCAGCATGTAGAAGAGAGTAGATTGAAGTCCTCCAAGTAGCATCTCCAAGTAGCATATCCAGGTAGCATCTCCAAGCGCATCTCCAGTCGCATCGCATAGCATAATCCTACCCGGCGATCCTCTCCTCGTCGCCCTGCGGAAAAGCGATCAC
>NC_041381.1:67174669-67182545 GCF_002162155.2 Triticum dicoccoides
AGCGGCGATGGACGCTCGATCCCGATTGGATCGGGCGAGAGGGAGAGACGAGGGAGAATGTGGGGAATCGGGGGAGTGGGTAGTGGGGGATCTGGGGTTAGGGTTTCGGGGCGTGGGGGTTATGGGGGTGGCCGACTGGGCCTGGGGTCGGCCCAGTTGGGCCAGGGTCCAGGGGGGGTTTCTCTTCCTTTTTTTTTTGTATTGTTTTCTGTTTTCTTTTTATTTATTTTCTTTTCTGTTTTTATTTATTTATAAACACTTAGGCATTTTATAAAATTGTGAACCTTACACCATAATTATCTTTGTAATATTTGGCAACCACCGAACATTTTTGTTTTAATTTTTGAAAACTTTTATTGTTTTCTTTTATTTAAATTTTGAATTTGTTTCGGTTCTGAACTATCGAGAGTTTATCACAGTAACCGTGGTGACGTGGCATCATTAGCGGGGAATCACTGTAGCTTAATTATCCGGGCGTCACAATTCTCCTCCACTACAAGAAATCTCATCCCGAGATTTAGGATCGGTTATAAGGGGGAAGGGGTCTGGTTACGAAATTCTAACGATTCTTCTCGATCATAGTAGCTCTTCTCGAAGAGGTCGACCCATTACATTGATGTCTTCAGTCCTCTCCTTCAGGTCATCATGATGAAGTTTGTCGTCCTTTCTTCGGGGTTCCATCGTACTTACGAAAGGATAAAGGGTGGGTATTCCGAGAGAATGGACCTCTGCAGGTTTGACTATCTGGTCGATAACATCGGGGAGGGTGGCGGAAGTAACTCTCGAATTGAAACTTAAGAAAATATCAAGAGCAGAGTAAGGAGGTATCCTGGGAAGTTTCGAGCGGGCAGGCAATCGTTCGATGTCTGATATGTGGCGTGAAAGGGGTTCGAAGCCACGAGAATAAGTATTTGTCTGATACCAGATTGAAGGTGGCTCATGAATTACATACGAGGCCACGCGCAAGGAACAACCTTGGGTACAGGGGGGTACAGGAGAGTCAGGTTTCGATCCTGTGGAACTGTGGGTTATGGGCCCACCCTGTGGATTAAAAGTAGGAAGGACAGTGACATCTTGCACGATCATGTAAGCAAGGCATGCAAGAGGATAGTCTGTCGGTTATGTCGGCAACAACATCGGTACCAAGGGCGAGGGACGAAGAGAACCATTTTCCTGCTCGTTGAACGAGGCGGGCCAATAGGCAAGGTTCTCGTCCATCGGTGGCTACCGAAATGTCATCAACAATAGTAACAGGGTCTTACTGACACGGTCGTACACCAAGGTGTTTACATAAGCAGAAGAATATTACTGCTTAGACCATATAGACCTCAAGAAAGGTTAAACCAAACAATGGAAAGGACATAGGATTATCAGATTAATCAGGCGATGGAAAGGAAAAATGTGTCTTAGTCACATAATTCAGGGAGATATCCTTCCCAAGGATAAGCAGAGCATGGTATCCGTGGCAGGATATCATGTAGAAAACCCTTTAGGTAAGGGGAGAGAAATTTCATGACACTACCCATACAAAGGTGTTTGGATAATTGATAAGGAAAATTTAGCATTTGGTTTAAATGTTCTTGTTGAAAATCGGAGTATCACAGACATGCTTCGAGATAGCATTGACATGGTCTTCAAGCAAAGGTCGGACTTGGATATACAAAGGATTCACCAGGAACAACTTATAGAATAAGCATTACAATTTCCTTATGGAAGAATGGAAAACCTTGCTGGAAAGGAAACTTTAACACTAGGTCCTCCGACCAGGTGTGCTAGGCATGACATCACCTTACCGATATATAAGGACCAATGTTATAACTCTTGGGAAAAATGTTCCAACCATCATATCTGATCGAGATTCAGATCCGATCGGTGTTAGGATACCTCAGACTCAGGATGCCTGAAAAAGGTGCAAAATAAATTGACGAGATGACCTTGTAAGATTCTCGGGAAATGCACTATGGGAATGAGTATCGACACAAGAGTTCATCATTTAAACCAAAGAGAGGTTGACGGGGTAGATGATGGAGTCAGCGACAATCCTCGAGATTTCCAAAAAGGTGGACTTCCACAACTATGTGAACAAGGAGATAACATTTGTCAGATCAAATGATATAATGATGTATGCTCGAGGAAAACATACACAATTAACATTGGTTGAAAGGTGCGCCCGAAATATGGGCTGGGTAGCACGATCAATGTTAGAATGGTGATTCGATAACCAATGGTCTAAGAATGAAATATCGACCATTAACTTCAAAGCAATAGGGCTGCTAGAAGTTTTGAATTCACGCATCATAGTTCATTTGTCGGTTTTCCGGTTAGAAACAACACGAGGACCAAGAGATGAATGTAGATGGCAGGATGTATAACTTGTAGCAAGAATTATTAAGAGGTGGTGATATTCCCACAACATTCTTGATATATAAGATGGTATTACTTCAAGGTAGGACATAAGACAAGCTGGGTAGCCAGGAACTCAAGGTACAGCCACAACACAAACAAGTTTGTGTTGGTAAGAAGGCAAGGAAATAGTCGATGACAACACAATTTACCAAGGGACAAGGATGGTATTTCCCATGAAGATTTCAATAGATATCTTCGAAGAGCATCAAAATGTTGATGTTGATCATGACACATTTGTCAAGAGAATTCATGAAGATGTAATCAATCAGCGACGACATCAAGTCAAAGGAATGATGAAGCAAGAGGTTATTGGAACCACAGTTACGACACGAAATCGAACTCAAGCTTGTTGTTTAAGGCGAAATGATATGACGATGAGGATCGACGTAAGGTTAGTTCATCGTCGAAAATTGTGCTCCGAGAAGAAGGGCCGGGTAGCACAGTTAAAATCATCACGATAAAGATATAGCCAAACATGCTAGGAATGATGGGAAGGAATATTAAACTCATAAGCAACGAAAATTACTTAGGGTTATCGAACCGAAATGTGGAATCGGTGTTCTCGATTGACGACAACCCAGAACCCGAGAAAATTGGAATCAGTGAGAATTAATAGTTGATGAAGAACCCATAATAAGTTATGCAGTTCCATGATATTCTTGAGATACCAGAGCTTAATACTCAACAGTAGAGCAAAGTAAAGGTTGGACAGGTGCAATGATCTGCAGAAGACAAGTACTTCAACTTGTCCAAGAAACGGTATTAAAAAGGAGAACATGGCCGGAACCACGATTGCAAACGGCCAAATACCAGATATAAGAACTTATACCAAAGAGGGTTTAAGAGGAGCACCCATGATAAGATTAGCATCGTGTCCATGGGCATGAACGCAAGGTTCAAGGTCGACTCACACTTCTCCAATACACAACTTCTCATTTACTACTCTAAGTTAAGAATGTTTAGAGTTTGAAAGTTTAACTTGTGGAATACCGGAACGTTATGACCCATGAAAACTCTTGGGTTCACACAAATTAAGGAAGGTATACGTTCAACCCATCGGGGCATCTTAGGCACGTATACCATCAACTTCAGGGGTAAATAACTCAAGCTCGGAGGTAGAGCATTGTTCAAAAGCAGATGATACAATTTACCAAGGCATTATATACCCATGGAAAGGCTCTCAAGGTTATTCAATATGAAGGACACTGTCGGATAAAATCCAACAAAGGAACCGATGGTCCTCAAGGGATCTGAGGTGAGCACCGGTACTCAACCAGAGGAAGAAGAATGCACGGGCATCATATTATAGAACATCGGAATGATTCGATGCTTAGATAATAAAGGAATTTCGATTTCCAAAACAAAGGATCAGAAGCAGTCGCTCTGATCAAGGATGGATAAGTTGGATATACCAGAGGCACAATTGACGACAAATAGTTTGGTCGAGAACCAGCTCATGTTCAAAAATGATGTCTGAGCCGGAAGGATAATTTAGAAGGGTTGATAGATGATTGTGTGCATTCGCACACATGCTGAATCAATAGGATCAAAATGACGATGCCTAAGGATACTAACGAATATTGCCAGACATATGGAAAGCATCCATAATGCAAGCAGACAAGTATTGCAGAGCAATAAGCTATTAAGGATTTTTGGAGGATCAAATAGTATTTCGAAGACCATTGTGAAACACATGAACAATTGGGGGATGAGCGGATACTCGATAAGTGCGAGAATTATCCATAGGGGTATTCAGGTGACAAGGAACAGCAAGGCGATAAGCTCAAAGGATTATCGAGACAA
The DNA here is from genome assembly GCF_002162155.2 of Triticum dicoccoides. Classification (NCBI taxonomy): domain Eukaryota; kingdom Viridiplantae; phylum Streptophyta; class Magnoliopsida; order Poales; family Poaceae; genus Triticum; species Triticum dicoccoides. Next base: position 67,178,879 of record NC_041381.1, read on the forward strand.
CGACGAGTGTTTCGAGGTATCTGGTAATAACAAGACCAACTGGGGATGAATGTAAGAATAACAACTGCAAGTAGTTATCCATAAGGGTTGACAGTGGAAGGGGAATTGCAAATGCGATGAACATAAGTTCTCGGGTTAACAACGGCGAGTATCTTCAGGGTCTTCACGTGCCGCAGACGATCATCATTAATAAGGGGCTCTCCGGGTCAAAGTGATAACGAGATCCTAATGTTAGATTTAGCAAAAATCATTTAACCCGAATAGAAGAGAAATAAGAGTCCCAGAGTATAGGTCGAGGAATAAAAGATCCTACTACCACCCGATGGCGACGTGGGCCCATGGGCCACACAGCCATGTTAGTAAAAGTTTTTCAACGACTAGACTCGACTTCGGCCAAGGAGTTGAGAAGGGGGATTCCTACAGGCAGTCGGCTCTGATACCAACTTGTGACGCCCCCGATTCAATCGTACACTAATCATGCACGCAAATGTGTACGATCAAGATCAGGGACTCACGGGAAGATATCACAACACAACTCTAAAACATAAATAAGTCATACAAGCATCATAATACAAGCCAGGGGCCACGAGGGCTCGAATACAAGTGCTCGATCATAGACGAGTCAGCGGAAGCAACAATATCTGAGTACAGACATAAGTTAAACAAGTTGCCATAAGATGGCTAGCACAAACTGGGATACAGATCGAAAGAGGCGCAGGCCTCCTGCCTGGGATCCTCCTAACTACTCTTGGTCGTCGGCAACGGGCTGCACGTAGTAGTAGCCACCTCCAGTGTAGTAGTCGTCGTCGACGGTGGCGTCTGGCTCCAGGGCTCCAGCATCTGGTTGGGAACAACCAGGAAGGAAGGAAAGGGGAAAAGGGGGGGGAGAAAGCAACCGTGAGTACTCATCCAAAGTACTCGCAAGCAAGGAGCTACACTACATATGCATGGGTATATGTGTAAAGAGGCCATATCAGTGGACTGAACTGCAGAATGCCAGAATAAGAGGGGGATAGCTAATCATGTCGAAGACTACGCTTCTGGCAACCTTCGTCTTGCAGCATGTAGAAGAGAGTAGATTGAAGTCCTCCAAGTAGCATCTCCAAGTAGCATATCCAGGTAGCATCTCCAAGCGCATCTCCAGTCGCATCGCATAGCATAATCCTACCCGGCGATCCTCTCCTCGTCGCCCTGCGGAAAAGCGATCACCGGGTTGTCTGTGGAACTTGGAAGGGTGTGTTTTATTAAGTATCCGGTTCTAGTTGTCATAAGGTCAAGGTACAACTCCAAGTCGTCCTGTTACCGAAGATCACGGCTATTCGAATAGATTAACTTCCCTGCAGGGGTGCACCACATAGCCCAACACGCTTGATCCCATTTGGCCGGACACACTTTCCTGGGTCATGCCCGGCCTCGGAAGATCAACACGTCGCAGCCCCACCTAGGCAAAACAGAGAGGCCAGCACGCCGGTCTAAACCTAAGCGCACAGGGGTCTGGGCCCATCGCCCATAGCACACCTGCACGTTGCGAGGGCGGCCGGAAGCAGAACTAGCCCCCTTAATACAAGAGCAGGCTTACGTTCCAATCCGGCGCGCGCCGCTCCGTCGCTGACGTCTGAAGTGCTTCGGCTGATACCACGACGTCGGGATACCCATAACTACTCCCACGTAGATGGTTAGTGCGTATAGGCTCGTAGCCAGACTCAGATCAAATACCAAGATCTCGTTAAGCGTGTTAAGTATCCGCAAACGCCGAACAGGACCAGGCCCACCTGTCTCCTAGGTGGTCTCAACCTGCCCTGTCGCTCCGCCACAAGTAACAGTCGGGGGCCGTCGGGAACCCAGGCCCACCTCTACCGGGGTGGAGCCACCTGTCCTTTCAGCCCCCAACTCCGAACAGTATCACAGGTAATGTAACAGTGTAAAGTATATAGTATATGCCCGTGATCACCTCCCGAAGTGATCACAGCCCAGTAGTATAGCATGGCAGACGGACAAGAGTGTAGGGCCACTGATGGAACACTAGCATCCTATACTAAGCATTTAGGATTGCGGGTAAGGTATCAATGACTGTAGCAGCAATGACAGGCTATGCATCAGAATAGGATTAACGGAAAGCAGTAACATGCTACACTACTCTAATGCAAGTAGTATAGAGAAGAGTAGGCGATATCTGGTGATCAAAGGGGGGGCTTGCCTGGTTGCTCTGGCAAGAGAGAGGGGTCGTCAACTCCGTAGTCGAACTGGTCAGCAGCAGCGTCGGTCTCGTAGTCTACCGGAGAGAAGAGGGGGAAGAAATAATGAATACAGAGCAAACAAAGCACCACAAAATATATCAAGGCAATACGCGGTGTTTGGTGTGCCCTAACGCGGTAGTAGGTGATACCAGTGAAGGGGGGAAAACCCCCGGGAAAGTATTCCCGGTGTTTCGTGTTTTCGGGCAGAGGAGCCGGAGGGGGAAAGTTGCGGGTTCGATAGGTTAGGGGTGTGTGGCGGACGAACGGACCGCGTATCCGGATTCGTCTCGTCGTTCTGAGCAACTTTCATGTTGAAAATATTTTCATCCAAGTTACGGATTAAAGATATGATTTTCTAAAGATTTTATTAATTTCTAGAATTTAGTTAATTATTTAATTTAGTTCAAAATTTGGTTTTATGACATCAGCATGATGTCATGCTGATGTAATCAGTCAACAGAGTTGACTGGTCAACCTAACATGTGGGTCCAGGGGGACCCACCTGTCATTCTCTATGATTAACTAAAACAGATTAATTAGCTTAATTAGTGATTAGGTTAATCTAATCAAGATTAATTAATTAATTAATTAATTAATATTTTAATTATTTTAGTTATTATTTATTTATTTATTTAATATATTATATATATATATATTTTTTCTAATTCCTTTTCTTTTCTTTCTTTCTTTTTTTAACCGTTCTGGGGCGGGGCCCCCTAGTCAGTGGCCTGGGGGGGGCCTAGCGGTGGCTACGGGCGCAGGCACCCGGCCCGATTGGGAAATGCCCAGATCGACAAGCGGAGGCGCCGGCCACGGGCACGGCAAGCCCGGACGACGCGGGCGGCCGGTGGGCGAGCACGGCGCGCGCGGAGCCTCAGCACGGGGCGTCGGCGAGTGTGCACGGGAAGGCGAGCACGGGCGGACGGGCGAGGCGCGACGGCCGTCGTGATCGGTGCAGGGAGGCAGCGCAGGGCGAGGATGACTCGGGCACGAGGGGGGCTCGGCGCAAAGGGCGTGCGGGGCATGGTGAGAGCGTGCTCACCGCGGGCGCGCGTGTGGGGGCGTCTACCGTGCGGTGACCGCGAGCGAGACGGGAAGCAGAGAAGGGGAGAGGCCCAGGGCCTCACCAGCGTTGATGGGGAGAGGGGGCGCCGAGGCTTGCTGGCGGCCGGCGGGGAAGAGGCTGAGGACGCGAGGTCCGGCGAGGAGGGGGTCGAGGTGGCGTCCGACGCGGGGCAGGGCGTGGCGACGCTGGTGAAGACGGTGGGGTGGCTCCGGCGAGGTGGCGTCGCGGGGGAGGACGGAGGCGCAGGGGATGGGCGCCGCAGTCGAGGCGCGTCGGGGCGGCGCGGGACCTCCCCGATCCAGTCGAGTGGGGGCGCCTGGGAGGAGGCAGGGGGCGGTGTCCGACGGGGTGGAGGTCCGGCGGC
>NC_041381.1:67182797-67223271 GCF_002162155.2 Triticum dicoccoides
GTCCGGCGGCGGCGGGCGTCGTCAGGGGGGCGGGGTGCTCCAGGCGGCGGCGATGGACGCTCGATCCCGATTGGATCGGGCGAGAGGGAGAGACGAGGGAGAATGTGGGGAATCGGGGGAGTGGGTAGTGGGGGATCTGGGGTTAGGGTTTCGGGGCGTGGGGGTTATGGGGGTGGCCGACTGGGCCTGGGGTCAGCCCAGTTGGGCCAGGGTCCAGGGGGGGTTTCTCTTCCTTTTTTTTGTATTGTTTTCTGTTTTCTTTTTATTTATTTTCTTTTCTGTTTTTATTTATTTATAAACACTTAGGCATTTTATAAAATTGTGAACCTTACACCATAATTATCTTTGTAATATTTGGCAACCACCGAACATTTTTGTTTTAATTTTTGAAAACTTTTATTGTTTTCTTTTATTTAAATTTTGAATTTGTTTCGGTTCTGAACTATCGAGAGTTTATCACAGTAACCGTGGTGACGTGGCATCATTAGCGGGGAATCACTGTAGCTTAATTATCCGGGCATCACACAAGGACCCTGCGTCTGATGAGGAAAAGACAGGGGAGGGAAAGAAGAACGGCAAGGGAAAAGGACAGCAGCATAACTCGACGAATCAAGGGGGTAACAAACGTAAGGCCGAGTGTAACCCGGAGTTTGTAGCCAATGCTAATGCACAGAGGCGTAAGGGTAAGCCGCCCCGATATGGCGGGTCAGGCCCATCTCTTGAGCAGCTACTCAATGAGCCATGCCCGAAACACGGCACCTGGGAACGGCCCGCCACCCACTTATGGAAAGATTGTGCGATCATGAAGGCTTTTAAGAATTCTAGCACATTTGGTGGCAATCATGGGTCGGGCGGCGGCTCAGGAGTTGGTGGTTTTCATGGCCCGGGTGGTGGTTCAAGTTCCGGCTTTCAGGGACATCAGGGCAGTCATAATCAACAGCAATCTGGTGAAGGAGAACAACAGCAGCAGCAATCGGGTTATCAAAGCCATCCGAAGTAGTTGAATAGTGGGCAGTATCATGTGTTTACCACTAGCTTGTGCAAACATGACCAAAAGGTTCATAAGAGGGCTGTAAATTCTATTGAGCCAGCGGTTCCTCGTTATTTGAGGTGGTCAGAACAGCCCATTGTGTGGAGCAGGGAAGATCACCCCATCCGGGTTGATAATCCGACTCAGTTAGCCTTGGTAGTAGCACCTCAGGTTGGTGGCTATAAATTCACTAAGATACTCATGGATGGAGGTAGCAGCATCAATATCCTCTATTATGAGACCTTCCAACGCATGGGGTTAACTGATAAGAATTTGAAGACGTCCAACACCGTTTTTCATGGAGTGGTCCCTGGCAAGTCGGCGTACCTAGTTGGCAAGATTGAACTGGAGGTGGCTTTTGGAGATGAGTATGACTCCAGAGCTTAAAAATTAACCTTTGAGGTGGTAAAAATCAGGAGTCCATATCACGCTCTATTTGTACGGCCGGCTTATGCCAAGTTCATGGCGCGGCCATGTTATGTTTACCTGCAGATTAAAATGCCGGGATACAAAGGTACCATCACCGTGCATGGAAGTCGGAAGGTAGCCCTGGAGTGTGAGGAGGGCGACGCGGCTTATGCTGAGTCTGTTTGTGCAGTAGAGGAACTGAAGTTTTATCAAAACAACGTTGACCCGGCATACATGACCTCTCTAAAAAACCCAACCACCGAGCATGACCCGGCGATGAAGTTTAAGTCGGCTGCTGAAACAAAGCTTGTGGATTTCAATCCGGGTGATTCATCTAAACAGTTCAGCATCAGTACCAATTTGGATCCTAAATAGGAAAGCGCGCTCATCGAGTTCATCCATGAGAACCGGGATGTCTTTGCATGGAAACCTTCTGACATGCCAGGAGTACCGAGAGAACTCGCTGAGCACACTCTTAATATTGATCAAAAGTATGAGTCGGTCAGGCAGTTTCTTCGCTGATTGAACGAAGAGAGGCGGCAAGCTATTGGAGAGGAAGTTGCCTGGCTCTTAGCTGCTGGGTTTACCGTTGAAGTTTTTCACCCGGAGTGGTTGGCTAACCCGGTGCTCGTGCTCAAGAAGAACGGCACCTGGCGGATGTGTGTGGATTACACGGACTTAAATAAGGCTTGTCTGGCTGATCCCTTTGCTCTTCCCCATATTGATCAAATCATTGATGCTACGGCGGGTTGTGAGCGTTTAAGCTTTTTGGATGCTTATTCAGGCTATCATCAGATCAAAAAGGCAGTTAAGGACCAGGAGAAGACGGCTTTCATCACTCCGTTTGGAGCCTTCTGTTATGTATCTATGTCGTTTGGGCTCAAAAGTGCTCAGGCTACTTATCAGAGATGTGTACAGAATTGTCTCCACGGTCAAATTGGGCGCAATGTTCATGCTTATGTGGATGATATCATTGTGAAGTCCAGGGAGAAGGAAACCTTGATATCTGACCTGAAGGAGACCTTTGATAATCTCCAGGTTTATAAAATGATGCTTAACCCGGAGAAGTGTGTATTTGGTGTACCTGCAAGCAAGCTCTTGGATTTCTTGGTTTCAAACAGGGGCATTGAAGCTAATCCAGAGAAGATCAAGGCAATTACCTCTCTGGTTAAACCGGTGTGCATCAATGATGTTCAGCGACTGGCGGGTCGTGTTGCTGCTTTAAGCCGGTTCATAAGCCGGTTAGGTGAGAAGGCCCTGCCGCTGTATCAAATGATGAAGAAAATAGACACCTTTGTCTGGAGTGATGTTGCTAACACTGCCTTTGGAGATTTAAAGAGACAGTTGTCTAAGCCACCGATCCTTCCGGCTCCCATTGTTAGAGGGCCGCTGCTGTTATATGTGGCTGCTTACTCACGAGCCGTCAGTGTTGCCATCGTGGTGGAGCGTAAGGAGGCAGGCAAGGAGCATCTGGTTCAATGGCCGGTTTACTACATCAGCGAGGTGCTCATTGAGTCTAAACAAAGATATCCACATTGGCAGAAACTTGTTTATGGCGTGTTCATGGCAAACCGGAAGCTGAAGCAGTACTTCCAAAGTCATCCTATAACGGTAGTAAGTTCCGCCCTGTTGGGAGACATCATTCAGAACAGGGAGGCTACATGACGAATCGCTAAGTGGGCCATTGAGCTTGGGCCTTATGGTTTGAAGTATATGCCACGTACTGCCATTAAGTCTCAAGCCTTGGTGGACTTTATCAATGATTGGATAGAGTTGCAGGCACCTGAGGAGAAGCCAGATAATTCATATTGGACTATCCACTTCGATGGGTCCAGACAGTTAGAAGGCTCGGGGGCTGGAGTTGTTTTAACCTCTCCTCGAGGTGACAAATTTCGTTATGTGCTCCGGCTTATGTTCCCCTGTACTGACAATGCAGCTGAGTACGAGGCCTTGCTCCATGGTCTCCGGATGGCCAAAGAGATGAATTTGAGCCGGGTAAGATGCTTGGGCGACTCAGATCTCGTGGCTCAACAGGTGTCAGGCAAGTGGGACTCTAAGGATCCCCTTATGGCGGCTTACCGTCGTGAAGTAGATGTTGTGGCTGGGCACTTCAAAGGGTATCAAGTGGAGCACGTTGATCGAAGGAAGAATGAGGCGGCTGATGCGTTAAGCCGGTTGGGATCTCAACGTAAGTCGGTGCCGCCTAACACCTTTCTTGATGTTTTGCATAACCCTTCTGTCAGGATACCTACAGAGGAAGAACTGGCAGTGCCGGACCCGGAGGCACAGTTGGTGGCCGCGCTTCACGTCATCCCGGATTGGACATTGCCATAATTGGCTTATATGACCCGGGGAGAGTTGCCTGAGGATGAGACTTTTGCAAGACAAATCGTCAGGCGGTCCAAATCCATGACGATTGTTAATGGCGAGTTACATCACCTCAGTGTCACAGGGGCATTCCAGCGTTGTGTGTCGCCTACGGAGGGTCAAGAGATACTTCGAGAGATCCATGAAGGAGATTGTGGTCATCATGTCAGCTCAAAATCTCTTGTGGCCAAGGCTTTCCGTCATGGTTTTTATTGGCTAACGGCCCATGTTGATGCAGAGGATCTTGTCAGCAAATGTGACGGATGTCAAAAATTCTCACGACGAGCTCATGTGCCGGCTCAAGAGTTGAGGATGATTCGAATTACTTGGCCGTTTGCAGTCTGGGGGCTTGACATGGTGGGACCTTTCAAGAGGTCTAAGGATAAAAAGACACACCTCCTGGTGGCAGTGGATAAATTCACAAAGTGGGTTGAGGCAGAGCCGGTCAGTTAGTGTGATGCAGCCACAACGGTTCAGTTCATCAAAAAGGTGATCTTTTGTTTTGGATTTCCAAACATCATCATAACTGATAATGGCACTAATCTCTCCAAGGGTGCCATGGAAGAGTTCTGTCAACGAGAACATATCCGGCTTGACGTTTCGGCTGTTGCTCATCCTCAATCCAATGGTCAAGCAGAAAGAGCTAATCAGGAAATCCTGAGGGGTATCAAACCAAGGCTCTTGGTCCCATTACAACGGACTCCGGGTTGTTGGGTGGAGGAGTTACCTTCTGTCCTGTGGAGCATCAACACTATGCCTAATAGATCCACAGGTTATACACATTTCTTCATGGTCTATGGAGCAGAGACAGTCCTGCCAAGTGACATCCGGCACGATTCACCCTGTGTGGCGGCTTAAGTTGAAGCTGATAATGAAAAAGCTCGCCAGGAGCCACTCGACTTGTTGGATGAGGAGCGAGACTTGGTAATAGCGAGCTCAGCGATTTACCAGCAAGACCTTCGTCGCTATCACAGCCGCCGGGTCAGAAGCAGAACCTTTCAGGAAGGTGACTTAGTGCTCCGGCTCATCCAGGATCAGTCTGATATGCACAAGCTATCCCCTCCTTGGGAAGGACCCTTTGTGGTAAGTAAGAATCTGAACAACGGGTCATACTACCTCATTGACATTCGAGAGCATAAGGACTCACGTAAGTCGGAGGAGGAAACCCGCCGGCCGTGGAATATAGCCCATCTTCGGCCTTACTATACTTAAGCCACCGGCTCTCAAGATGTATATATTTTGACAATGTACATATTATACAAAGCAATAAAGTAGGACCTCTGTCCTTTTTTCACCCTTAAAAGTTTATATGTCTTTTTTATCAAATGGTGGAAACAACCAATAGGGAGCGGATTATATCTGAATCCGTCTTTACCTTTGGTCTGGCTTATGATCATATCTGAATCTAGCCATGATCACTTGGGGGCTTCCTCTTCAAACATAGGTCGTATTCGAACCAAAGAGAACATAGTTGTCGGTACCCACTTGATTGGCATACTGCCAAACCCACTTGGGGGCTTCTTGATCATATTTGAATCAGAGCTTAACCCCTTTGGGTCTGACGTGGATCATATTCGAATCAGCGTCATTAAACAATTTTTATGGTCACTTGGGGGCTTCCTGTTCAAACATAGGTCGTATTCGAACCAAAGAGAACATAGTTGTCGATACCCACTTGATTGGCATCACCAAAGCCACTGGGGGCTATATGATCGAATCCGAATCTTAGCTTAACCCCTTTGGAATGGTTCACTAATCGTATTCGAATCAGAGGCCTTTATATTATCTATCATATTTGATAAGCATAGTTATTTGATTATCTCGAGACCTTCTTGACAATACTGTGAGATGGTTGTTTTGCTCTACCGGCTTAGTATGAATCACCCTAGGTTGTTAAGTGCCAGGTGAGTATTATATGTTCCAACCTTCAGAAGTTGGACTTGCTCGCATGGTGTAGGTCATATAAGCAGGAGAGATCATCAAAGAGATCGCAGGTATATCATTATGGTTATGTTTAAACAAATATAATCCTAACCCGGCCATTATATGATGTTTTGGTTCGTATTCTGGGTTATTAAATTTTATGTGACCCCTGATGCGATAAACCGCCAAAGGAATTCTTGCTTATTTTATATGCAGGATAAGGTAAGCAAATTTCATGTCAAGGAAATAAAGATCAATATAAGCTGGAAGTATATAGCGATGGCGGCTTACGAAAGTATTAAGTGCCATAAACATGCGCGAAGGCATGACAAAATTGAGAGGTTTTTTCTACTCTATTACAAGACACCCCGAGTCTGAATAATGAAGCATTGTTTTGCAAAGTCATAAGACGCCTGGCGGCTCACTCCTTTGGTGGGCTTGAAGGCTCTGAGTTATCCTTCTCCACGCCTCCGTCGGCTGCTTTGTCCTGGAAAGTTGATGAGGCCCAGTCAATGCCGCTCAAAGCTTCAAACTCGGCTTCATCATCTATTAAACCAACTGGTCCACTTCAGGGGCAAAGGTATGCTTACGAATTGGAGGAATCATGTTGACTTCATCATACGAAGGTGTTGGGATTCTTCAGTTCTCGCTGTCATAACCCGGCTGACATTTGGTGAGATCAGTATTGTTCCCGATAAGAGTAGCCACGGGGCGTATGTCTTTGACATAGGCGGTGAAATCATGGTCGTCAAATTCGGTTCCATCTTCCTTCAAACTTGGGTATCCAAGAGCGAGGTCGGGCGGGTCAAGTTCTGGAAGCCATGCTTTCGCCCGGCTCAATGCGGATATAGCCCCGGCTCTTGCGGACGCCCGCCTTAGCTCTTGGATCCGTTAAGGTAGTGAAGCAAGCCGTTTCAGCACGTCTTGCAGAAGGTGAGGAACGTCATTTGATAAAGCTACAACGGCCAAAGCACGTTGTCACCCGGTGTAGAGCTGTTCTACAAGAGTATAGACTGCCTTCAGCTTGATCAGCGTGTTCTGCTTGAGGTTTGTGCTCCTGGGGCCTGCATTATTAAAATATAAGGTGATCCGGAGCTTACGTTTGAAGTAATCATTGAAAGAAGGTTTGCAAGGTTTAAAGATTATATGGGTAACTTACCAAAGATTGCCGAGACCATTTGAGATATCTGGTGTTTTAAGCCAGACAGCTCCGACGTTGCTTCTGCAAGTAATGCCTCTGTTGTCTCAGCCCGGGTTACCAGTGAAGCCTTTTCATCAGCCCAGATTTTCTTCTCTAACTCAAAATTCTGCTTCAGCTTTTCTTGTTCAGAGATACTGAACTCAAATTTGGAGTTGGCCTTTTGAATTTTAAGTTCTTGAGCGGCCAGGCGGCTCTTCAGGTCAGCCATCTCCGACTCAAATTGACTTATGGTGGTCTGCATTAAGACCGAGTTATGACTAGAATCATGGTAAAATAACATTAAGTCCCAAGCACTTTGCAAGCAAAGATACTTGGCACTTGGGGGCTAATGTGTGCTGAAGAATTTTTCATTTACAATGCTGGCTCATGGAAATTAAGTCTCAAGCACTTTGCAAGCAAAGATACTTGACACTTGGGGGCTAATGTGTATTGCAAGTCTAAAGTATCATGTAATAACCGGGTTAGAATATATTTTTTTTAAAGCCGGATAAATCAGTGTTAAGCAATTTTCTAAAGTCTACATCATATTTATTCATAAGCAATAGACTTGGGGGCTGATACAGTAAGTATGACTTGGAAAAGAAGCATAAGTTATACCTCAGATTTTTGCTGTATTTGCTTCACCATGCCAATTTCCAGGTCACTGCTGCTATGTACTTGGTTGAGATAGCCAGAGACTATATCTCCAATACTTAAATGGGTATAATTGGCAATATCTAGCTTGGCTTTTTGGCATTCCAGAAGTTCCTCCTTAGCAGAGCACTTGGCAAGGACAGTGGGTCGCCCCGGCTCAACAAAGTGAGTATTCAGAATCTCAATGTTCGGGTCAGTTGTCTTGACCGGGCTAGGAGCTTCTGGGTTATCAGAACTGTTGAGAGTGTCTTCGGTGGGTGGATCAGAGGTTGGTGCTGGAATGTCATAGGTCGGTTCAGGCGGTGGCTGATGGGTAGAACTATCAGGAGTAGTCGCGCCAAGCTTCGGTTCAGTCACGACCGGGTCTCGGGACGGCTTATTCTTTTTTGCCTTCTTACTGGGTTTCGCTTGCATGCTGTAGACAAAAACAGAAGGATGAGTACAAAAGCATGGGTAAGGAAAAGGACATAAGGTAAGCAAAAATATGTTACCCGGGGGCAGTTTTGAAAGCCGGCATATTAGATTGCATAGACTCGCCGGAGGAAGAAGAAGTATCCTGATAATTGGAATCGGATGAATTGAGAGGTTGGCGAAATAAACCCGCCAAAGGAAAATGACAACGTAAATCGGAGATAACCTTAGTCCGACGCTTCCTGGTTACGTCAGGTAAACCGGAGGAAAGCTCTACATCCTTGCTGTTCCGGGTGTGCCTCCGGCTTTCAAACTATTGTTGCTTCAAAAGAAATTGAGGATCTTGATAAGCAAGAGGATGTGAAAATCTTATTTTCCGGGTCACCCTTCGGAGTTTTTGCTTTGGCAAAGGCTCTGAGTCGGAGGAGATTATAGTTACCTCTTCGTCCACTGCTTGGCTGTTCCCCGTATACTCCTGAAAAGTTAGAGTGCCAATAAAATAATGACAAAGGAGTCAAGAGAGTTAAAGGATTACTTCTTCTTCATCATCAGAAGTGTCATCCAATTTGAGCAAATCTGAAGCGCTTGGTTTCTTCTTCCTTGAAGTTCCTACTTTGGCGGCTTTCCTTTCAGCTCTTTTGGCCTCTCTGGCTTGTTTGGCTGCTTCAGGGTTATATTTGACCTTCCAGAAGTTATCATCGGCCTGTGAAAAGTGATAAGAGGTTATGAGTAAAGGCAAGACGTAATATAGTAAAGAGTATTCATCAAAGGTTGGTGACTCACAACAGGGGCCGGGTTCTTCTTGCAGAAGGGAAGTAAGCCAAAGGCATTACTTATCACTATGACTTCTTTCAACAACAATTGGGTCGTGGCTTCCACCACATCTTCTGGTAAGTCATCGGGGCTATGACGCATTGGGTCATCCTTCTCGCCGGAGTATGTGCACATTAAGCCAGGTCGACGGCTTAACGGAAGCACTCGCCAGGTAACCCAGACTCGGACTAAGTCGATGCCGTCCAAGCCATTCCCCAGAAGAGCCTAGATTCTTCTAATGGTGGGAGCGAGTGGCAGACATTCAACAACAGTTAATTTATCCGGCCGCGGGTGGTTGGACTCAAGGCGCAGAGCGCAGAAGCCGGGCAGAGGGTTTTCCTCAGCCGGAGAGGTATCCTGGCAATAGAACCACGTATGATTCCAATCCTTTGGATGACTCGGCAGTTCAGCGTAAGGGAAAAGGCAGTCTCTTCGCCGCTGAATTGAGATGCCACCGAGTTCAAGACTGGGCCCGTTGGCACGTTCATTCTGTCGGTTTAAGTAGAACAGCTCTCTGAATAAAAGTATATCTTCTCCAAGATACACCTCGCAGAAGACTTGGAAGTTGCATATGTTTGACACGGAATTGGGCCCGATGTCTTGGGGTCTGAGATCAAAGAAATGCAAAACATCCCTGAAGAATTTTGAACCGGGCGGAGCAAAGCCCCGGTTCATGTGATTGGTAAACACGATTACCTCCCCTTTTTGGGGGAGAGGCTTCTCCTCTAACGGGTTAGGAGCACGATAAGACATTATCTCCTTCTTGGGCAGATGGCCAGATTTCACGAAATCAGCCAAGATGCTCTCTATAACAGTGGACTTAACCCAGTTGCAGGTCACGGGAGCTTTAGGAGCTTTGGGTGCCATTACGTAAATTGAAGCCTATGACAAAAAAAGGAGGTTCCGGTTTAAATTTAACCCGGAAGGAAGCATGTTAAGTTTAATCAAGATGGCGGCTTAAGAAGGGGCCTAATGACATATGGTTAACTATATCTGGTTGCCTAAAGCCGCTCTGAGAATCAGTAACAGTTAAAAGACATTTAAAAGTTGCCAGGAGCTGGCAAGGCTATCAATTAACATTGTTTATCTTAAGCCGGAAATTAGAGTTGCCAGAGTTAAAAGGGCTTAACAGAAACATGTTTCGCAGTTGGCAGATATTATTTTGGATCAAACGGGTGCACAGAAAGAAAAATTTCTAGACCTAAAACTAGTACGGATCAGTTCATCAGTGCTAATCAAACGCTTCTGTACATGGAAAGGGATCTGTCTGGAGTTGGAAACAGGTGCGAAACAACCACCGCAACTTTTCTATATTATCTGACGATCAGAAAAGGGTGTCGAAGGTGAAATCTATCAAGGGTTTGCAACAGGCGGCGGTGAACATCGACGAACTCGAGAAGCTGTAATGCAGATCTAAGGTAGGGAAGGAACGAAACTTACGGATGCAGACTGGCTGCGGAGGTTCACCGTTGATTTCTGGTCGGATTCAGGTTGATGCAGTGGCCTGAGTTGGAGGAGATGAGGAATCTGCGACGGCGGCGGCGGAGCTCGAGCGGCAGTGAAACAGTGAGAGGAGAAAGACGACTGAAGGAGGAGAATGAAAAAGACCTAGGTCGTGCCTATTTATAAGTAAAGGTTGACTGGGAAGGCACGAGAAACGAGGAGGCAAGGCATCATTATCCAACGACTTCGACGCCTCGGTTTTCGGAGCGGTCAGTAAAGGCAGAGATCCGTTGGAAGATATGGTGGAGTAAAAAATGAATTTAACTAAAAATGACGTCATGACGGGCTAACACGGATCCACAAGATGACGTCATGGCGGGTTAAAAATCTTTACACAAGCAGAAGGCTGAAGGTTTATTTTTTAAGGTATGATAAGATTGACATGAGGATGGTGGTTCAAATCAATCTGGGGCCTAATGTTGGGGATATAACTATTTGTGTAAGCCGCCCAGGAGGGGCTGGGTTACGCAAAGGAAGACTCACCAGAAAGAAGCCCAAGACCCATCATGAAGATGTCGGTTCAATGGAGGGCCTAAAGCTCACTGGCGACTGGAGGACCGTTGTAGTAAACCGCCACAATGGAATGACTTGTATTGTAAGGTAGATTTAACTAGTCACCGAGCTGGACACTATTTATAAGCCGACCGGGACTCTGTAAGCCGCACGGCGCCAACCCGTGTATATAAGGGGGCGACCTGCTGGTGGCTAAGGGTAAGAAACAACTCGTCAAGAACCGGGCATAGCATATCTTGCTCCCTGGTCATCGAAACATCAAGCAATACCAACCCAACTAGATGTAGGCCTTACCTTCATTGTAAGGGGCCGAACTAGTATAAACCTCTCGTGTCTCTTGTCCCGATTAACCCCTTCAAGCTTCCTAGTTGCGATAGCTCCGCGATTAAGTCCTTTCACTAGGACATCTGACGTGATAATTCCACGACACTCCAAAAATAATAGTTGGAACTTTTTCAATAGAATTGATGCTATGAACTTGAGATTGTTTCCTTGGAAAGTGTACTGTATGATCATTAACATTAACATGAAAAGTGACATTGCCTTTGTTGCAATCAATAACAGCCCCTGCAGTACTCAAAAAGGGTCTACCAAGGATAATAGACATACTATCGTCCTCGGGAATATCAAGAATAACAAAGTCCGTTAAGATAGTGACATTTGCAACCACAACAGGCACATCCTCACAAATACCGACAGGTATAGCAGTTGATTTATCAGCCATTTGCAAAGATATTTCAGTAGGTGTCAACTTATTCAATTCAAGTCTACGATATAAAGAGAGAGGCATAACACTAACACCGTCTCCAAGATCACATAAAGCAGTTCTAACGTAATTTCTTTTAATGGAGCATGGTATAGTCGGTACCCTTGGATCTCCAAGTTTCTTTGGTATTCCACCCTTAAAAGTGTAATTAGCAAGCATGGTGGAAATTTCAGCTTCCGGTATCTTTCTTTTTTTTGTAATGATATCCTTCATATACTTAGCATAAGGATTTACTTTCAGCATATCAGTTAAACGCATATGTAAGGAAATATGTCTAATCATTTCAGCAAAGCGCTCAAAATCCTCATCATCCTTTGACTTGGATGGTTTAGGAGGAAAGGGCATGGGTTTCTGAACCCATGGTTCTCTTTCTTTACCGTGCTTCCTAGCAACAAAATCTCTCTTATAATAACGTTGATTCTTTGATTGTGGGTTATCAAGATCAACAGCAGGTTTAGTCTCTACATCATTGTTTCTGCTATGTTCAGCATCAACATGAACATTATCATTAACATTATCACTAGGTTCATGTTCATCACCTGATTGTGTTTCGGCATCAGAGATAGAAATATCATTGGGATTCTCAGGTGTGTCTACAGCAGGATCACTAGAAGCATGCAAAGTCCTATCATTTTTCTTTTTCTTCTTTTTGGAAGAACTAGGTGCCTCTAAATTATTTCTCTGAGAATCTTGCTTGATTCTCTTAGGGTGGCCTTCAGGATACAAAGGTTCCCGAGTCATTCTACCAGTTCTAGTAGCCACTCTAATAGCAAAGTCATTTTTATTATTTAATTCATCAGGAAAATCATTTTGAGCTTTAAGAACTTGCTCAGCTTGAGTAGCAACCATGGAAGCATATTTGCTAACAAGGTGATGTTCATCTTTAACTCTAGCCAGATTATCACTTACACGTCCTATCTCAAAAGCATTATTCTTTAACTCTCTACCAACATAAGCATTAAAACTTTCTTGTTTAGCCATAAAGTCATCAAATTCATCTAAGCATGGGCTATGAAATTTAGTAGAGGGGATTTCAACTTTATCATATCTATAGAGAGAATTTACCTTTACTACCTGTGTCGGGTTATCAAGACAATATGATTCTTCAACAGGTGGTATTTTAAGACCATGTATTTCTTCAATAGGAGGTAAATTCTTAACATCTTCAGCTTTAATACCTTTTTCTTTCATTGATTTCTTTGCCTTCTGCATATCTTCAGGACTGAGAAATAAAACACCTCTCTTCTTCAGAGTAGGTTTAGGAATAGGCTCAGGAATTGGCTCAATTGGTTCAGGGATTGCTTCAGGAAATGGCTCAGGAAGAGTCCAGTTATTTTCATTAGTTAACATATTATTCAATAATATTTCAGCTTCGTCGACTATTCTTTCCCTGAAAACACAACCAGCACAACTATCCAAGTAGTCCTTGGAACCATCAGTTAGTCCATTATAAAAGATATCAAGTATTTCATTTTTCTGAAGAGGATGATTAGGCAAAGCATTAAGTAACCGGAGAAGCCTCCCCCAAGCTTGTGGGAGACTCTCTTCTTTGATTTGCACAAAATTATATATTTCCCGCAAGGCAGCTTGTTTCTTATGAGCAGGGAAATATTTAGCAGAGAAGTAATAAATCATATCCTGGGGACTACGCACACAACCAGGAGCAAGAGAATTATACCAAGTTTTAGCATCACTGTTTAATGAGAACGGGAATATCTTAAGGATATAAAAATAGTGAGACTTCTCATCATGAGTAAACAGGCTAGCTATATCATTCAACTTGGTAAGATGTGCCACAACAGTTTCAGATTCAAGGCCATAAAAAGGATCAGATTCAACTAAAGTAATAATCTCAGGATCAACCGAGAATTCATAATCCTTATCAGTAACATAGATAGGTGAAGTACCAAAAGTAGGGTCAGGTTTCATTCTAGCATTAAGAGACTGCTGCTTCCATTTAGCTAATAATTTCTTAAGATCATATCTATCATTGCAAGCAAAGATTTCCCTAGCAGCTTCTTCATTCATAACATAACCCTTAGGACCAATAGGCAATACATAATCATTGGGAGAACCTTCATCATCACTATCATCAATAATAGCATCTCCAATATTTTCATTCCCCCTAACTCTAGCAAGTTGTTCATCAAGAAATTCACCTAATGGCAAAGTAGTATCACGCACAGAAATTGTTTCATCATGCATAGCAGAAGTGGCATCATCAATAACATGCGACATATCAGAATTCATAGCAGTAGCAGGTTTAGGTGTCGCAAGCCTACTAATAACGGTAGGAGAATCTAGTGCAGAGCTAGATGGCAGTTCCTTACCTCCCCTCGTAGTTGAGGGCAAAATCTTGGTTTTAGCGTCTTTCAAGTTCTTCATAGTGATCAACAGATATAAATCCCAATTGACTCAGAGAAAATAGCTACGCTCCCCGGCAACAGCGCCAGAAATTAGTCTTGATAACCCACAAGTGTAGGGGATCGCAACAGCTTTCGAGGGTGAAGTACAACCCAAATTTATTGATTCGACACAAGGGGAGCCAAAGAATATTCTTGAGTATTAGCAGTTGAGTTGTCAATTCAACCACACCTGGATAACTTAGTATCTGCAGCAAGGTATTCAGTAGCAAAGTAGTATGATAATAATGGTAATAGTAGCAAAAGTAAAGATAAATGTTTTTGGGTTTTTGTAGTAGTTGTAATAGTAGCAACGGAAAAGTAAATAAGTGGAGAACAATATATGGAAAGCTCGTAGGCAATGGATCAGTGATGGATAATTATGCCGGATGTGATTCCTCATGTGATAGCTATAACAGAGGGTGATACAGAACTAGCTCCAATTCATCAATGTAATGTAGGCATGTATTCCGTAAATAGTCATACGTGCTTATGGAAAAGAACTTGCATGACATCTTTTGTCCTACCCTCCCGTGGCAGCGGGGTCCTAGCGGAAACTAAGGGATATTAAGGCCTCCTTTTAATAGAGAACCGGACCAAAGCATTAACACATATTGAATACATGAACTCCTCAAACTACGGTCATCACCGAGAAGTATCCCGATTATTGTCACTTCGGGGTTGTCGGATCATAACACATAATAGGTGACTATAGACTTGCAAGATAGGATCAAGAACACACATATATTCATGAAAACATAATAGGTTCAGATCTGAAATCATGGCACTCGGGCCCTAGTGACAAGCATTAAGCATAGAAAAGTCATAGAAACATCAATCTCAGAACATAGTGGATACTAGGAATCAAACCCTAACAAAACTAACTTGATTACATGGTAAATCTCATTCAATCCATCACCGTCCAGCAAGCCTACGATGGAATTACTCACGCACGGCGGTGAGTATCATGAAAATGGTGATGGAGGATGGTTGATGATGACGATGGTGACGAATCCCCCTCTCCAGAGCCCCGAACGGACTCTAGATCAGCCCTCCCAAGAGAGATTAGGGCTTGGCAGTGGCTCCGTGTCGTAAAACGCGAGGAAACTTTCCCTCTAATTTTTTTCTCCGTGCGACGGAACATATGGAGTTGGAGTTGAGGTCGGTGGAGGTCCAGGGGGCCTACGAGATAGGGGGGCCCGCCCTATAGGGGGGGCGTCCCCCTGTCTCGTGGATAGGCCTTGGGCCCCCTGGTGTATTTCTTTCGCCCAGAAATTCTTATTAATTCCAAAAAGGGCCTCCGTGGATTTTCAGGACATTCCGAGAACTTTTCTTTTCTACACATAAAACAACATCATGGCAGTTCTGCTCAAAACAGCGTCAGTCCGGGTTAGTTTCATTCAAATTCATGCAAGTTAGAGTCCAAAACAAGGGCAAAAGTGTTTGGAAAAGTAGATACGTTGGAGACGTATCAGCAAGCTATTCACATGTTAAAGCATAGACCATAAACTTTCTTGAAAACTAGCAAACTTCATTCTCAGTCATAGAACAATTACAATTCATCTTATTTTCAGGAAGGGTCTATGTCAGAGCTTTGATTTAGCAAACTCCACATACTCAACTATCATATAGTCTTCCATAATTGCTAACACTCACGCAATACTTATGGTAACGGAGTTTTAATCAGACACTAAGAAAGATAGGGGCTTACAATATCGCCTCCCAACGTATTCACCTTTGGGTGATGTCAACAATAATAGTTCATGCTAACTTACATCCAGTTGGATATATATATCAGGATCTTTCCAACAAGAGTTGCTTACCAAAGGATAAAATGAAAAAGGGAAATGCTAAGATCACCCTGACTCTTGCATAAAGTAGAAGACATAAAGTAAAAGATAGGCCCTTCGCAGAGGGAAGCAGAGGTTGTCATGTGCTTTTAGGGTTGGATGCACAATATCTTAATGCAAAAGAATGTCACTTTATGTTGCCACTTGTGATATGAACCTTTATTATTCAGTCCGTCGCTTTTATTACTTCCATATCACACGATCGTATAAAACTTATTTTCTCCGCACTAATAAGTCATACATATTTAGAGAGTAATTTTTATTGCTTGCAACATGACAACTTAATTGAAGGATCTTACTCAATCCATAGGTAGGTATGGTGGACTCTCATGGCAAAACTGGGTTTAAGGATATTTGGAAGCACAAGTAGTATCTATACTTGGTGCAAGTAATTTGGCTAGCATGAGGGGGAAAGGCAAGCTCAACATGTTGGACGATCCATGACAATATAATTTAACTGAGATGTGAGAAAACATAACCCATTACGT
This sequence comes from Triticum dicoccoides, assembly GCF_002162155.2. Lineage (NCBI taxonomy): Eukaryota > Viridiplantae > Streptophyta > Magnoliopsida > Poales > Poaceae > Triticum > Triticum dicoccoides. The sequence continues at coordinate 67,199,106 of NC_041381.1, forward strand.
TGTCTTCCTTGTCCAACATCAACTCTTTAGCATGTCATGCTTTAATGAGTGCTCACAGTTATAAAAGATGTCCAAGATAGTATATTTATATGTAAAATTTCTCTTCCTTCAATATTCTTTCATGAATTGTTCAAATGACCAATAAAATGCTTGCTAACCTTCAATAAATTTTACAACCTTTACTTCCTAGATGTGAAGTCATTACTCCCCATAGGATAAGCAAATGAAACATATATAATTTCAGATTTATGACATTCAACTCATTCAACCATTTACTCATAGGATATAAGTGAAGCACACGAGTAAATGACAAACTACTCCAAAAAGATATAAGTGAAGATCAATGAGTAGTTAAATAATTATGTAACTATGTGAAGACTCTCTCATTTAAGAATTTCAGATCTTGGTATTTTATTCAAACATCAAGCAAAGCAAAATAAAATGACATTGCAAGGATAGCACAACTCATATGAAGAAGCAAAAACTTAGGTTCAACCGATACTAACCGATAATTGTTGAAGAAGAAAGGTGGGATGCCTACCGGGGCATCCCCAAGCTTACATGCTTGAGACTTCTTGAAATATTATATTGGGGTGCCTTGGGCATCCCCAAGCTTGAGATTTTCTGTCTCCTTAATTCCTTTTATATCTTGGTTTCCTAAATCTCGAAAGCTTCATCCACACCAAACTCAACAAGAACTCGTGAGATAAGTTAGTATAAACCAATGCAAAAACCTTATCATTTTCTACTGTAACAAATCAAAAAAATTATTATTCAACATTTCATACTAAATGTCTCTGCATATTTAATACTCCTATCCTCAAACAGAATCATTAAACAAGCAAACATATGCGAACAATGCAAACATAACAGCAATCTGCCAAAACAGTATAGATTGTAAAGAATGCAAGATTCATCATACTTCCCTAAATCCAAAAATTATGAGAAAAATACTACACTGTATAATATTTATCAGAGCTCAATATGCAAAAAGTTTCAACATTATAGCATTCTCTGACTTTTCTAGGGAATTTTTTCAACAGCGGTAAACTTTCTGTTTTCAAACAGCAACATGTATACTAGCAAAATAAGCATGGTAAAGGCTATCCTTGACCTTCTTATTGAAAATACAGATGAAAAACATTATTATGAATAACAGCAAGCAAATACTAACAAAATAAAATGACGCTCCAAGCAAAACACATATCATGTGGTGAATAAAAATATAGCTCCAAGTAAAGTTACCGATGAACGAAGACGGAAGAGGGGATGCCATCCGGGGCATCCCCAAGCTTAGGCTCTTGATTGTCCTTGAATATTTCCTTGGGGTGCCTTGGGCATCCCCAAGCTTAGGCTCTTGCCACTCATTATTCCATAGTCCATCGAATCTTCACCCAAAACTTGAAAACTTCACAACACAAAACTCAACAAAAAAAACTCGTAAGCTCCGTTAGTATAAGAAAATAAAACCACCACTTAGGTACGGTAATGAACTCATTCTAAATTCATATTGGTGTAATATCTACTGTATTCCAACTTCTCTATGGTTCATACCCTCCGATACTACTCATAGATTCATCAAAATAAGCAAACAACACATAGAAAACAGAATCTATCAAAAACAGAACAGTCTGTAGTGATCTGTATCAAACATATACTTCTGGAACTCCAAAAATCCTACCAAATTAGGAAAACCTGAGAAATGTGTGTACTAATCCAGATCCAAAAGAATCAGATCAAAAGCACGTATCTGTGAATTATAAAAACTAATTTACTGGGTGCAAAAGTTTCTGATTTTCAGCAGGATCAACAGAACTATCATCGTAAGCTATCCTAAAGGTCTTACTTGACACTTTATTGAAACAAAAGCTATAAAACATTATTACTACAGTAGCATAATCATGTGAACACACAAAAACAGTAAGTATAAGTATTGGGTTGTGTCGGTGGGAAACCACACCTATGGGATCACTTGAATCCCTACTGCGGTTGCGGGGCGCAGGATCGTGAGAAGAGCGGGACTAGCAGACAGCACAAAGGGGGTTTACCCAGGTTCGGGCCGCAAAGATGCGTAAAACCCTACGATCCTGCTTTGGTGGATGTATTTAGTGTTCTTGAGCTCTTGAACTAGCTCTGGGTGCTGCCAGGGTTCGGAAGAGCCGAATCCTTCTCCCATGAGCCATGGGCCTCCTTTTATAGGCGAAAGGGGCTGCCATAGTGGCACACAGGAGGTGGAAAGTGCTACAGCGTTGCGAGCTTATCACTGGTATTAGAGGACAAAGTGCATTTAATGCGAGGCTTAGGTGTCCCTTCACTTTATCGGGGACGGGAGCGAGGCCCGTCCCGTCCGCCGATGCTCCTCCTTGCCTTGACACGCGCCCTGGCCAGTGATGCATGCGGTGCCATGTAGGCAGGCAGGCAGCTGAGGTGGCACGGTGATGGAGTGTCCACGAAGGGCTGCATGTTGCCACGCAGGTGCCTGCCCAGCTCGTTGGGTCGGCAGCTGCATCCGAACGGTGGCGGAGACTTGGGTGGCGCGAGCCTGACAGTGGCCCTGCTGGCGCGCTTGGTGAAGGCCTTGCCGGGTGGCCCTGCAAGGGTCTTGCCGCAGCATGCCATTGTCCCCGGCAAGGATCCTGCTGGGGGTCTCGTGGGCTTCCTCGGTAAGAACCCTGCCGAGGATTGTTGCCTTCACAAAGATCTGCATGCCACCAAGGAGGTGCCTCATGAGCCCTGTCCCAATGCGTTTTAGCATTGATGGGTTCGAAGGTGGCTCGCTCAGCTGGTGTGGGCGAGCTGCCTCAGCAAGGGTCTCACCGGGGCTGCTGAGGCTGCCCCGACAAGGGTCCTTGCCGGGGCAACCTGCTTCGCCCATCGACCTTTGTGGCCTTGGTCCTTGTCGTCGCTTTGTTTGTCTTGTGCCTTCGGCTTCTCTCCGGCTTCCCTTTCCTGCCCTGTTTATGTGTGGCCTTGGCGGATGGCTCTGACTGCCCGTGCACAAGCAAAGGGGTCAAAAGCAGAGCCCCTACTTTTGTACACCAACAGGAGCCCCCGGGCCTGGGCCATACATAAGCGCAACACGTTGTTGGGCCAGGGCCAGAACGGTGCACGGGCAGTTGGGGTGGATTTTTACAGCGGTAACTGCTCCGTCCGCTGCGCTTCCCCCACAATCTGCATTGAACGCGTGGCGTGGGGGTCTTGCGCGCGCATGATGGAAGTATGCTGGCGTCATCCCGTGGTGGACAGTAAAGAGGCGGCTTGCGTGTCTCTTTGAGACCGCAGAGCCGCTGCTCATTTACTGACCTTGTTTAGGAAACGTTGGTCCACGCGTCCCACTGCGCCTATCCCTTGCGCCATGTTCGCTGCATGCATGGTGCAGGGCGAATAACAGGCGCGCGACATGTGGGAAGTCGTGCACGTGCGTGGGTCGATTCCCACACGCCTTCCATGGAGCGGGGAGGGCGGTCGATGGCCCCGCTTGCTGTCACTTTAACCGGCCGGATTGGCCGAGAGGGGGCGGCCGAGCCTCGCCCCTGCCCCTTTATAAAGAGGCGAGCAGGAGGAACGGTACCCCTCAATCCTCCGTCATCTGTCTCTTCCCGTCCTTGCTCTCTCCTTCTTCCCGTCATGGCGAGGGGGCGTGGCGACGCTTCATCGATGGCGGCGAGGGTCTCAGCTCGACAACGCATTGCTCCTCCCCAAGAGCTCATAGCGACGGAGCTGCCTGTTAGGGGGAGGGGAAGGGGGAGAGGTCGAGGCTGCCATGGTGCTCGAGGGAGAGGAGGACGGGGCGGCAGATCGCCTTCGCCTCCGCCAGCGGCCCCTCCTCCGATGGAGGGCCACGTTGGGGACAACCCTTGAGAGTTCTTCATTAGGCTGCGCCAGCCGCCGCGCCGTCGTCTTTGCCTCCCGACTCCGTTTGTGCGGGAGATGGAGCTGGATCCACCGCAAGTGTTGCGGATGCATATGAGGGGTTGTGGAAGATCTTCGCCCGCGTCCATAGCTTGACGGAGGGGCTCACACTCCATTTCACATTGATGGAGAGTGGCCTCCTCTCCGTCAGGATCTTCGGGCACTTCGGTACTCGCGTAAGGTGCTGCGTGGAGAGCTCCTCCGACGATGAAGATTCCTCCTCGAGCAAAGGTGACGAGGAGGACAGCGGCAGCGACGATGAGTGTAGCGGGCGGCAGGATGACGGGTCCGACTAGGTGTCGGGCGCCGCTCCGGGCGGCACCAGCGACCCCATCATCCGTGTTTCCGGCTCCTTGAACTTCTCGGGGTCGCCTCCTTGGGCAGCTGGCATGGGGAGGCTATGGAAGAGGAAGAGGGCGGGCGGCAAGGCCGTCAAGTCGGAGTACGCGGGCACTGACGCCTTCATAGCGTATTGACAGTCATGCCGCCTCGTCTTTGAGTTCTTCCTCCGGCGCCGCCATCACCATCCGACCCTTGGACGGCCATCGAGAAGTTTCCTTGGTGTCTTCTACCACCCGTAGCTTGCCTAGGCGCCCCTTTTGCCCTTCTGCTTCCTTGTTCCATTTCCTGAGGAGAGGGACAAGAAAGGGATTACGGGCACCTTATCTCTTTTTAGTCTTGTAAGCCTTCAGGCCTTTGTTAACTTTAGAACTTGTAATCCCCTTGCTCATGTTTTTCATTTCGCATGAACTGTACCTGTACGGGATGTTTTTTAATGAAAAAGGGATGTTGTCGGGTTTTTCGTTCGTGCGGGAAACCCACGACAAGGAATGAACCCTTGTTAATATCCAAGGTAAACGTTTTTCACCCGACAATAGGCCTCGCCGTTCCCCCATCTCGCTCGACCTTTCTCACGCTCTCGGCGGAGGCAGGGATGAGATGAGTTTGGGCTCCACGTTCTATTCCCTTGCTGCCGCGACTACAACCAACTTCAGACCCAGGAAATAATCCTTGGGTTCGGAGAGAGGGGAGCACGGTAGCTTGAACATAAAATGAGGTTTCACATCCCCCAGTTCATAATGAAATGCATGATAGAGGATAAAAGACTTATCTGGACCTGTAGCCCCCGGCAACCTTGGCTTGCCGTGGATGGATCCTTGTATTTGCAGCCCCCGGCAACCTTGGCTTGCCGGGGTCGGGGCACCGGTCCATCCCTTTCTTCCAAACAGCTCGGCAAAAACACTTATGTGTCCTATGAACCAAAAAGGACAGGGAAGAAACAGAGAGATGCATACTCGACCTCTAAGCTAGGGGTTAGCCGCTGCCAAACACTATCAACCCTAACCGAGGAGGAGACTCAACCTAGCATGCATGCTATAACTTAGGGCGCAAGTGCTTCGTTTATTAGTGCTCAGGGTCTACGCCTGGCTTTGTACAAAGGGTTACATGCCTTGCTGGCAAGGCTTATACAAAAGGGTGGCTTGGCGGGAGGTCCGGCAGCCGCGCCTTATGGGTAAAACTTGCAAAGATGCTCGATGTTCCAGGAGTTGCTCATTGGAACGGCATCTTCGGTCTCTAGGCGGACTGCACCAGGCCTGGTGACTCATGTTACCCGATAAGGGCCTTCCCACTTTGGCGTCAACTTGTTGGAATTCTTGGCCGACTGAACATGCCGAAGAACAAGGTCGCCTTCCTCAAAGCTCCGGGCATGAACCTTGCGGTTATGGTAGCGGTGCAAGGCTTGCTGGTAGCATGCTGCTCTCATAGCCGCCCGGGATGATCTTCCTCAAGGAGCATTGCGTCATCTTGCCGCAATCGCTCTTGGTCAAGCTCATAATAAGAGAGCACTCGAGGTGACCCGTATATGAGTTCCGTGGGGAGAAATGCTTCTGCCCCGTAGACTAGGGCAAAGGGTGTCTGGCCGGTGGCTCGATTTGGTGTTGTTCTGATCGACCAAAGAACCATCGGCAACTCATCAATCCAACGTCTTCCACTTTTGCACAGCCTGTCAAAAGTCTTCGTTCTTAAGACTCGCAGGACTTCAGCATTTGCTCTCTCTGCTTGGCCGTTGCTCCATGGATGTGCCACGGAGGCAAAACAGACCCTGCTGCCGAGATCCTCAATGTATTGCATGAAGGCGTGGCTTGTGAACTGTGTGCCATTATCAGTGATGATCCTGTTGGGTACCCCAAAGAGGCACACTAGCCCCTTGAAGAACTTGATGGCTGACTGCGCCATCACCTTCCTCACTTCTTCCACCTCTGGCCACTTTGCGAACTTGTCGATCGTGACGTACAAGTACCCAAATCCCCCGACAGCACGGGGGAAGGGGCCCATATGTCGAGCCCCTAGACCAAGAAGGGCCAGGAGAGAGGGACAGTTTGAAGGGCTTGAGCTGGTTGATGAAGCTTCTTCGAATGGAACTGGCACGCTTCACACTTGGTTACTAGTGCCGTCGCATCCTGGAGGGCGGTGGGCCAGAAGAAACCTTGCCTGAAAGCCTTGCCGGCAAGGGCCCTCAACCCTATGTGGGAGCCACACATGCCTCCATGTATCTCTGCCAACAGCTTTAGTCCTTCCTCCTGAGAGATGCACTTCAATTTCACCCCATTCGGTATTTTTCTGTACAATACATTATCAACGAATTGGTAGAGAGCAGACTGGCGGGCTACTCTTTCTGCCTCTTCCTGCTTCTTGTCGCGGCCTGGGCGGGCCTTTCCTGCTGATTATCCTTACCGCGGCAACCTCCTTGGCCGCCACGTTTCTTGCTGGATCCATCGGCACCATCTTGGCCTTTCTCCTTGTCCCGCCGCTCATACTCGGCTTTCTGCTTCTCAGCGAGCAGCCCTACATGCCGGCAATTTTGGAGGTCATGGCCCTTGGTGCGGTGGATCTTGCAATACTGCTTGTCGAAGCCTCCTGGCTTGTCGGGAGCCGCCAAGGCCCCGCAAGCGTCACACCCGGCAACCTCCTTGCCGGGGTCGCTCACCCTGGTCTTCTTGGTGGTGCCGGTGTCACCGGATCCCTCGACGCAAGCACAGCATTGCCCTTGCACTTCCTGTTACGGCGCCGGCCCTTCTTCGCTGGGGTGGCGGTGTCGCTAGTGGAGTTGGTTTCCGCGCCGGCATCTTCGTCGGGGTACTTCCTTCCCTCTTCAGCGCGAGCGCATCGATCGGCCAGGACATAAAGCTCAGCCACATCCTTGACCTTGTTCATCGCCAGCTCTTCGCGCATCTTGCGGTTGCGCACATTCTGGTGGAACGCACTAATCACGGCGGCGGGATGAACATTGGGGATGTTGTACTGCACCCGTCTGAACCTTTGGATGTACTTGCGCAAGTTTTCTCCTTCCTTTTGGGGGATGATGTGTAAATCACTCGCCTGGCCATGAGCTTGGTGACCTCCCGTAAAGGCGCCGACAAACTCATGGCACAGATGGGCCCAAGAAGAGATGGAATCCATCGGCAAGTGCATCAACCATGACATAACATTAGGCTTGAGTGCCAACGGGAAGTAGTTGGCAAGCACCTTATCGTCGCGGGCCCCAGTAGCTTGCATCGCGATGGTGTAGATGCTGAGGAACTCTGACGGGTGGGTCTTGCCGTTGTACTTCTCGCCAATGTCAGGCTTGAACGTACGGTGGGAGGGCCACTGGAACTGCCGCAGCTCATGGGTGAAAGCCGGACAACCCACCTCGTAGGGTAGGCCATCGTAGTCTCCCGGCGCTGGGTGGTCCATAGCAGGCCCTGCCCGCCTGTCCGACTGGTGGCGTGCATCTCGTCGATGCTCGATGGTGGTTCGAGCGTACTCGTGAGCCCGCTCCCGAAGAATTTGGCGTTGGTCGCTGCTGGTTCGCGGGTCGGACGACGCGATATAGATATCATCACGAGCGTCATCACGACGGGTCGTCGCCCGCGGTGGCCGGCGCAGAGGAGGGGAGTGCACCATGGCTGCATCGCCTCCGGCTCGGCCCCCGCTGGCAGGCGGTGGGCCGACGGAGCGACGGCCCACGGGTCCCGCCGGTCGCAGCTCATCATTGTTGGCGATGCCGACGAGACTACGGACGGTGGCCCTCCATTCGTCAAGCTTCTCCGCGGCGGGAGGAAAATCGAGGAGCAGCTGCGCGCGTGCAAGGGCTTCCGCTGGCGTCGGTGGCGGCGAAAGCTGGGTGGACCGCGATGCGCCTCGACTTCTAACCGTGTTAGAAGGAGCTGCGTCACGGCCCCGCAGCAATTTGCCACCTCTGTCAGCACCTCAGCGTGCATGCTGGCCCTCCTCATCATGTGATGGGCGCACGGGACTCTTCCCAGGGCGGCGCACAGGGTCACCGGCAGGGTGACGTTGCACATCAGCACAACCTGAGAAGGGCGCATCGTGGGCGTCGGAGTTGGTGTCTTGGAGGTCGCCGTGCCGCCGTCTGGCGGGACGGCGGCGCCCGTGGAGGGCCCCGCGCCGCCTGCGGGGGGGCCGACTCCGTCTCTGGAGCCCGCAGCTGGTGGCTCGTCGCCTGGCGTGCGAACGACGCCACTTGCCAGGCCTAGACTGCCAGGGTGATGTGGATGTTCGCGGGCAGCACCGCGGATTCTCTCCGCAACTGGTCCGCTACTGGTCCGCATCGGTACTGGCAACCCGGTCCCGGACGAACCGATCGCCGTGGTCATCTTCTTTTTAGGAGCCATGGCGATGAAGAACAACTAGGTCAACTGCTAGACCAGATTCTCACAATCTGCATGCCCCTACCTGGCGCGCCAAAGATGTCGGTGGGAAACGACACCTATGGGATCACTTGAATCCCAACTACGGTTGCGGGGCGCGGGATCGTGAGAAGAGCGGGACTAGTAGATAGCACAAAGGGGATTTACCCAGGTTCGGGCCGCAAAGATGCGTAAAACCCTACGATCTTGCTTTGGTGGATGTATTTAGTGTTCTTGAGCTCTTAAACTAGCTCTGGGTGCTGCCAGGGTTCGAAAGAGCCAAATCCTTCTCCCGTGCGCCATGGGCCTCCTTTTATAGGCGAAAGGGGCTGCCACAGTGGCACACAAGAGGTGGAAAGTGCTACAGCGCTGCGAGCTTATCGCTGGTATTACAGGACAAAGCGCATTTAGTGCGAGGCTTAGGTGTCCCTTCACTTCGTCGGGGACGGGAGCGAGACCCGTCCCATCCGCCGCCGCTCCTCCTTTCCTTGACACGTGCCCTGGCCAGCGATGCATGTGGTGCCATGTAGGCAGGCAGGAAGCTGAGGTGGCGCGGTGATGGAGTCTCCACGAAGGGCTGCATGTTGCCACGCAGGTGCCTGCCCAGCTGGTTGGGTTGGCAGCTGCATGCGAACAGCGGCGGAGACTTGGCTGGCGCAGGCCTGACAGTGGCCCTGCTGGTGCGCTTGGCGAGGGCCTTGCCGGGTGGCCCGGCAAGGGTCTTGCCGTGGCATGCCGTTGTCCCTGGCAAGGATCTTGCCTGGGGTCTCGTGGGCTTCCTCTGTAAGAACCCTGCCGAGGATTGTTGCCTTCCTATCCTCATTTGATCTTGATTGTTCTTTGTCTTCACAAAGATCTGCATGCCACCACGGAGGTGCCTCCTGAGCCCTGTCCCAATGCGTTTTAGCGTTGGTGGCTTCGAAGGTGGCTCACTCAGCTGGTGTAGGCGAGCTGCCTCGGCAAGGGTCTCGCCGGGGCTGCTGAGGCTGCCCTGGCAAGGGTCCTTGTCGGGGCAACCTGGTTTGCCCATCGACCTTTGTGGTCTTAGTCCTTGTCGTTGCTTTGTTTGTCTTGTGCCTTTGGCTTCTCTCTGGCTTCCCTTTCCTACCCTGTTTATGCGTGGTCGTGGCGGGCGGCTCTGACTACCCGTGCACAAGTAAAGGGGTTAAAAGCAGAGCCCCTACTTTTGTACACCGACAGGTTATCTCCCAACAAGCGCTTTTCTTTAATGCATTTCTAGCTGGGCATGACGATGACCATGATGCTCACATAAAAGATAAGAATTGAAACATAACAGGAGCATCATGAAGCATTTCACTAGCACATTTAAGTCTAACCCACTTCCTATGCGTAGGGATTTTGTGAGCAAACAACTTATGGGAACAAAAATCAATTAGCATAGGAAGGCAAAACAAGCATAACTTCAAGATTTTAAGCACATAGAGTGGAAACTTAATATTATTGCAATTCCTACAAGCATATGTTCCTCCCTCATAATAGTTTTCAGTAGCATCATGAATGAATTCAACAATGTAGCCAGCACCTAAAGCATTCTTTTCATGATCTACTTGCATAGAAAATTTACTACTCTCCACATAAGAAAACTTCTTCTCATGAATAGTAGTGGGAGCAAACTCAACAAAATAATTATCATGTGAGGCATAATCCAATTGAAAACTAAAATCATGATGACAAGTTCCATGGTTATCATTATTCTTAATAGCATAGAAGTCATCACAATAATCATCATAGGTAGCAACTTTGTTCTCATAATCAATTGGAACCTCTTTCGAAATAGTGGTTTCATCACTAAATAAAGTCATGACCTCTCCAAATCCACATTCAACAATATAATCATCATAAATAGGAGGCATGCTTTCATCATAATAAATATTCTCATCAAAACTTGGGGGACTAAACATATCATCTTCATCAAACATAGCATCCCCAAGCTTGTGGGTTTGCATATCATTAGCATCATGGATATTCAAGGAATTCATATTAACAACATTGCAATCATGCTCATCATCCACATATTTTATGCCAAGCATTCTATGTAATTCTTCTTCTAGCACTTGAGCACAATTTTCCTTTCCATCATTCTCAGGAAAGATATTAAAAAGATGAACCATATGAGACAAACTCAATTCCATTTTTTTGGTAGTTTTCTTTTATAAACTAAACTAGTGATAAAACAAGAAACAAAAATATTCTATTGCAAGATCTAAAGATATACCTTCAAGCACTCACCTCGCCGGCAACGGCGCTAGAAAAGAGCTTGATGTCTACTATGCACCTTCTTCTTGTAGACGTTGTTGGGCCTCCAAGTGTAGAGGTTTGTAGGACAGTAGCAAATTTCCCTCAAGTGGATGACCTAAGGTTTATCAATCCGTGGGAGGCGTAGGATGAAGATGGTCTCTCTCAAGCAACCCTGCAACCAAATAACAAAGAGTCTCTTGTGTCCCCAACACACCCAATACAATAGTAAATTGTATAGGTGCACTAGTTCGGCGAAGAGATGGTGACACAAGTGCAATATGGATAGTGGATATGGGTATTTGTAATCTGAAAATATAAAAACAGAAAGGTAACTAATCATAAAAGTGAGCATAAACGGTATTGCAATGTTAGGAAACAAGGCCTAAGGTTCATAATTTCACTAGTGCAAGTTCTCTCAACAATAATAGCATACTTGGATCATATAACTATCCCTCACCATGCAACAAAGAGTCACTCCAAAGCCACTAATAGCGGAGAAAAAACGAAGTGATTATGGTAGGGTACGAAACCACCTCAAAGTTATCCTTTCTCCTCGATCTATTAAGAGTCAGTAGTAAAATAACATGAAGTTATTCTTTCCGTTCAATCTATCATAGAGTTCATACTAGAATAACACCTTAAGACACAAATCAACCAAAACCCTAATGTCACCTAGATACTCCATTGTCACCTCAAGTATCCGTGGGCATGATTATATGGTATGCATCACACAATCTCAGATTCATCTATTCAACCAACACAAAGTACTTCAAAGAGTGCCCCAAAGTTTCTACCGGAGAGACAAGACGAAAACGTGTGCCAACCCCTATGCATACTTTCATTGAACCCACAAGTTGATCACCAAAACATACATCAAGTGGATCACGTGAATATCCCATTGTCACCACAGATAAGCATGGCAAGACATACATCAAGTGTTCTCAAATCCTTAAAGACTCAATATGACAAGACAACTTCAAGGGGAAAAGTCAATTCATCACAAGAGAGTAGAGGGGGAGAAACATCATAAGATCCAACTATAATAGCAAAGCTCGCGATACATCAAGATCGTATCACCTCAAGAATACGAGAGAGAGAGAGAGAGAGAGAGAGATCAAACACATAGCTACTGGTACATACCCTCAGCCCCGAGGGTGAACTACTCCCTCCTCGTCATGGAGAGCAACGGGATGATGAAGATGGCCACCGGTGAGGTATCCCCCTCCGGCAGGGTGCTGGAACAGTCTCCCGATTGGTTTTTGGTGGCTACAGAGGCTTGCAGCGGCAAAACTCCCGATCTATTGTGTTCCCCAAAGTTTTTTGGGTATATGGACTTATACAAGCGAAAGAAGTCAGTCAGGGGAGCCACGAGGGGCCCACGAGGGTGGAGGGAGCGCCCAGGGGGGTGGGTGCGTCCCCCTGCCTCGTGGCCTCCTCAAAGCTTCTCTGACTTTAGCTCCACGTCTCTTGGATCACGTTCGTTCCAAAAATCACGCTCCCGAAGGTTTCATTCCGTTTGGACTCCATTTGGTATTCCTTTTCTTCGAAACACTGAAATAGGCAAGAAAACAGCAATTTGGGTTGGGCCTCCGATTAATAGCTTAGTCCCAAAAATAATATAAAAGTGCTTAGTGAAGCCCATAAAGATTCAAAACAGATAATATAATAGCATGAATGCTTCATAAATCATAGATACGTTGGAGACGTATCAGCGTACTAGAGGGGGGTTCGGCTTTTTGGACCACACACGCACCGTAGCTAGTTCAAGAACACAAGAACATTCAGATATACACCAAAGCAGGACTAGGGTATTACGCGATCCTCGCGGCCCGAACCTGGGTAAACGAACTTTGTGCTAGCTCCTAGACCCGCTCTTTCCACAACCTCGCGCCTGCCGACCTCAGTAGGGATTCCAGCGAGCCCATAGGTGTCGTTCCCACCGACATCTTTGGCACACCAGGTAGGGGGCGTAGTTGTGAAAATCCGGTCTAGCAGCTAGTCTAGCAGCTCTTCGTCGCCATGGCTCCCAAGAGGAAGACGACGGCGGTGATCGGCTCATCCAGAGCTGGACTGCCCGTACCGGTGCAGGCAAGTAGCGGGGCGGTCGCGGACAGAACCCGGGGTGCGGCCCGCGAACGCCCACATCGCTCTGGCAGTCCAGGCCTGGCGAGCGGCGTCGTTCGTACGCAAGACGACGGGCCGCACGCTGCGAATTTCAAATACGGAGCTAGGCCCCCCGCAGGCGGCGCAGGGCCCTGCCAGGGCATCGCCGTGCCACCTACCGGCGGCGCGGCGGCCTCCAACATACCTACGCCGGTGCCCACGGCGCGCTCTTCCCAAGTTGTGCGCGATGAGCAACGTCACCATACTGGTGACCTTGGGCGCTATCGTGGGAAGAGTCATGCGCGTCCTTCACGGGGCGAAGGAGGCCAGCATGCACGACAAGGTGCTGGCGAAATGGTGGACCGCCGCAGGGCCGTGATAGAGCTCCTTCTAACATGGTTAGAAATCGGAGCGCGTCACGGTCCACACAGCTTCCGCCGCCGCCCACGCCAGCAGAAGCTCTGGCGCGCATGTAGCTGCTCCTCGACTTTCCTCCTGCTGCGGAGAAGCTCGACGAGTGGAGAGCCACCGTCCGGAGCCTCATCAGCATCGCCAACAAAGATAAGCCGCAACATGTGGGGCTCGTAGGCCGACACTCCGTCGCGCCACCGCATGCCAGTGGAGGAAGGGCCGGAGGTTATGCAGCCACGGTGCACTCTCCTCCCCCATGCCAATTACCGCGGGTGTCGATCCGTCGTGATGACACTTGTGATAACATTTCCACAGCATTGTCCGATCCGTGGACCCACCGCGATCAGTGCCAAGTTGTTCGGGAGCGAGCCCTTGAAGATGCTCGAACCACCATCGAGCGATGGTGTGATGCGCGCCACCAGTCAGATAGGCGGGTAGGGCCCACTATGGACCACCCGGCACTGGGAAGCTACGGTGGCCTACCTCATGAGGTGGGTTGCCCAGCCTTTACCCATGAGCTGTGGCAGTTCCAGTGGCCCTCCCACCGCACGTTCAAGCCCAACGTTGGTGAGAAGTACAATGGCAAGACTCACCCGTCAGAGTTCCTCAGCATCTACACCATTGCGATGCAAGCTGCTGGAGCCCGTGACGACAAGGTGCTTGCCAATTACTTTCCGTTGGCACTTAAGCCCAACATCATGTCATGGTTGATGCACTTGCCAGCGGATTCCATTTCTTCCTGGTCGGACATGTGTCATGAGTTTGTTGGAACCTTCACTGGAGGCCATCAAGCTCATGGCCAGGCGAGCGATCTGCATATCATCCCCGGAAGGAAGGGGAAAACCTGCGCAAGTACATCCAGAGGTTTAGTCGGCTGCAGTACTACATCCTAGACGTTCAACCCGCCGCCGTGATCAGCACATTCCATCAGAATGTGCGCAACAGCAAGATGTGTGAAGAGCTGGCGATGAACAAGGTCAAGGATGTGGCCGAAATTTATGTTCTTGCCGATAGGTGTGCTCGAGCTGAAGAGGGGAGGAAGTACCCCATCGAAGACGCTGGTGCGGAAACCGATTGCATGGACAACGTTGACACGCTGGCCGGCGCAGCCTGATGAAGAATTCGCAAGGCTGGTCCCCGACGTGGCCCTCCATTGGGGGAGGGACCATCGGCGGAGGCAAGGCCGGTGCGCCGCCCCGTCCTCCTCTTCCCCGAGCGCCACGGTGACCTTGTCCTCACCCCCTCCCCCTTCCTCTCAGGGCCGACTCCGTCGCCATAAACTCTTGGGAAGGAGGGGTGCATTGTCGGGCGGAGACCCTCGTCGCCACCATCGAAGCACCGGCGCGCCCTCTCGCCATAACAGAAGGAAGAAAGAAGCCAAGGTGGGAGGAGGCAGATGGCGAAAATTTGGGGGGTGCCATCCCTTCCCCTCCCCTCCTTATAAAGGGGCAGGATCGGGGCTCGGCCGCCTCTCTCAACCAATCCGGCTCATTAAGGGGGCAGTAAGCGAGGCCGTCGACCGCCCTCCTCGCCGAATTGAAGGCGTGTGGGTATCGACCCACGCGCGCGCCTTCCCATATTCCATGCGCATGTCACCTACCCCGCGCAATGCATGCGGCGTACATGGCGCAGGGGGAGGGCGTAGCGGGAAACGTGGAACGACGGTTCCAAGGCAAAGAAAGTAAATGAGCAGCGGCACTGCGGTCTTAAAGGCACACGCAAGCTGCCTCTTTACTGTTCACCGCAAGATGACGCAGGCATGCTTCGGTCACCTCAAGGACAATCCCCACGTCACGCATTCAACATGAGTCATGGGGAAGCGCAGCGGACGAAGGAGTTACTGCGGTAAAAATCGGCCCCGCCTGCCCGCGCACCGTTCTAGGCCTAGCCCAACAACGGGTCACACTTATGTGTGGCCCAGCCCCAGGGGCTCCTGTCGATGTACAGAAGTAAGGGCTCTACTTTGTACCCCTTTACTTGTGCAAGGGTAGCCAGAGCCGCGCCCGCGGCCACACTTAGCAGGGCACAAGAGGGAAGCCGTAAGCCACAAGACCATCAAAGCAAGGCCAAGACGGAGACGCAAAGAGCAAGAGGGCGAGGTGGACTCCCCCGGCAAGAGACTTGCTGGGGCAGCCTCTGCGGCCCCGACAAGAGCCTTGCCGAGGCAACTTTCCCAACACCAGCAGAGCGCACCACCCTTGAGCTCTGCTACGTCTTGAGCTTGCGTTGGTTTTCCTTGAAGAGGAAAGGGTGATGCAGCAGAGTAGCGTATGTATTTCCCTTAGTTTTTGAGAACCAAGGTATCAATCCAGTAGGAGGCTCCTCAGAAGTCCCATGCACCTACACAAGCAAACAAGAACCTCGCAAACAATGCATTAACGGGGTTGTCAATCCCTTCACGGCCACTTGCAAAAGTGAGATCTGATAGAGATAATATGATAAGATAAATATTTTAGGTATTTTTATGATATAGATTGGAAAGTAAAAGATGCAAATAAATGTAGATGGTAAACTTATATGATAAAAGATAGACCTGGGGGGCATACGTTTCACTAATGGCTTCTCTCAAGATAGCATAAGTATTACGGTGGGTGAACAAATTACTGTCGAGCAATTGATAGAAAAGTGCATAGTTATGAGATTATCTAGGCATGATCATGTATATAGGCATCACGTCCGTGAAAAGTAGATCGAAACGATTCTGCATCTACTACTATTACTCCACACATCGACCGACTCCTGCCTGCATCTAGAGTATTAAGTTCATGAAGAACAAAGTAACGCATTAAGAAAGATGACATGATGTAGAGGCATAAACTCATGCAATATGATATAAACCCCATCTTTTTATCCTTGATGGCAACAATACAATACGTGCCTTGCTGCCCCTGCTGTGACTGGGAAAGGACACTGCAAGGTTGAACCCAAAGCTAAGCACTTCTCCCATTGCAAGAAAGATCAATCTAGTAGGCCAAACCAAACTGATAATTCGAAGAGACTTGCAAAGATAACTTAATCACACATAAAAGAATTCAAAGGAGATTCAAATATTTCTCATAGATAAACATGATCATAAACCCATAATTCATCGGATCTCGACAAACACACTGCAAAAAGAGTTACATTGAATAGATCTCCAAGAAGATCGAGGAGAACATTGTATTGAGATTCAAAGAGAGAGAAGAAGCCATCTAGCTAATAACTATGGACCCGAAGGTCTGTGGTAAACTACTCACAACTCATCGGAGAGGCCTTGGAGATGATGTAGAGGCCCTCCGTGGTCGATTCCCCCTCCGGCGGAACACCGGCGAAGGCTCCAAGATGGGATCTCGCGGATACAGAAGGTTGCAGCGGTGGAAATAGTTTTTCGTGGTGCTCCTGGATGTTTTCGGGGTACATGGGTATATATAGGAGGAAGAAGTAGGTCGGTGGACACTCGAGGGGCCCACGAGGGTGGGGGGCGCCCACCCCTAGGGGGCGTGCCGGGCACCCTCGTGGCTG
Organism: Triticum dicoccoides; assembly: GCF_002162155.2. Taxonomy (NCBI): domain Eukaryota; kingdom Viridiplantae; phylum Streptophyta; class Magnoliopsida; order Poales; family Poaceae; genus Triticum; species Triticum dicoccoides. Next base: position 67,215,986 of record NC_041381.1, read on the forward strand.
CCTCCTCTATTTCTTGACGTCCACTCCAAGTCCCCTGGATCACGTTTGTTCCAAAAAAGATCGCTCCCGAAGGTTTCATTCCGTTTGGACTCCGTTTGATATTCCTTTTCTTCGAAACACTGAAATAAGAAAAAAAACAGCAATTCGGGCTGGGCCTCCGGTTAGTAGGTTAGTCCCAAAAATAATATAAAAGTGTAAAGTAAAGCCCATAAACATCCAAAACGGGCAATATAATAGCATCGAACAATCAAAAATTATAGATACGTTGGAGACATATCAAGCCCCAAGGTTCCAATGCCATCGATCACGTTTGAACCAAGGCTTGGGAGGCGCCTCCGTGGTGGCATGCAGATCTTTGTAGAGATCATGAACACGCAAGATCATATGAGGACCAGAAGACGATGATCCTCGGCAAGATCCCTACCAAGGAAATCCACGAGACCTCTGGCAAGATCCTTGCCGGGGACGACCACGGCGCCGCGGCAAGACCCTTGCCGGGGCCCCGGCAAGACCCTTGCCGAGGGCGTCAGCGGGGCCGCGGCCAGGCCCGCGCCTGCCAAGGCTCCACCACAGTTCCCATGCAGCTACCAGCCTAGCCAGCAAGGCGGAGTGCCGGTGAAGGCTCCAAGATGGGATCTTGCGGATATAGAATGTTGCGGCGGTGGAAATAGTTTTTCGTGGTGCTCCTGGATGTTTTCGGGGTACATGGGTATATATAGGAGGAAGAAGTAGGTCAGTGGACGCTCGAGGGGCCCACGAGGGTGGGGTGCACGTCGGGCACCCTCGTGGCCGCCTCCTCTGTTGCTTGACGTCCACTCCAAGTCCCCTGGATCACGTTTGTTCCAAAAAGATCGCTCCCGAAGGTTCCATTCCGTTTGGACTCCGTTTGATATTCCTTTTCTTCGAAACACTGAAATAAGCAAAAAAAACAGCAATCTAGGCTGGGCCTCCGGTTAGTAGGTTAGTCCCAAAAATGATATAAAAGTGTAAAGTAAAGCCCATAAACATCCAAAACGAGTAATATAATAGCATGGAACAATCAAAAATTATAGATATGTTGGAGACGTATCAAGCATCCCCAAGCTTATTCATGCTCGTCCTCGAGTAGGTAAATGATAAAAACAGAATTTTTTATGTGGAATGCTACCTAGCATAATTCTCAATGTAATTTCCTTTATTGTGGCATGAATTTTCAGATCCAAATGATTCAAAATAAAAGTTCATATTGATATAATAAATAGTAATACTTCAAGCATACTAACTAAGCAATCATTTCTTCTCAAAATAACATGGCTAAAGAAAGTTATCCCTACAAAATCATATAGTCTGGCTGTTTCTCTATCTTCATCACACAAAGTATTTAATCATGCACAACCCCGATGACAAGCCAAGCAACTGTTTCATACTGTAGTAATCTCAAACCTTTTCAACTTTCAGCAACACATGAGCGTGAGCCATGGACATAGCACTATATGTGCAATAGAATGGTGGTTGTGGAGAAGGCAAAAAAGGAGGAAGATGGTCTCACATCAACTAGGCGTATCAACGGGCTATGGAGATGCCCATTAATAGATATCAATGTGAGTGAGTAGGGATTGCCATGCAACGGATGCACTAGAGCTATAAATGTATGAAAGCTCAACAAGAGAAACTAAGTGGGTGTGCATCCAACTTGCTTGCTCATGAAGACCTAGGGAATTTTGAGGAAGCCCATCATTGGAATATACAAGACAAGTTATATAATGAAAAATTCCCACTAGTATATGAAAGTGACAACATAGGAGACTCTCTATCATGAAGATCATGGTGCTACTTTGAAGCACAAGTGTGGTAAAAAGGATAGTAGCATTGTCCCTTCTCTCTTTTTCTCTCATTTTTTTATTTGGCCTTTCTCTTTTTTTTATTTGGCCTTTCTCTCTCTTTTTTTATAAAGTCTGAAGTCCCATCCCGATTTGTGGGGGAATCATAGTCTCTATCATCCTTTCCTCACTTGGGACAATGCTCTAATAATGAAGATCATCACACTTTTATTTACTTACAACTCAAGATTACAACTCAATACTTAGAACAAGATATGACTCTATATGAATGCCTCTGGCGGTGTACCGGGATATGCAATGAATCAAGAGTGACATGTATGAAAAATTAGGAAGGTGGCTTAGCCAAAAATACAATGTCAACTACATGATCATGGAAAGAGCAATATGACAATGATGATGTGTGTCATAATAAACGGAACGGTGGAAAGTTGCATGGAAATATATCTCGGAATGGCTATGGAAATGCCATAATAGGTAGGTATGGTGGCTGTTTTGAGGAAGGTATATGGTGGGTGTATGGTACCGGCGAAAGTTGAGCGGCACAAGAGAGGCTAGCAATGGTAGAAGGGTGAGAGTGCGTATAATCCATGGACTCAACATTAGTCATAAAGAACTCATATACTTACTGGAAAAATCTACAAGCCATTGAAAACAAAGTACTACGCGCATGCTCCTAGGGAGATAGATTGGTAGGAAAAGACCATCGCTCGTCCCCGACCACCACTCATAAGGAAGACAATCAATAAATAAAATTGTGCTCCAACTTCATCACAAAGCGGTTCACCGTACATGCATGCTACAGGAATCACAAACTGCAACACAAGTATTCTTTAAATTCACAATTACCCAACTAGCATGACTCTAATATCACCACCTCTATATCTCAAAACAATTATCAAGTATCAAATTGGTCATAGCATCCAATTCACTTTCTATGATAGTTTTTGTTATACCCAACTTGGATGCCCATCATTCTAGGACCAATTTTATAACCATAGTAAATACCATGCTGTTCTAAGAGACTCTCAAAATAGTATGAAGCATGATAGATCAACAATTTCTACAAAATTAAGCCACCGCTGTGCTCTAAAAGATATAAGTGAAGCACTAGAGCAAAAATTATCTAGCTCAAAAGATATAAGTGAAGCACATAGAGTATTCTAATAAATTCTAAATCAAGTGGGATTCTCCCAAACGTTTTGTACAGCAAGGATGATTGTGGTAATCTAAAGATCAAAGACTAATATCATTCAAGACGATCCAAGCAAAGCACATATCATGTGGCGAATAAAAATATAGCTCCAAGTAAAGCTACCGATAGACGAAGACGAAAGAGGGGATGCCTTCCGGGGCATCCCCAAGCTTAGGATTTTGGTTATCCTTAAATATCTTGGGGTGCCATGGGCACCCCCAAGCTTAGGCTCTTGCCACTCCTTATTCCATAGTCCATCAAATCTTTACCCAAAACGTGAAAACTTCACAACACAAAACTCAACAGGAAATCTCATAAGCTCCGTTAGTGCAAGAAAGAAAAACCACCACATAAGGTACTGTAATGAACTCATTACTTATTTATATTGGTGTTAAACCTACTGTATTCCAACTTCTCTATGGTTCATACCCCTTTATACTAGCCATAGATGCATCAAAATAAGCAAACAACACACGAAAAACAGAATCTGTCAAAAATAGAACAGTCTGTAGCAATCTGTAACTCTCGAATACTTCTGGAACTCTAAAACTCCTACAAAAATAGGAAGTCCTGGGAAATTTCTATACTGACCTACAGCAAAAAGAATCAATGCAAAAGCACGTTCTTGTTAATTACTAAAATTATTTTCGTGCGCGCAAAAGTTTCTGTTTTTCAGCAGAATCAAATTAACTATCACCGTAGGTTATCCTATAGGTTCTACTTGGAACAAACACTAACTAAAACATGAAAACACATCTAAACAGATGCTATATGAAATATTTATTACTAAACAGAAGCAAAAAGCAAGAAACAAAAATAAAATTGGGTTGCCTCCCAACTAGCGCTATCGTTTATGCCCCTAGCTAGGCATAAAAGCGAGGATAGATCTAAGTAGTGCCATCTTTGGCATTCGGAAAGAAAAGAGAGAATTTCCTTTTTATGGCATTCATCCTTCTATTTAGGTAAAGTACATTGCCATTAATGGAGGAGGTAAGATTAAGCACATTACAAAAATTTGCATCTAAGCTAGCCTTCATCTCTTTAACAATTTCGTTTTGATAAAAGCATAAGAGAGTGGTAGATTCAACCTTATCATTCATGGGATGCCCAAATATAGTTTTCATTTTTTTCATAGGTATCTATAGCATCCCCTTCAATAAAACCTCCTTCAAAAATAGAATCTAGAACTTGTTTGAAACAAGCGGGTAAGCCAACATAGAAACTTTTTAAGTAAACCTCAATTTGATATTGTGGCACATAGCTAGCCCGAATCCTTAATAACCTATCCCAAGCATCTTTTAAATACTCACCAAGTAAATAATGAAAATTTCCAGAGTCATCTTCATCAAAATTATTCAAACTCTCATTGGTGAACCCCGTAGATCTTTCCATAGCATTATTATTTATGAGCTTAGAGAGGATAGAGGGACTATCTAAGGTACTAAAACCATGGAAAGAACCCTTAGTTCTTTTTGATTCGTCCATGGCACGGGAAGGCAAACGGTAAAGAGAGGGCGAATAAAACGGCAAGGGTGAAGTGGGGGAGAGGAAAACGAGAGGCAAATGGCAAATAATGTAATGCGAGGAAGATGAGTTTGTGATGGGTACTTGGTATTTCTTGACTTGAGCGAAGACCTCCCTGGCAACGGCGCCAGAAATCCTTCTTACTACGTCTTGAGCTTGCGTTGATTTTCCTTGAAGAGGAAAGGGTGATGCAGCAGAGTAGCGTAAGTATTTCCCTTGGTTTTTGAGAACCAAGGTATCAATCCAGTAGGAGGCTCCTCAGAAGTCCCACGCACCTACACAAACAATCAAAAACCTCGCAACCAACGCAATAAAGGGGTTGTCAATACCTTCACGGCCAGTTGCGAAAGTGAGATCTGATAGAGATAATATGATAAGATAAATATTTTTGGTATTTTTATGATATAGATTGGAAAGTAAAAGATGCAAATAAAAGTAGATGGTAGACTTATATGATAAAAGATAGAACCGGGGGCCATAGGTTTCACTAATGGCTTCTCTCAAGATAGCATAAGTATTACGGTGGGTGAAAAATTAATGTCGAGCAATTGATAGAAAAGTGCATAGTTATGAGATTATCTAGGCATGATCATGTATATAGGCATCACGTCCGTGACAAGTAGATCGAAACGATTCTGCATCTACTACTATTACTCCACACATCGACCGACTCATGCCTGCATCTAGAGTATTAAGTCCATGAAGAACAAAGTAACGCATTAAGAAAGATGACATGATGTAGAGGGATAAACTCATGCAATATGATATAAACCCCATCTTTTTATCCTTAATGGCAACAATACAATACGTGCCTTGTTGCCCCTGTTGTGACTGGGAAAGGACACTGCAAGGTTGAACCCAAAGCTAAGCACTTCTCCCATTGCAAGAAAGATCAATCTAGTAGGCCAAACCAAACTGATAATTCGAAGAGACTTGCAAAGATAACTTAATCACACATAAAAGAATTCAAAGGAGATTCAAATATTTCTCATAGATAAACATGATCATAAACCCATAATTCATCGGATCTCGACAAACACACTGCAAAAAGAGTTACATCGAATAGATCTCCAAGAAGATCGAGGAGAACATTGTATTGAGATTCAAAGAGAGAGAAGAAGCCATCTAGCTAATAACTATGGACCCGAAGGTCTGTGGTAAACTACTCACAACTCATCGGAGAGGCCTTGGAGATGATGTAGAGGTCCTCCGTGGTCGATTCCCCATCCGGCGGAATGCCGGCGAAGGCTCCAAGATGGGATCTCGTGGGTACAGAAGGTTGCAGCGGTGGAAATAGTTTTTCGTGGTGCTCCTGGATGTTTTCGGGGTACATGGGTATATATACGAGGAAGAAGTAGGTCGGTGGATGCTCGAGGGGCCCACAAGGGTGGGGGTGCCCACCCCTAGGGGGCGCGCCGGGCACCCTCGTAGCTGCCTCCTCTATTGCTTGACGTCCACTCCAAGTCCCCTGGATCACGTTTGTTCCAAAAAAGATCGCTCCCGAAGGTTTCATTCCGTTTGGACTCCGTTTGATATTCCTTTTCTTCGAAACACTGAAATAAGCAAAAAAACAGCAATTCGGGCTGGGCCTCCGGTTAGTAGGTTAGTCCCAAAAATAATATAAAAGTGTAAAGTAAAGCCCATAAACATCCAAAACGGGCAATATAATAGCATCGAACAATCAAAAATTATAGATACGTTGAAGACGTATCAAGCCCCAAGGTTCCAATGCCATCGATCACGTTTGAACCAAGGCTCGGGAGGCGCCTCCGTGGTGGCATGCAGATCTTTGTAGAGATCATGAACACGCAAGATCATATGAGGACCAGAAGACGATGATCCCTGGAAAGATCCCTGCCAAGGAAATCCACGAGACCTCCGGCAAGATCCTTGCCGGGGACGACCACGGCGCCGCGGCAAGACCCTTGCCGGGGCCCCGGCAAGACCCTTGCCGAGGGCGTCAGCGGGGCCACGGCCAGGCCCGCGCCTTCCAAGGCTCCACCACAGTTCCCATGCAACTACTAGCCTAGCCAGCGAGGCGAGCACCTGCGTGGCGACGTGCGGCCCCGAGGCCAACTCGGCAAGCACCTGCGTGCTGGCATGCAGATCTTCATGAAGACGCTGCCACCGCGCCAGCTCAGCAGCCTACTAGCCTACATGGCGCCGCGCGCCTCGCTGGCCAGGGCACGTGTCGAGGCGAGGCGAGGCGGCGACGGATGGTACATGCCTCGCTTTCGTCCCCGATAAAGCGGGGGGACACCTAAGGAGCGCATTTAATGCGTCTTGTCCCGTAATGATAGACGACAAGCTTGTACACTGTACCCTTTCCACCTCCTGTGTGCCACTGTGGCATCCCCTTTTTCCTATAAAAGGAGGCTCGAGGCGTACTGGAGGGGGATTCGGCTTTTTGGACTACGCACGCACCGTAGCTAGTTCAAGAACACAAGAAAATTCAGATATACACCATAGCAGGACTAGGGTATTACGCGAGCCTTGCGGCCCGAACCTGGGTAAACGATCTTTGTGCTAGCTCCTAGACCCGCTTTTCCACAACCTCATGCCCGCCGACCTCAGTAGGGATTCCAGTGATCCCATAGGTGTCGTTCCCACCGACAAACGGAGACCCTCCCGGCGATCCTCGACCCTCGACTCCTCGACCCTCGACCCTCGACCCCTCGACCCTTGATCCCTCAACGACCCTCGACCCTCGACCCCTCGACGACCCCTCGACCCTCGAGTCTCAATGACCC
>NC_041381.1:67223628-67224703 GCF_002162155.2 Triticum dicoccoides
CCTCGACCCTTGACCCTCGACTCTCGACGACGACCCTCGACGACCCTGGACACTCGCCCCTCGACGACCCTCGGCCCCTCGGCGACCCTCGACCGTCTACCCTAGTTTCTGACACCCTAGTTCTCGACACCCTCGTTCCCGATAAAAGATAAGAAGAGGAGGAAGAAGAAAAAAATAGAGGAGAAGAAGAAGAAGAAGAAAAATAGAAGAAAAAAAGAAGAAGAAGAAGAAGGAGAAGAAGAAGGAATAGAGGAGAAGAAGAAAAAATAGAATATTTTTTCTAATTTTTCTTCTTATCCTCTATTTCTTCTTCTTCTCCTCTTTTTTCTTCTTCTTCTTCATCTTCTTATTTTTTTTCTCCTCTTCTTCCACTCCTCTTCTTCCCTTCTTCTTCACTTCTTCTTCTCCTTCTTCCTCTTCTTATTTTCCTTTTTCCTCTCCTTATTTTTCTTCTTCTTCCTTCTTCCTTCTTCCTCTTTTCTTATTTTTCCTTATTTTTCTTTTTCCTCTCCACTAACCTAAAATCTATACTAACCTAACAAAAAAAAGAGATCATCTATATATATAAAAAACATACATCATATGAACAAAAAAGAAATCATACATCAAAATACATCAATACATATAAAAACAAAAAAGCATACAAAAAACACGGCCAGCGGCGCTCACAGCCAGGATGGCACGCGACGATGAGGCAGGGCAACGGTGTCGGGGCAGGGGCGGCGCAGGGACGGCGGCGGGGGCATACGGAGGCAACGACGGGCGCGGGGACGGCGACGACGGGCGTGGGGCGACGACGTCGTGGCAGGGGCGACGCGGGCACGGCGATGATGACGGGCGCAGGCAACGGCAACGGCAACGACAGGCACGGGCGACGGCGACGACGGGCATGGGTGACAGCAACGGCGATGGCGGGGGCGGCGGGGGACGGCGACAGCGTCGACAGGGCGAGCTCGGGCAGGCAACTACAGAGATGAATCTGAAAAACGCTAAGTGTTTGCTTATATAGCAAAGCCATTGGTTCCGGTTGGTGGCACCAACCGGAACCAATGCCCCCCTTTAGTCCTGGTTGGTG
>NC_041381.1:67225069-67261611 GCF_002162155.2 Triticum dicoccoides
TGGTACTGGTTCGTGGCACCAACCGGGACCAATGCCCCCCTTTAGTCCCAGTTGGTGCCACCAACCGGGACTAATGGCCTTGCACAGCAGCGTGGTGGTGGGAGTTTAGTCTCACCTCGCTAGTTGAGAGCGCCCCGCACCTGTTTATAAGCTCCGCTGCTCTTCCCTCTCGAACTCCTCTCAACTGCAAGCCTATGGGCCTAAACTGACACTGCTACGCTTGTGGGCCTGCTGGGCCTTCTGCGGGCCTTAATCCTGGCCCAACTAGCTGGGTTACTAGTCGTATTCAGGCCGTGGATGCCCAGTAGGTGTTATTTTTTAAATTTTTTTTCATTTTTTGTTTTGTTTTTTGCATTATTTATTTTCTGTTATTTTTGGCTTTTATTTTTTAATTCTTTTTGCTTTTAGGTACTAAAAATTATAAACTTTTTGTTAGTGTCATTTGTTTTCCAATTTGAATAGTTTAAATTTGAATTTTTTAAAAATTTTGTGAATCACTAGTTTTTGAATAACTTTACTATAAAGATAGATTTTTGAGTGATTCTTTTTCCTGCTATTTTAATATTACCGTGTTTTATCATTATATTCAAAAAAGATTTTGTTATTTTAGTTTCTAACAAAAAATTATTTATGATAATTCTTTTTGCAATTAAAGTTTCTAACAAAAAAATTCTTTATGAAAATTCGTTTTGCTTTAATGTTTTTGAACAGAAAATACTTTGATAATTTTGGTTGCATAAATTTTATATAATTTTAGTTTCAATAATACTAGAGGTTTATAAAAAGTTTTTTGAGTTGATTCCTTTTGCTATTGGAGTTTTATAAAAGCTTTTTAATTGATTCTTTTTGCTATTGAAGGATATTATAGTTTTGTTTTAGTTGATCATAACAGAATATTTTAATTGATTATTTTTAGTTCATTCTTTTTGCTATTAGTTCATTCTTTCAGCTAAATGACCCTTAAATTAAAAAGCACACAAATGAACTCTAAAAAGTTGAAAGTTGGCATGGTATCATCATTTCACCCACATAGCATGTGCTAAAAAGTTGAGAGGGTCATGACAAAAATTGGATGCACTTCGTGTACAAAACAAACAATCTCTTTGGAAGTAACAGGGTTTCGGACGAAAACTCATCTGTTACAAAGGGATTTCATTTGTTCACATGTAACTGCAGTGATATTCTAGATCAAAGGCATCATCATAATAGTTGTGGATAGAAAGTCTTCACTTTTTCTTCGCTTGTGTCCTTTGCTTTTTGCGCCCTAACCATGGATGATCTTCATTGTTTAACAGGGTGCTTGCGTCAGCCTTGACTTTGAAGGGAGGAATATCATGAAACTTTTCATAATCTTCGGACATGTCTGTCTTGCCCTACAATCCCACGATGTCTCTTTTTTCTGAAAGAAGTATGTGGCGCTTTAGCTCATCGTTTGATGTATCCGCTTCCTTATCTTTTATTTTTCTCGGTTTGGTAGACATGTCCTTCACATAGAAAACATGTGCCACATCATTGGCTAGGACGAATGGTTCATCTATGTACCGCAGATTATTCAGATCCACTGTTGTCATTCCGTATTGTGGGTCTACCTGTACCCCGCCTCCTGACAGATTTACCCATTTGCACTTAAACAAAGGGACTTTAATTAATATCATGTCCATAGTCAAGTTCCCATATGTCCACTATGTAACCATAATATGTATCCTTTCCCCTCTTGGTTGTTGCATCAAAGTGGACACCACTGTTTTGGTTGGTGCTCTTTTGATCTTTGGCAATCGTGTAAAATGTATTCCCATTTATCTCGTACCCTTTGTAAGTCATTACAGTCGAAGATGGTTCCCTCTCCAATGAGTACAGGTCGTCAGAAACAGTGTTGTCACCCCTGAGATGTGTTTGGAACCAACTATCGAAACTCCTGATGTGTTCACATGTAATCCAGTCGTCACACTGGTCTGGGTGTTTGGAGAGCAGAATGTTCTTGTGTTCATCGACATACGAGGTCACCAAGGTAGAATTTTGTAGAACCGTGTAGTGTGCTTCAGACCAAGAATGCCCGTCCCTACATATTATTGAGTCCCCTCCTAGCGTGCCTTTTCCACCCGGTCTCCCCTCATACCGCGATTGAGGGAGACCTATCTTCTTAAGGTCAAGAATGAAGTCAACACAAAACCCAATGACATCCTGTGTTTAATGGCCCATGGAGATGCTTCCTTCTGGCCTAGCGCGGTTGCAGACATATTTCTTTAGGACTCCCATGAACCTCTCAAAGGGGAACATATTGTGTAGAAATACAGGGCCCAGAACGACAATCTTGTCGACTAGATGAACTAGGATGTGCGTCATGATATTGAAGAAGGATGGTGGGAACACCAGCTCAAAACTGACAAGACATTGCGCCACATCACTCCTTAACCTTGGTAGGATTTCTGGATTGCCTTTTGAGAGATTGCATTGAGGAATGAACATAGCTTCACAATGGCTAATCGAACATTTTCCGGTAGAAGCCCCCTCAATGCAACCGGAAGCAGTTGCGTCATAATCACGTGGTAGACTTGAGACTTTTGGTTCTGGAACTTTTTCTCTGCCATATTTATTATTCCCTTTATATTCGATGAGTAGCCAGACGGGACCTTCATACTGAGCAGGCATTCAAAGAAGATTTCCTTCTCTTCTTTGGTAAGACCATAGCTGGCAGGACCTTCATACTGCTTTGGAGGCATGCCATCTTTTTCGTGCACACGTTGCAGGTCCTCCCGTGCCTCTAGTGTATCTTTTGTCTTCCCATACACGCCCAAGAAGCGTAGCAGGTTCACACAAAGGTTCTTCATCATGTGCATCACGTCGATTGAAGAGCGAACCTCTAGGTCTTTCCAGTAGGGTAGGTCCCAAAATATAGATTTCTTATTCCACATGGGTGCGCGTCCCTCGGTGTCATTCAAAACAGATAGCCCATCGGGAACCTTTCCGAAGATTACTTTTAAATCATTGACCATAGCAAGTACGTGATCACCGGTATGCATGGCGGGCTTCTTCCGGTGATCTACCTCACCTTTGAAATGCTTGCCTTTCTTTCGACATTGATGGTTGGTCGGAAGGAATCGATGATGCCCCAGGTACACATTCTTCATGCATTTTTCCAGGTATATACTTTCGGTGTCATCTAAACAGTGTGTGCATGCGTGGTATCCCTTGTTTGTCTGTCCTAAAAGGTTACTGAGAGCAGGCCAATCGTTGATGGTGACAAACAGCAACGCATGCAGGTAAAATTCCTCCTGTTTGTGCTCATCCCACACACGTACACCGTTTCCAATCCACAGCTGTAAAAGTTCTTCAACTAATGGCCTTAGGTACACATCAATGTCGTTGCTGGGTTGCTTAGGGCCTTGGATGAGAACTGGCATCATAATGAACTTCCGCTTCATGCACAGCCAAGGAGGAAGGTTATAGATACATAGAGTCATGGGCCAGGTGCTGTGATTGTTGCTCTGCACCCCAAAAGGATTAATGCCATCCGCGCTTAAACCAAACCATACGTTGCTTGCGTCACCTGCAAACTCCTCCCAGTACTTTCTCTTGATTTTTCTCCACTATGACCCGTCAGCGGGTGCTCTTGTAACGCCCCGGATACAACTTTCCATATTCGGAACTCCGACTCTTGCCATTTCCGGCTATGTGATTTATTATTTCCTCCGTGGTTGGGTTTTTGTTTGCTGTTTTGCATTTTGTTCTTGTTATGCATCTCATATCATGGCATCATGTGCATTGATGGGGATCGTTTTCATAAAACTTGCATCCGTCTGGGTTTCCCCGGTTCTCTCCGTTGTCCGTTCGGAGTCCAGACACACTCGCACGCGCCCGCGGCACCTCCGAAATATATTTTATTAGTGGCATAAAAATGTTCTCGGAATGGGTTGCAACTTGTCGTGCGGTCTTATTATAGTGTAGATAGAGCGCCTGCCAAGTTTCATCGCATTCGGAGTCCGTTTGACTGCTCAACCGTTAAATATATAACCGCGATATAGTCGGTATATTCGTCGGACGTTTTCGGTCTTCGGAAACTGTTACCGGGCTGCCTTCTCTTCTCTCTTCTCAGCCCAACCCCCCTCCGCACAGCCCATCTAATCCCTCTTTGCACAGTGCATCGAACCCCCTTCGCAACCATGTCCGAAACTTCCCCGAACCCGACCCGAGCAGTTGTCGCCGTTGGATCCAGATCATCCCCAAACATCCCGAAAGTATCTTCGTTTCTTTGTTGGTTTCTCCCTAGTCTATTTTTTCCGTCCATCCGATTACGATCGGAGGGAGGAGATAGCCCCTAGCCTAACCTACCCACTATATATACTAGTCTAAACCGAGACCAAATCCCTAATTTCTAGGGATCCTCCTAGCCGCCGCAGCCACCTCTCTCCCGCATCCACCTCGGGATCCTCCCATTCCCCACCGAGCCAATCGCCAGCCTCTTTCCCGATCCACCCCTCGTCGAGCCTTCGTACAGCAGCCAGCCGGCGCCCGATCCAGGATGGATCGAGGCCACGGTCTAGCACGCCTCTGCCCCTCTGCTGCCGAGCGCGACCCGCCTTCGTCTCCTCCACCCCGCCGGCGAACCCAGCCACCAAAGCCACGCCGCCGGCCTCGTCCCTGCTCGTGCCTCCTCCTCCCTTGGTCCTGGACGTGTCCGGCCGCCCGCAGCCATCGTCGTCCGCGCCCGCAGGAGCCAGCAGCTGCAGCCCGAGCCCTTTGCTTCTTTCCCGCCTCGACACTGTCCAAGCTCCGCCATCGGCCACCTCCATGGGCAGAGCCGCCGGACCAGCAGTTTCCACCGCCTCGGAGCTCCCTTGTGCCGGATCCGAGACCCCATCGCCCTGATCTGCCCGTTCCCGGCGCTCGCGTCACCATCAGCCACCCATCGCCAGATCCGTCCCCCTCGTCCTTCCACTCATCGCCGGGAGACGCCAGCGCCAGGTCCATCGCCGCCCTGCGCCTCGTCCGCTTCGCCGGGATCCTCGTCCAAGTCCCAGGCGCCAAGGCCCAAGCTGTCTCCGTCGCCCGAACCAGCAGCAAGCTCCGCCGCGCCGAGCTCTGCTTCCCCTGCATCGAGCAGTTCCTGTTTCAGGGAGGGCGTGGTCGCCCGATGCCTGCTGACCGCGCCTAGGTCAGCAGCCTCCCAGGCCCAGCCGCAAGCACGCCCGAGGCCCAGATTTGCATCGCATGGGCCTCCTCCTCACCGACCGGGCCAAGGCCCATGGTGAGCTGCCTCCCCCAGCCCCTCTCTGTTCGCCCAGTCCACCCAGATTCGGCCCATGTTGTTTTTTTTCATACGCTGTGAATTTAGCTAATTTCCAGAGACTGCAGTTTTGCAGAAAAACCCTTGAACCTCATGCATGTAATAACTAATTAACCGTGCATCAGATTTAAACAAACTTTATATGTAAAATGCTCATAAAATTGTGTAGATTAATAATATGCCACTTTCATCTATGTTAAAAATGTTTAACATGATGTTTATATTTATTTTGCTCCTATGCCATGTTAAAATGATTTATTTCATAACTAAATAACCGTAGCTCGGTTTTAAATAAACTTTATATGTAAATGGGGTGGAAAATGCATAGATTATCATGGTGATATTACTTTGCATGTTTAACAACTCTAAAATATTGTTTAGGGCAGAACAGTACCGAATCTAAAATATGCATATGGGGATTTTTCCGGACTTGCTGTTTGTTATTCAGGCCTCACTTAAACTTGTCTAGATAGGTAGTTTTTCATATGCTTCACCCCTTGCCATGTTTACTAACATTTAATATTGTTGGGTACAAAACCGAGAGAGAACTAAATAATTGATGTGGTGTTTCGTCAATATGCAACTCGTTGCATATTGATCTCCACTTAACTTGTAGTATTGCTTGTTGCACTTTCCCATGCCATGCTCTTTTAACCGGACATGCATCATACTTGGTTGTGCATCGTGCCATGTCTATGTGATGGTTGTTTACCATGTTGTTTGCTTCTTTCCGGTATTGCTTCTTCTTGATAGTTCCGGTAACGTTGCGTTCGTGAGGATTCGTTCGACTACGTTGGTTCGTCTTCTTCATGGACTCGTTCTTCTTCCTAGCGGGATTTCAGGCAAGATGACCGCTACCCTGGATCTCACTACTATCATTGCCATGCTAGTTGCTTCGTTCTATCGCTTTGCTGCGCTACCTATCATCTGTTTATCGAGCCATCCCATATTGCCATGAACCTCTAACCTTTGACACCTTACCTATGCAAACCGTTGCTTGGCTATGTTACCGCTTTGCTCAGCCCTCTTATAGCGTTGCTAGTTGCAGGTGAAGTTGAAGATTTTCTCCATGGCGGACAGGTTTTTGGTTGGGATATCACAATATCTCTTATATTATTAATGCATCTATATATATGGTAAAGGGTGGAAGACTCAGCCTTATGCCTGGTGTTTTGTTCCACTCTTGCCGTCCTAGTTTCCGTCATAGCGATGTTATGTTCCCGGATTTTGCGTTCCTTACGCGGTCGGGTGATTTATGGGACCCCCTTGACAGTTTGCTTTGAATAAAACTCCTCCAGCAAGGCCCAACATTGGTTTTATCATTTGCCTCACCTAGCCCTTTTTCCCTTGGGTTTCCGGAGCCCGAGGGTCATCTTTATTTTAGCCCCTCGGGCCAGTGCTTGTCTAAGTGTTGGTCCAAACCGAGCGATGTTCGGCGCCCCCTGGGCAACCAGGTTCTATGCCAACCCGTCGTCTTGCTCATCCGGTGTGCCCTGAGAACGAGGTACGTGCGACTCCTATCGGGGTTTGTCGGCACATCGGGCGGCTTTGCTGGTCTTGTTTTACCATTGTCGAAATGTCTTGTAAATCGGGATTCCGAGTCTGATCGGGTCTTCCTGGGAGAAGGTCTATTCCTTCGTTGATCGCGAGAAGCTTGTCATGGGCTAAGTTGGGACACCCCTGCAGGGTATAATCTTTCGAAAGCCGTGCCTGCGGTTATAGGCAGATGGGAATTTGTTAATGTCCGGTTGTAGATAACTTGACACCAGATCCGAATTAAAACGCATCAACCGTGTGTGTAGCCGTGATGGTCTCTTCTCGGCGGAGTCCGGGAAGTGAACACGGTTTCTGGGTTATGTTTGACGTAAGTAGGAGTTCAGGATCACTTCTTGATCATTACTAGTTGACGACCGTTCTGCTTGCTCTCTTCTCGCTCTTATTTGCGTATGTTAGCCACTATATCATGCTTAGTCGCTGCTGCAGCCTCACCACTTTACCCCCTTCCTTTCCCTTTAAGCTTTGCTAGTCTTGATACCCATGGTAATGGGATTGCTGAGTCCTCGTGGCTCACAGATTACTACAACAACAGTTGCAGGTACAGGTTATACGATGATCATGACGCGAGAGCGATGCTTGCTTGCGTTGAGTTCTTCTTCTGCTTCTTCGATCAGGGGATAGGTTCCAGGCCGGCAGCCTGGGCTAGCAGGGTGGATGTCGTTTGAGTTTCTGTTTGTGATTCATCCGTAGACGGGTGATGCTCTTATGTATTGTAATGTTGTATTCGTGTGGCATTGTATGTCTTATGTATGTATCCCCATCTATTATGTAATGTTGATGTAATGATATCCACCTTGCAAAGCGTTTCAATATGCGGGTCTATCCTTAGTGGGACCTTCGAGTTCCTTTTGGATAGGGTCGCATATTGGGCATGACAAGTTGGTATCAGAGCCTCGACCGACCCTAGGAGCCCCCTTGTTTGTTGGTCGTTGTTGAGTCTAGAAGAAAAACTATTTTGAGTCTTAGGATTATATATATCAAAGAGTAGGATTCTTTTTACTCCTCAGCCCCTTCGACGCTCTGGTGAGGTCTCTTGACGTAGATGTTTTGTCTTTCCTCTCCTCAAATTTCACTAAAAAAATTTTAGGATCACGCGGGTATCTTGGAATCGTTCCGATGGTTTTGTGACGAGAACATTGTTCTTGGTGCCTCCTGTCTATTTATGTGGCTTTGACCCGGGGAGTCGAGCTCTGAGGTGTTGTCGTCACAATTTTATCGTTGCAGTTCTGGAATACCTGAGATTTGCCGACATCGAAAATCTCTTTTATGCAGTTGTTGGTGAGATAACCCCGATAACCCAGTACTGGGGCGAGCTCGAGAGTATTGCCATAACTCGTAAAACGGATGCTTTTCGAAGGTTGAGGTACACGATTTCCGAAGGTTTCTTGGTTATGTGTTGACCGATGGATACAGCTTGGATGTAGGTATTGTTAGTTTGGGTGAGATATATTGCTTCCCCTGTATCCCCAACACCAGATTGCATAACCAGAAAGTTTCGGGAGTTTTATAGGTGGGAATTCAAGTAGTTCCTAGAATATCTTTTCGACAGATGCATGATATGAGATTGGGGTTCGACGTCTAGTGGTCCGCCTTTCCACAGTCGTTTTTACAGTGGTCTCGTTGTGTCTTAAAGAACCCTTGGCTATGCTGGTTCGGGGACACTTCGTATGTCATGCGCACTGCCGTGTACATGATGGTGTTGTACACTCGAGCCCGTGTGGGCCCCACCACGAAAACTTCGAACAAAATCTCTATCTTATGTTTGTTCCGGCTTATTCTACAAGCCTAATCCTTTGTTTTGTTCTATTTGTGGTATTTGAGTTGCTTCGAAGTCAAATGTTGAATCCATACCTTTCATAAACGGTGTTCTCATATTGCTATGTGAATACTAATCCTTTTGATCATTGAGGTTGTCATGTTAATTCTTTCCAACCGGTGTGCTTCTTTTCAAGTGGATTCGATCATTTCAACATTCGCAAGATCAATTCTAAGTTTTCTCAACGGTGTTTGTTTCATCCGTCCCAAGTTGTCTTTGTTTTCCCGCCCTCCCACCCTTAACTTCAAGGACTCAGATTTCTTATTCGGGTATCCATTTTATTGATGAGAAGTCTCTCCATTCTTTTCCATCAATATTTTTATCCGGTGATTCTCAGGAAGATACTAACGGAGCTACAAGTTTATTATTCCTCGTCTCTTTTCTTCTCCGGTGGATCCAATTCAAGCTTTCGGTGTTGATCATATCCCTTTCCTCGTTTCAAATGCTATCCCATGCTGGTGCACCTCTCAATCACTCACCTCTTGCTATTCATTTGTTCCAGAGTGTTGAAGATATCTCAGAAGATTCGTGTTTCCATTCTTAATCCGTTCAAGCCATTTGGAGATTGTTATCTCATTCAAGCTATTTAATTCAACCGGTGGAACCTCTCTTTAAAATCGTTCAACGGTGTTTTCTTTTGAGTGGGCCCTAACCCACAGGTCTTTTCCCAGGATCTTACCTGACTCTTCTAATTTTCTTGGAGCTATTCTCGAATTCTTTTCAAAGTGTGACGTAAGAATGGATTTCATCAGTCAGATGCTTTTCCAAGATCGATTTCAAATTCTTGTTCATTGTTGGCTCAACCTCTTTGTTTTTCATTGTCCCGGAGTATCTCAAACAATTCATCGTGGTGTTTCTCGTCGTCATTCTCAGCATTTGAAGACCGAAGAAGAGTTTACCTTAAATCTTGCTCCATTCTCTTCAAGATTCATGGTTCTAGCTTCATGCTATCCTCATAATTGTTTTGATTGTGACAATTCTTCTCTTACCATCCGGAGAATTTCATGATTTGTTTTCATTTCTTTCCTCCGAAGGCCATCATAAATAATTCTTCATTCTCAGTCTTCAGCTCTCGTCATCCAAATCTTACCGGTGCATTGCTCAAGTATTCTCTAATCAGCTCGTGATCTCTTCGTTCTCTTGTATCATATTCCCTCAAGTATTGTCATTCGTTCTCTAATTCTTACCGGTGATTCACCCCTTTACTTCGTTCGTTTTCAATTCTTACGGTGGTTCGTTCAAGATTTCTTTTCCTTCGTTATCATATCAATTCATTCGTTGTTTCCAAATTCCACAGGTGGTTCCATCAAGACCTTCTCAAGTTTACGCTATATCTCTCTTAATCATTTCTACGAGAATAAGTAGTATGCCAAATCCGTTGCTTGTCATCAATTTAAATTGGGGAAGGATACGCATGACATAATTCTTATTCTTGTTTCATCCAAGTGATTAATTCCTTCTTCCGGAGATTGTTCATGATGAAGTAATTCTCGGTTCTAGTATTCATCTTTCTTTTCCGGAGTTCCAAGTTTTTTTCCGCGTTATCTCGTCGCGAAGCTTCATCTAAATCATCACAAGGCTCACCTTGTTCTTTCAACTTCTCTTTCTTTCTATCATCCTTTTATTAACGGAGTTCTTCATGGAAGCTCTACATGGTGGTTCATCAAGGATTCTTTTCATTCTTCAATTGTTCTTCAAGATTTCTCTTGAAGTTAAGATCCGCCAAGCTATACTCAAAATTAAACATGGTGGTCAACACATGTCTTGTTTTGAGGAGTTCAAGCATTCTTCATCTTGCATTCCAAAGTGCAATTCTTTCTACCTTATCTTTTGAGGTGGTGTTATGTCACTCTTGACAATTTCCTTCATGTTTCATGATTCATATGTTGTCAAGAAGGAGGTATTTTAAATCCATCATTTTCTCTTCGTTCAAGATATCTTTTCGTCCAATCAATCTCTTTGTTGGAGTTATCTTGGGTTAGTTTTCACCTAAAGCCTTCCCTAAGGAATGTTGCTCATTGTGGTGACTATCGATGATTCAAGTTTTGCCTCCTTCCTCAACCGGAGAGCTGTTTGAAATCTTTCTTACCCCTTGTGCCATTCTTTCAATAGTTCCGGAGGTAGTGTGTTGTTGATCTCATCAAGTATCCTCTCATCCTGTAAGTTCATGTTCAATTTCTTCCATTTACAGTCGGAGTGCTGCCAAAATTATATCATTCTTATTCATTCTTATCTCGTTTCAACCAGAGTGGTTTCAATTCCTTCTTGTCCATTGTGCTCGTCATTCATGTCTTCGCAACCTTCAAGTTATCGTAATGTTCCTTGTTCCTCTTTTCTAATGGATTGCTTGCAATCTCGTTCATCTCTAATTGCTCAACCTCTCAAGGTTTGTGGTTTCACTCATTGGTCGAAGAAGCAACTTAGTTTTACCGCTTATCTTCCTCTTCCTTTTCCCTCCGGTGCCATCCTAGATCTCGAGACGACATCCTCTCGTAGTGGTGGAGTGTTGTAACGCCCCGGATACAACTTTCCATATTCGTAACTCCGACTCTTGCCATTTCCGGCTATGTGATTTATTATTTCCTCCGTGGTTGGGTTTTTGTCTGTTGTTTTGCATTTTGTTCTTGTTATGCATCTCATCTCATGGCATCATGTGCATTGCATCGGCATCGTTTTCATAAAACTTGCATCCGTCCGGGTTTCCCCGGTTCTCTCCGTTGTCCGTTCGGAGTCCAGACACACTCGCACGCGCCCGCGGCACCTCCGAAATATATTTTATTAGTGGCATAAAAATGTTCTCGGAATGGGTTGAAACTTGTCGTGCGGTCTTATTATAGTGTAGACAGATCGCCTGCCAAGTTTCATCGCATTCGGAGTTTGTTTGACTGCTCAACCGTTAAATATATAACCGCGATATAGTCGGTATATTCGTCGGACGTTTCGGTCTTCGGAAACTGTTACCGGGCTGCCTTCTCTTCTCTCCTCTCAGCCCAACCCCCCTCCGCACAGCCCATCTAATCCCTCTTTGCACAGTGCATCGAACCCCCTTCGCAACCATGTCCGAAACTTCCCCGAACCCAACCTGAGCAGTTGTCGCCGTTGGATCCAGATCATCCCCAAACATCCCGAAAGTATCTTCGTTTCTTTGTTGGTTTCTCCCTAGTCTATTTTTTCCGTCCGTCCGATTACGATCAGAGGGAGGAGATAGCCCCTAGCCTAACCTACCCGCTATATATACTAGTCTAAACCGATACCAAATCCCTAATTTCTAGGGATCCTCCTAGCCGCCGCAGCCACCTCTCTCCCGCATCCACCTCGGGATCCTCCCATTCCCCACCGAGCCAATCGCCAGCCTCTTTCCCGATCCACCCCTCGCCGAGCCTTCATACAGCAGCTAGCCGGCGCCCGATCCAGGATGGATCGAGGCCACGGTCTAGCACGCCTCTGCCCCTCTGCTGCCGAGCGCGACCCGCCTTCGTCTCCTCCACCCCGCCGGCGAACCCAGCCACCAAAGCCACGCCGCCGGCCTCGTCCCTGCTCGTGCCTCCTCCTCCCTTGGTCCTGGACGCGTCCGGCCGCCCGCAGCCGTCGTCGTCTGCGCCCGTAGGAGCCAGCAGCTGCAGCCCGAGCCCTCTGCTTCTTTCCCGCCTCGACGCTGTCCAAGCTCCGCCATCGGCCACCTCCACGAGCAGAGCCGCCGGACCAGCAGTTTCCACCGCCTCGGAGCTCCCATGCACCGGATCCGAGACCCCCTCGCCCTGATCTGCCCGTTCCCGGCGCTCACGTCACCATCAGCCACCCATCGCTGGATCCGTCCCCCTCGTCCTTCCACTCATCACCGGGAGACACCAGCGCCAGGTCCATCGCCGCCCTGCGCCTCGTCCGCTTCACCGGGCTCCTCGTCCAAGTCCCAGGCGCCAAGGCCCAAGCTGTCTCCGTCGCCCGAACCAGCAGCAAGCTCTGCCGCGCCGAGCTCTGCTTCCCCTGCATCGAGCAGTTCCTATTTCAGGGAGGGCGTGGTCGCCCGATGCCTGTTGACCGCGCCTAGGTCAGCAGCCTCCCAGGCCCAGCCGCAAGCACGCCCGAGGCCCAGATCTGCATCGCATGGGCCTCCTCCTCACCGACCGGGCCAAGGCCCATGGTGAGCTGCCTCCCCCAACCCCTCTCTGTTGGCCCAGTCCGCCCAGATTCGGCCCATGTTGTTTTTTTTTCATACGCTGCGAATTTAGCTAATTTCCAGAGACTGCAGTTTTGCAGAAAAACCCTTGAACCTCATGCATGTAATAACTAATTAACCGTGCATCGGATTTAAACAAGCTTTATATGTAAAATGCTCAGAAAATTGTGTAGATTAATAATATGCCACTTTCATCTATGTTAAAAATGTTTAACATGCTGTTTGTATTTATTTTGCTCCTATGCCATGTTAAAATGATTTATTTCATAACTAAATAACCGTAGCTCGGTATTATATAAACTTTATATGTAAATGGGGTGGAAAAATGCATAGATTATCATGGTGATATTACTTTGCATGTTTAACAACTCTAAAATATTGTTTAGGGCAGAACAGTACCGAATCTAAAATATGCATATGGGGATTTTTTCCGGACTTGCTGTTTGTTATTCCGGCCTCACTTAAACTTGTCTAGATAGGTAGTTTTTCATATGCTTCACCCCTTGCCATGTTTACTAATATTTAATATTGTTGGGTACAAAACCGAGAGAGAACTAAATAATTGATGTGGTGTTTCGTCAATATGCAACTCGTTGCATATTGATCTCCACTTAACTTGTAGTATTGCTTGTTGCACTTTGCCATGCCATGCTCTTTTAACCGGACATGCATCATACTTGGTTGTGCATCGTGCCATGTCTATGTGATGGTTGTTTACCATGTTGTTTGCTTCTTTCCGGTATTGCTTCTTCTTGATAGTTCCGGTAACGTTGCGTTCGTGAGGATTCGTTCGACTACGTTGGTTCGTCTTCTTCATGGACTCGTTCTTCTTCCTAGCGGGATTTCAGGCAAGATGACCGCTACCCTGGACTTCACTACTATCATTGCCATGCTAGTTGCTTCGTTCTATCACTTTGTTGCGCTACCTATCATCTGTTTATCGAGCCATCCCATATTGCCATGAACCTCTAACCTTTGACACCTTAACTATGCAAACCGTTGCTTGGCTATGTTACCGCTTTGCTCAGCCCTCTTATAGCGTTGCTAGTTGCAGGTGAAGTTGAAGATTTTCTCCATGGCGGACAGGTTTTTGGTTGGGATATCACAATATCTCTTATATTATTAATGCATCTATATATTTGGTAAAGGGTGGAAGACTCGGCCTTATGCCTGCTGTTTTGTTCCACTCTTGCCGCCCTAGTTTCCATCATACCGGTGTTATGTTCCCGGATTTTGCGTTCCTTACGCGGTCGGGTGATTTATGGGACCCCTTGATAGTTCGCTTTGAATAAAACTCCTCCAGCAAGGCCCAACATTGGTTTTATCATTTGCCTCACCTAGCCCTTTTTCCCTTGGGTTTCCGGAGCCCGAGGGTCATCTTTATTTTAGCCCTCCCGGGCCAGTGCTTGTCTAAGTGTTGGTCCAAACCAAGCAATGTCCGGCGCCCCCTGGGCAACCAGGGTCTATGACAACCCGTCGTCTTGCTCATCCGGTGTGCCCTGAGAACGAGGTACGTGCGACTCCTATCGGGATTTGTCGGCACATCGGGCGGCTTTGCTGGTCTTGTTTTACCATTGTCGAAATGTCTTGTAAACCGGGATTCCGAGTCTGATCGGGTCTTCCTGGGAGAAGGTCTATTCCTTCATTGATCGCGAGAGCTTGTCATGGGCTAAGTTGGGACACCCCTGCAGAGTATAATCTTTCGAAAGTCGTGCCTGCGGTTATAGGCAGATGGGAATTTGTTAATGTCCGGTTGTAGATAACTTGACACCAGATCCGAATTAAAACGCATCAACCATGTGTGTAGCCGTGATGGTCTCTTCTCGGCGGAGTCCGGGAAGTGAACACGGTTTCTGGGTTATGTTTGACGTAAGTAGGAGTTCAGGATCACTTCTTGATCATTACTAGTTGACGACCGTTCTGCTTGCTCTCTTCTCGCTCTTATTTGCGTATGTTAGCCACCATATCATGCTTAGTCGCTGCTGCAGCCTCGCCACTTGACCCCCTTCCTTTCCCTTTAAGCTTTGCTAGTCTTGATACCCATGGTAATGGGATTGCTGAGTCCTCGTGGCTCACAGATTACTACAACAACAGTTACAGGTTATACGATGATCATGACGCGAGAGCGATGCTTGCTTGCGTTGAGTTCTTCTTCTGCTTCTTCGATCAGGGGATAGGTTCCAGGCCGATAGCCTGGGCTAGCAGGGTGGATGTCGTTTGAGTTTCTGTTTGTGATTCATCCGTAGACGGATGATGCTCTTATGTATTGTAATGTGGTATTCGTGTGGCATTGTATGTCTTATGTATGTATCCCCATCTATTATGTAATGTTGATGTAATGATATCCACCTTGCAAAGCGTTTCAATATGCGGGTCTATCCTTAGTGGGACCTTCGAGTTCCTTTTGGATAGGGTCGCATATTGGGCGTGATAGCTCTTAACTTCCCGTCTTTCTTACGGTCCTCTTTGTGCCATCACATCAACTTGGCATGCTCTTTGTCTCTGAATAGGTGTTTCAACTATGGTATTATAGGAGCATACCACATCACCTTGGAAGGAACCCTCTTCCTGGGGCGCTCGCCATCAACATCACCGGGGTCATCTCGTCTGATCTTATACCGCAATGCACCGCATACCGGGCATGCGTTCAAATCCTCGGACGCACCACGGTATAGGATGCAGTCATCAGGGCATGCATGTATCTTCTGCACCTCCAATCCTAGAGGGCATACAACCTTCTTTGCTGCATACGTACTATCGGGCAATTCGTTATCCTTTGGAAGCTTCTTCTTCAATATTTTCAGTAGCTTCTCAAATCCTTTGTCAGGCACACCATCCTCTGGCTTCCACTGCAGCAATTCCAGTACGATACCGAGCTTTGTGTTGCCATCTTCGCAATTGCGGTACAAACCTTTTTTGTGATCCTCTAACATGTGATCAAACTTCAGCTTCTCCTTTTGACTTTCGCACTGTCTCCTTACATCAACAATGACCCGACAGAGATCATCATCGGGCACAGCATTAACAATGACCCGACGGAGATCATCATCGGGCGCATCGTCTGGTTCCTCTTGATCTTCAACAGCTTCCCCCATTGCAGCATCACTGTATTCAGGGGGCACATAGTTGTCATCGTCCTCTTCTTCCTTGATGTCTTCCATCATAACCCCTATTTCTCCATGCTTGGTCCAAACATTATAGTGTGGAATGAAACCCTTATAAAGCAGGTGGGTGTGAAGGGTTTTTGAGTCAGAGTAAGACTTTGTATTCCCACATATAGGGCATGGACAACACATAAAACCATTCTGCTTGTTAGACTCAGCCACTTCGAGAAAATTATGCACGCCCTTAATGTACTCGGAGGTGCGTTTGTCACCGTACATCCATTGCCGGTTCATCTGCATGCATTATATATAATTAAGTGTGTCAAAAACCACTACAGAACATCGTGAATAGATAATTAAGTGACCAAATTAATAGAAGTTCATCATCACATTAAAACCAAAGTACATACATAGTTCTCATTGAACAACATATAGCTCTCCAAAGCATCTAATTGAACCATACATTGAAACTATGTAAAACATTTCAATGCGAAAACAAATGCGATCAAAATCGCAACCAAGGTAACAATTGATCCAACGGCATAATGATACCAAGCCTCAGTATGAATGGTATATTTTCTAATCTTTCTAATCTTCAAGTGCATTGCATCCATCTTGATCTTGTGATCATCGACGACATCCACAACATGCAACTCCAATATAATCTTCTCCTCAATTTTTTTATTTTTTCCTTCAAGTAATTGTTTTCTTCTTCAACTAAATTTAACCTCTCAACAATAGGGTCGGTTGGAATTTCCGATTCACATACCTCCTAAATAAATAAAATCTATGTCACGTTGGTCGGCATAATTGTCATAAACAATAAATGAACCAAATAGTTATAAAAGATAATATATACCACATCCGAATCATAGACAGGACGAGAGCCGACGGGGGCGGATACCAAAACCATCGCACTATACAATAAGAAGCAATAATAAAAGTAAGAAAATTATACAAGTATCTATCTAAACATACAAGTAAGAATTTTTTTTGTTTCAGAAAGAAGATAAGAACAAGAGGCTCACCACGGTGCTACCGGCGACGAGAACGGCGCGGGTGATCGACGACGGTGAAGACGGGGACGGGACGTGATGGACCGTTAAACCTAGACAAATATTGAGGAAAATGGAGCTTGGAGGTCGAGCTTGGAGAGGAGAAAGCTTAAGTAGTGTGGCTTGGGCATTCCATCGAACAACTCATGTGCATAGGAGGTGAGCTAGAGCACCACAAAGCCCTCCCCTTGCCGGCTAGAAAAAACAGAGCAGTGTGGAGTGCTTTGCTCGCCGGCGAGGGGGTATATATAGGCATCACATTAGTCCCGGTTCATGGCTGGAACCGGGACTAAAGGACACCCTTTGGTCCCAGTTCAAGCCACCAACCGTGACTAATGGTGGTGAGCCAGGAGCGAGGCCCATTGGTCCCGGTTCGTCCCACCAACCGGGACCAAAGGGGCCAAACGAACCGGGACCAAAGCCCCCATGAGGCTCGGCAGGCCCCCTGGCCTCACGAACCAGGACCAATGCCCCCATGGGTCCCGGTTTTGGGCTGAACCGGGACTAATGGACCGGCCCGTCCTGAACCAAAGCCTTGTTTTCTACTAGTGTATATAAGAAACACTTCAAGAAAATTCAGTTTCTCATCTCCCACTTCTCTCTACTTCGACATCATCGTCGCCCCGTCCCGGGCTGTCGCCGTCGCCGTCCCCGGCGCCACCCCTGTCCCGTGCCGTCGCCTTTGCCGTCCCTACCGCCGCCGGTCCCATCCCCGGCGGTCCCATCCCCGTCGATGCCCCGGCCCGTCGACGCCATCCCCGTCGTCGTCGTCTCGCCACCGCCCCATACGTCGCCGCCAGTACATAGCCGCGCCGTCCTCGTCACGGCCCGTCGCCATCCCCGTTGTCACCGCCCGTCGCCGTCCCCGTCACTGCCCCGGCCCGTCGCCGCCCCCATAGCCGCCCCCGTCGCCGCTGTGAGCTCCTGCGCCCCGCCATGCCCACACACGAACACGCGCGCGCGCTCGTACACACACATTAATTTTTCTTTTAGTTATAGAAATGTTTATAGAAATGTTAGTTATATATAGAAATGTTAGAAATTTTAGTTATAGAAATGTTTATAGAAATTTTAGTTATAGAAATTTTAGTTATATATAGAAATGCTAGAAATTTTAGTTATAGAAATGGTTATAGAAATTTTAGTTATATATAGAAATGCTAGAAATTTTAGTTGTAGAAATGTTAGTTATATATAAAAATGTTAGAAATTTTTCTGTTTTTAGTTATAGAAATGTTAGTTATATAGAAATGTTAGAAATTTTAGAAATGTTAGTTTTAGTTAGATGAATTAGATGAATTAGCTAAATCACAATCCAAAGATTTAAAATGGTACATTTGCACATAGTATTTTTTCTCGACGTCAATGATGCCCGGCCCACATCCTCGTCGTCGACCTGTTCGTGACAACGTCCTGCTTCAGAGGAGCCATGTCCGGGACTGGGCTCCGCCGGGCTGGCACTGGGAGGTGCTACCTTCAGGGGGGCGCCGCTTGGTGAGGAACCCGGCCCTGGGTCCTGTCGTCGACACGGAGCTCCTATGGTGGCGTTCGTGTGGGCCACTTTCGGTGCGGAGGGAGCCGGCCCCGCCGGAGGTGGTACGTCATCGTGTCAGGAAGGAGGACGAGCACGTCCATCGCTACATGGCTGCTATGGACGTCGGGTTCTCCAATACCTGGCAAGTTCTTCGGGGATCTCACCCGAGCTATGATCCTGTGGTGGTTCCTTCTCTTTGGGTGTCCACCGCCCGCACCTCAGGAACCGCGAGTGAACTAGATAATTCAATAGTATTCGATCTATATTACCTAGCTAGTGATGTATTCGATAATATTCGAGACGATGATGTATTCGAGATTATATTCGATGATGCATATTAATTATCTACTATGATTCAGTTTTCTCTTTCGCATATATATAATCTACTATTATTCGAGATGCATATCAATTATTTACTATTATTTGAGATGCGTACTAAATTGTTTTATATTTCTTCCTGATAGTTAAATAAAAGATATGGCGGACAATACCGGCAGAGACGAAGGAGAAGAGTCTATGTTCGCTCTCATACGCTCCCCGAGCCGGCCATATGACCTGAATGAAGAAGATGACGTCTCCCAATATCTGAACAATACCGGGGATGGTGATATGATATTCGATCGAGACGACCGAATTGATGAAGTCTAGAACTATGATGATGATCTTGAAATAGCAAATACCGACGAGGTACATCTTTATAGAAGTAGGCATCTGGTGATCATCACGTGTTTTTAAATAATTTTGTGTGTGTGTGTGTGTGTGTGTGTGTGTGTGTGTATATATATTAACGAATCGAGATATTTCTTCTTTCAGCCCTCTGGATCGAGTAAATCGTCTGCATGGAGCAAGACAGTGCGAGGCCCGGCCAAAAAGTTGAAGGAAGGCATAAAGTACAACATCAATGCCATCAAAGATAATGGCGAATCGGTCGAGCCTAAGAAGAATGCGGACAAGTTCATTCGTCGGTGTGGAGTTCTTGTGAAGGACCAACTCCCGATCTCCATTCAAGAATGGAAAAAGGCAGTAAAGCCACGTCCAGATCTTACTTTTGTTGACGATAGAGCCAAAAAACTGCTTTGGGAAGCTCTCATTTCACATTTCATGCTACCAAATCATTTCACAACTGAAGATGTGGAGAAAGTCAAGAACGCTGCTTTTAGAAAGATGGCGGTTGCATTCAACAACCACAAGAAAACTGTATGGGTCGCGTATGTCAAAGGAGGAAAGAAGACTCCAGAATTCACGGGAACACTGGAGAAGCAAAGAGATCACTGGCCAGATTTCGTGAAATTGAAGGAATCGGAACTAGCTAAGGAACGGTCGAGAATAAACACGATCAATGCCGCGAAAAAGGAGCAGTTCCATAGGCTGGGGCCAGGTGGCTACGCGGTGGCCCGGCCTAAGTGGGATAAGGCTGAGGAAGAGATGCAGGCTACAGGGGTTGTTCCAATTACATTGAGTTGCCCCCTAGGTGCAGGACTTGGTTCTATGCGCATGGGGCGTTGGACCCAAAGACAGGCCAGATTTTGAAGAAGGCGGGTCTTAAAGGAGTCGAGGACAAAATACTTGTTTCAATAGAAGAGGCTCGAAGAGGGGTGTTCACGCCCAACAGAGAGAACGACGAGCTTATGCGCACCTTGGAAAATCCTGAACACCCGGGAAGAACATGAGGCATAGGCGTTGTTCCGTGGTATGAGGGTTTTCAGACTAGAACGCCGACTACAGAAGTCGTGCCAGAAGGAAGATGGAGGAGGAGAAGAAGAGGAAGCTAGAGGAGGAGTAGAGGAAGCAGGAAGCAGGACGCCTTAAAGGCCTAGAACTTTCGCACGCGCCACCTGGAACAGCACATCGTAATGGTGTGTCCGAACGTCGTAACCGTACTATATTGGATGTCACTACTGTAGGATGCTGCTAATGTGACACTACGATCAGAGACCCTTTGACGAAATTATGTGTCACTACTAGAAAAATGGCTATAGCTAATATGGACACTAATGGCGCACTATATGTGTGGTGCACCATTACTAAATAGTAATGGCGCACCATGTGTAGGTACGCCAGTAGTAACCAAAACAGTAATGGCGCACCAGGTGAAAAGTGCGCCATTACTAAGTTTGACCAAGGTTTGACCCAGTCATACACATAGTAATGGCACACTTTGTATAGGTGCGCCATTACTAAGTTGACATAGTAATGGTGCATCTTCACAAAGTGCGCCATAACTATGTGTATGACTGGGTCAAACCTTGGTCAAACTTAGTAATGGCGCACTTTGCATAGGTGCGCCATTACTATGTCAAACTTAGTAACGGCACACCTATACAAAGTGCGTTATTACTAACTTTGACCAAGGTTTGACCAAGTCGTACACATAGTAATGGCGCACTTTGTGAAGGTGTGCCATTACTAACTATCAAATGCACCCCCTGGACCGCCTTTTCAGTTTAGAAAAATAATAGAAAATGATAGAAATGTCAAAAAAAGGAAATAAGTTTCCCATGTGATATGTGGTCTAGTTGTTGGGAAAATTTACAAATATGAATTTTGACTTTATTTTCAAAATCTCTCTGGAATTTAGTAAAATGGGCATAACTTTTGCATACGAACTCGGATTAAAAAGTTGTTTATATGAAAAAGCATCTACTCGAAAAGTTACAAAAGTTTGAAATATTTTTTCAAAATTTCATCACACTCATGAACAGGAACAAAGTCTTATATATCAACAACGTTTAATAGGATTGATATGATAGATATATCAACAAGTGCCTGTTAAGTGAGCTGGTGCTGGGGTTGGATAAAACTGCAAAGTTAAGCGTGCTCGTGCTGAAGTAGTGTGAGGATGGGTGACCTTCCGGAAAGTTTGACCACGGAGTGTGATTTGACTTGAGATTAAGCATATTGACCCGAGATTATGAAAAAACGAAAAAAAAATCTGAAAAAAATATTTTTTTTAAATCTGAAAAAATTGGCGCACTTCTATGTGGTGCGTCATTACTAAGTCAGATAGTAATGGTGCACTTCTAGGCATAGTAATGGCGCACCTATCAGAAGCAAAACCAGTAAATGCTCTAGTGGCAGCTCGTACTCGCTCAAGTTCAGAAAAGCCATGATGACTAAAAACTTGTTCTACTTCAAGCTCTCAAGCTAGATAAATAGCAGGATTAAATCTACCCTCAAATGATGGTAAAGAGATAACCTGGCCATGTGCTTGTGTGTGTTGTCCCAACTCTCGTGATGGTGAAGATGTGTTCGTCGTCCAAGAACTTCTATCTCCGGCCAAATGTGCGCAATTACTATTTGTTACTAGTGGCGTGTTAATAGTGGCGCACCTATAGTGCGCCATTAATAGCAAAAACTGGTGCGCCATTAATAGTTTTTTTTTCTAGTAGCATGTGATGCATTAATCGCAAACGGTGATATAAAAAAACCATAAAAAAGATGTGAAATGTTTGTGATGAATGATACATAAAACATGGTTTAGATTTTAGTTGCGCGTGCGATGAGGGGCATACGGTTGATCCGTACGAACTATTTGCAATGAGACAAAACAACAGAAACGGGCAGCCAGATCAAGTTGTGTGCAATATATGGCATACAGTTCGCTCCGATGAACCGTTTGCGATGATTGAGGTGAACACAAATGATTCGGCCTCACAAGATGTGGGTGACACCCGGCAAACAGGTCGGTAATTAGAATTGTGTGCGATCATTATAGACAGCCCACACGGTCTTTTTTGTGTGAATTGTGTGCTTGTCAAGGCACATAGTTCAACAAACCAATCTATGGGCGATAATGTAGAAGATCTCTATCGAATACATATTACTAACTGTCTACGATGAGATTGACAGGATAAACAAAGATATATACAGTCTGCTTAATTTTTCCTTCTTGTTGTTGTTGTTGTTGGATGGCCCCTCGACATCGTCTTAGCAAGGACGCTTGTTGCCGCTGGCCGTTGGCTTTTCATCGCCGCCGTGGTCGTCATCGTCGTTGTTGTCCTCCTCCTCCTTCTCGTTTGACCATTCCGCCTCATCATCATTTGTAATCAAGTTGTTTAGGACCTACTCTAAATGAGCCAAATGTTTTATTAGCACCTATTCAATCTATATAGTGTAGATTCAAAGTCACACTATTGTTTGAATTAATCTTCATACATTTACATTTTCTTTAAAAAAATATGCTTTAATATAAAAACTATTAAAAACATGTTTAAAATATGAAAATGGAAAACTAAGTTCAGATCCTTCTTATTCACTTTGAAATAAACTTTGGTGATTTTTTTGATTTTTTTGATTTTTTTAAATTTTTCAAAAAATGAAGCTAGCCCTACCTTCTCTCCTTGAACTCAATGAAATGTTGTATGTGATAGCTCATATGTGCGATGGTTTTTTCATGAAGATGATCATAGACCAAGTTTATGATTTTTGGTTGTAACATGTCACGTAAGACAACATTGTGCGCAGGTTTTATTTATTTTTTGATCTTTTAAAATTAATGATGCTCATTAGACCTCGATCGTGCCAGCTAGAGTTTTTTCATGAAAATGACCATAGACCATGTTTAGTATTTTTTTTCCTCATTAGTGTGTCTTATAAAACGACGAACGATGAAGGTTTCATATATTTCGACTTTTTTAAAATTAGTTATGCTCAGTCAAAGCCTTGGAAACCCCGTTGACCAGCTCAAACCCCCTCTAAACCCTGCGGGGTTTCGCCTAACCCTAGCTCCAAACGTCAGCCGTCCGATCATGCCCTGGCGCCAAGCGACAACCCTCAGATGTGGTCCTCTAGAAGGAATTCGCCGGGCAGGCTGCTTGCAGGCTCCGCATCGTTGGATCACATGGACGGCTCCGCATCGTTGGATCGTGGGGCTACCCACGAGAGGCAGTCCTGTTGGTTGTGCTCGGCTGCTCACCCGCCACTGACTCCGCGAAAAAAACGTTATTGGGCTCAAAAGGAAACCAAGTTCTGGTTGGGCCGTAGAATTGCGTTGTTGTTTTTGCATCGTTTGCTCTGGGTTTTTTTAACGTGTTGACTCTGTTTTTTTGCATTGAAATTACACACTAATTGACATTGCCTAGAAAAGTTAGTTCTTTTTGCTCAATACAAATGCGAAATGACCAAATTTATATTGGTTAAATTTATTTTTATCATGCAAAATGGTCACAAGCTATTCAAAAATTGCCTCTTTTTGTTCATCTAATATATAGGGACCCTAATATATATGACCATGGATTCCCACGCGTGCAATTAGCTTCTTTTTCTTCTTCTTTTCAAACCACGGTTTCCCACGCTGTACACTCCCGATGCCGTGGTGGGTGTGAAAACGGGCTACTTCACATTTGATCCCGTTATTGCCACGTTGAAATAACACGTAGCACTACAACTATTTAAGCCACCCTCTGTCTCTGCCATCCCTCATCCATCTCCCATCCTCTGCCATCTGCCCTTCTTGCTCTTCGACCCCTTCTCCTTCTTGTACACATCCGTCAGCCATGCAGTACACCGGACCAACCTACCGCTTCCCGCCCACCATGCCGGAGAGGCTCTACCCTCCTGGTGTGTATGTTGAGCGCACACTACATGTGTGGGCGATATCAAGGTGGAGGACCGCAAGGAACTTCACCGAGTTCTTCCTCGCGTCCGGCTACCACCACCTCCTGCGAGGATCTCCAAGGATGTTCCGCATCGAGGAGGTCATCCAAAACGGGGTGGTGGTTGCTCTCCTTGCTCACTTCACCAACACATTCAACGCCTTCTACCTCCT
This sequence comes from Triticum dicoccoides, assembly GCF_002162155.2. Classification (NCBI taxonomy): domain Eukaryota; kingdom Viridiplantae; phylum Streptophyta; class Magnoliopsida; order Poales; family Poaceae; genus Triticum; species Triticum dicoccoides. Next base: position 67,249,364 of record NC_041381.1, read on the forward strand.
CGGCCGGGTGTTTTGGTGTGGCTGCGAGTTCATCGCTTTCACCACCCACAATATGTTCACGGAGTACACCAACATCTTCCCCAACGGGTCGCGCATGCACACTCTTCCGTACCCCATCGACAACGCCCCCGAGGAGCAGTGAAGGGCACTTGGAGGAGGAACGAGGTGGATAAGGCGGCGTCTAGGGTTCTAAACCATCTATCTTTTTTTTATTCTATGTTATGTTAAGTTGTAATTGAACTATGTTGGAGATGTTATGGGCTTCTTGGCCCTTTTATTAAGTTCTAGCTATTATTAAGTTTTTTGTCTATTCTATTATTAAGTTCTTCCTAGTTTGAACTATGTGATCGTGCTATGGGCTTGTTGGCCCTATCTACATATTGGGACTACATATTTGTTGATTGTTTTCTTATAGAGCTCGCTTTGTTAGTAACCACCTAGTGCATGCAGCCACAACGAACCCTTCTCTTGTTTTTACACAAGCCACAAATATGTAGCCACCTAGCTAGAAGAGAGGAACCAGCGGCACTGACTGTCGATGCATCCGTGGCGGCTGGCGTGCAAGAAAGTTGCTCGGTCAGTGCATCATGGCAGCACGCATCGGCGCATGCAGGCTCGGTCGACGCATCGTGGCGGCACGCATCGATGCATATAGGCAGGCTTTGCTGGGTGCGTGCATAGCAGGCTTCTGTCGTGGCGGCGCATGTAGGCGTTTAATGCAAGGGACGGCCCAACGAAACCATGGCCCAACAGTCGAACAGCGACACCGCCCAACGCGGACCCAATTGTCAGGTCCAACGGACGACACAGTCCAGCGCGGCCCCACTCGTCATAGTTAACGGTCAAGCCATTGACTCGGCGGCAATGTCCGTTGTGACCAGTTCTGAGGGTTTCGGGCAATGGAGTGGGGAAAACTGAGCAAAAGTTAAGAGCGCGGGGATGAATGTGTAGAGCTAAGGAACCAGGGGCACAGATGTAAAAGACCCTTTTAATAATTGAATGACCAACGTGAATAATTTTCATACCTTCTCCACTTGTCGTCTGGACGTGATATTTGACATTGTATTTCTCACGCATGGTCACCTTTTCCAGCTCGCCAGTGATGTGGTTCGTGGCGCCGCTGTCGGCGTACCAGTTGATGTCGACATCGTACGAGCCATCAGCAGCTCCGGCCACCTTCTCATCTTGGGATGAGCCATCTTCATCGTCCTCAAAACGGTACCAACAGTCTTTCACCGAGTGTCCCGGCTTGCCACAGATTTGGCACCTGATCGCATCAGGGCATGAGCTGTTGGAGGAGTTGTTGTTGCACCGGCCTTTGGTGTTGGAGGAGGAAGGTCGGTTGCCGCCACGCGTGTTGTTCTTGGCGCCGATGCTGTTGCCGCTGCTGGCGCCCCTGCCCTTGTCGTTCCAAGGCGGCCTGTGATAACGAGAGCCCCCGCCGCGACCGCGGGTGGTAGCGTTGGCTGATGACATGAAGCCACCTCCCATGCCGGCTCCTTGGAAGAGGGCCAGCCTCTAGTCAAAATTGCTCATCTGACCGAACAACTCATCGAGGGTGACCGGAGTGGTCCGGGCATCGAGGGCAGGCACAAACGGCTGGTACTCCATATGTCAAGTGCGTTGAGGATGGAAGAGATCAACTCATCATACTGCAATAGCTTGCCAGCCGCGGCGAGCTAATCGGCGAGTCCTCGCATGTGTGCAAAGAAGGAGGCCACCGATTGCATCCCTTGCTGTGCATTAGTGTGTGGGTAGCGCGGATGTTGTTGACGCAGGATGGCGACATCGACGAGAACATGCTCTCCAGCACCGTCCAGAGCTCGTGTGCATGTGCCTTGGAGCTCACCTGCACTAACACTTCTTTGGATAGGTTATTCAGAAGATAACCAAGTACTTATTGATCCTCTCGGAACCAGATGGCATGAAGTGGATTGGGGTGGTTTCCTCCTTTCCATCCTTGTCCTTGCTGACGACGATCTTGGCCAGCTTCGCCATGCTTCCATTAATGTACCCGAAGACTCCTGCTCCTCTCAGCTGCGGCATGATCTGAGTGCGCCATAGGATGTAGTTGGTGCGACTAAGACGCTTGGTGATCTGGCCGGAGAGAGGAGAGGAAGTGGCGGTGGATGAGGCCATGGCAGGGAGCTGCGGTGAAGAGGAAGAATGCTAGATGGGAAGACTCGGGCTCTGATACCATGTGATGGAACCTTGAACCTTTCCAAGGCGATGGTTTCGTGTTATTATAGCCAGAGAGAATGAGATAAAGGAAGTTACAACTATACGGCAACTAGCTAGAGATCCTAGTCTATCTTCGGTTGGACTCCTTATGCTATGGTTATCTCTAGATCACCTGAACCTTGTCATGTGGGATATGGTGCAGTGCAACATGTTATGTTCAACATCTAGAACTAAAATTGTAGAGTCATATTTGTGTCCAAACAAAAAAATGAAATTTTAAAAAATTAAAATAGGGAAAAGATTTGAATGCTAGGATAGGAGTTTCTTTGAAACAACAAAACACTACCAAAAAGAATTGACCTGAAATTGTGCTTAGATACTTGGACAGATCTCCATTCAAAATCTCCTATGTTGAATGTTGAGCATCGAGGGTAGCATGAAATGAACAGTTGTTTGAAATTATACGTCACTCTACTGATGATCGGTCCAATCTCCCCCCATAATCAAGGTTCAACACATAGAAAAAATTGTCCAAAAAGTTGCTGCAATAAATAGCCGCAGTTGCTCCCTCCAGCACTGCAAGTCTACCTTATAATGAACCATGTGAAGGAAGTTTTTCATCAGAACGAAAATTCTAGTGTATATGCATGGAATAAAAGCTCACTCCAGCAATAGAAGCTACCCACCGCCGGAACCAGACTAGGCGCTATCTTCGTCCGGCGTGTTCTGTTTTTTTTTTTGGGCTTGTTGAGCTGTGCCCTCAGCAAAACCTATGTACTTTGTTGTGAAACTTGGGTGTGTGTGTGGACTTGACTCTGTGTGTGCTCTTTGGTGGTTTGCTTTATTTATAAAGCGGGGCGAAAGCCTTTTTGGTAAATTGGAACCAACTCTCTTTTTATGAAACATTTCTTTGCACATAGAATGATTTAGCATTGGGTCCATTAGTTTGTCGTGTGCAAATGAAATATGATCGGTAAGCAAAGTAAGCCTGTCCATTTGAGAGTTCGAGTGTTTTTGTTTTTGGAGCAAAAACAAGATTTTATTAATTGTAAATAACGGTTACATCGTCTATAAGGAGAGATACAATCTCATCCAAGGGCTCCTCAAATCAAACCAATTAATGTTCGAAAACCTTAGAGCCAGCGGTTACATCGTCTATAAGGAGAGATACAACCTGGCAAGTTCATGGACGACTTTATTCGCTTCCCTATTACAATGTTCGAAACTAGTAAGCGGAAAATCACAAGCCAAAAAATAGCAGTCATCAAAAACTGTCGCCACCGCTCCAGTAGACCACCCTTCATTCTTCAGTGTATCAATGCCATCCATATTATCCGAGTTAATAACAAGACGATTGCAACCCGCTCTTTGTGCAAGAGATAAGCCAAACTATAGAGCCAACGCTTCACCTGTGAACGTCATCACCAATCAATCTTCCAAATCCTACCAACGATGAGTTTTCCTTTGTCATCTCCGAGTACCGCACCCGTCGTTCCCCTAAGCAGATCATGATCGAAAGAAGCATCTATATTTAACTTGACAAAACCCATAGGAGGCCTGCTCCACCCTCCTTTTTTACTGATAGCATTAGGGGACTGAGCACTGAAATTTTTTGCCATTATAGCACGAACCCCCATAGACGTCTGGGTTGCATCTTGGGAATTTTCTTCATGAACCAGTTTACGTCTATCCCACCACAAGTACCAAGTGGTTATGGCGATCAATTCACTAATATTCTAGATACCCAAACTAGGCAAATCTTGATCTGGCATATTGAGTAAGAATTCGAGGATTGCCTCACCCGCATGATCAATGGAACAAGCTTTGTTAATCACCTCATGCAAACCCAACTTGTTCCAAACCTCCTTTGCTTTCTGACAAAGAAACAATACGTGCTTTGTATCTTCTAGCCCATTTGAACAGGATGGGCAAGTGGCCGAAACGTGACTATTCGCAAGTGTAACACGATACGGGAGTGTCCCGTGTAATGTTCTCCAAATAAAAAAATTACCTTCACGGGACAGGATAATTTTCAGATCTTACCCTAAGTAGGATTGGCATCGATTCGCCCCATACCATTACTAAATTGCAATTTTCTCCCATGTTGTATGTTCCATTCCACCAAATAAACTGAGCGAACACTAAACAACACATTTTTTTGTGTAACTCCAAGTGATGAAGTCCAGCTTGTTATGCATAGAAAGGGAGTCACAAGGACTCGTTAAGTATCAATTGGCCATAGTGTTTGTTTCACCAAGTCTTCATCCCAAGAATTTGTAACTGGATCAATAAGATCAGATACTTTTGACAGAAGGCTCCCTCTTTTGAGAGGTCGAGTGTTTGTGATGCCTATCGTCGATGACACTTCTACTTTAGTACAACCCCCCTAAACATATCAACGGTTAAGATCTGTTTATACCCCTTCATAATAAAGGGTAGGATGGTTTTGTTTTTTTTAAGTTGATGATGGTCTTCTTTTTTGTCCGTCTACGACACCCAACCCCCGCCGGACTGGGCTGGGCCCAATGGTGATGGCTGTAGTAAGCGTGCCCCTTCACGGGATGTAAAAATTGAAAAGAAACCCAAGACAAGTGGAGCTATCAGGATTCAAGCCGCAGACCTCTCGAAGCAAGCGTGAGTGGCTCACCAATTGACCCGGCTAATGACTGTGTAAAGCAATGACCGTGAAATCTTAAAAACTAAAATCGGGGAGCGCGTCTGTTCACGGGTTTTAAAAATTCAGAAAAGAAATGAAGCACGTAGGAATCTAACCACAGATCTCTTGCAACAACCGTGAGTGGCATACCAATTAAGCTGACTAATGTTTGTGCAAAATGAGGAGCGCACATACTTAAGAACTGACACTAATGCAGAGTTCAGGTACCTTTTCAAATAATTCAAACGTTTGTTGAAAATTCTGAATAAACTTTTACAAATCAAATAATGTTTTAAAATCCAATCGTTTTCAAAAATTTCTTTTTTTTTTAGAAGCATGACATATTTCGAAAATTTTGAACAACATTTTTTTAAAGCATGAATATTTCAAAAAAATAAAATAAAGAGATATGTTAGTTCAAAATGTTAAGAATATTCTTTTGAACAACATTTTCAATAATTTTAAAGAGATATGAGGAGCGTGCAAACTTAAGAAGTAACATTCTGAACAATTTTATGAACACAACTTGAACACTTGCTTTCTTTCTGGCTTATTGTGTGGCAAATGTAACTTCGTGAAGTTTTAGGCCGGTTTTTCATATTTTTTAAAACCGGGCTTTATTTTGTTTTGCTTTCCTTTGTTATTTTTTCTCCTTTGTTTTCCTTTTCAGTTTTTCCTGTTATTTCAAATGTGTGAACCTTTTAAAATAAAAAACCATGAATTTGTTTTCCTTTTTTTTCCAGCATCGATGAACTTATTTCAAATCCGCGAACGCTTGGGCCGGCCCAATAGGTGCCTAACCGGAGTGATGATATCACCCATTAGGCTGATAGAAATTGAAATTTCGGTTTTTAACATTTGTTTTTTATTTTGGTTAGCAAATCTAAAACCCGTAAATGTCAACCCAATACAACAAATCGATATTTCGTTAACCAACTGATTCGGTTTGGTTTTCAGTTTATAATGAAAATCTGTTTGTAGCGCACATGCACAAGTTACGACACAACTACTAGCGCTTCCCTTGTGCCGTCCTCTAATATCCATGATCACCTTTATCCTCTGAGCATACCTACGTGATGTGGTATTAAACAAATAAGACAGTTTCCGCTGCATGCTCTGTCTGCCCACAGAAGTTCTAGTAGTTGCCCTTGGGCCTTGCAATTAGGTGGACAACGAAGCCTCGCATTAGCTTAGCTAGTTTAGCTCTCACGTGGGGAACAAAGCATGCATTGGGCCCTTCGTATCCTGCAGGTTTGGACATGCGCGAGCGATTGAGCCTTTGGTGTTGGGTGACACGCGTGAGCGAGCCTCCTACTAGATGCCTGGATTTCAGTTTTTTCTTTCGGTTATACGGTTTAATACCGAACCTAATTTGAATTCGGTTATTAAAAAAGAAAAACCGATTTTTGGACATTCTTGAAATGATCCCAAATTTTCAAGCATGTGGGTATGTCCATGGTAGGCATCCATGTTAGGTTTGAACAATTTTTGACATCGTAGGCAAGTTGTGACACGTCGAGCCATTTATTTGTCTTTTTTGACCGAGAAGACTCCAAAAAATGCAAAACTTGTCGAAAACCTAAGAAACTTGGCATGGTGCCTTGAATTGTCATACCAGGCCATGGAAAATAGGGGTCATGTCAAGGATGTTGAGAAACAACGTGTTCTCAGATGGACCCTTTTGGCCTACCCGGGCGCCTCCATTGAACTGTTCCATTTTTTGACATTCTTAAAATGACCCAAACTTTTGCGAATAGGTGGGCATAACCATGGTAGGCAACAATGGTAGGTTTGAATGATTTACGACACGGTATGCAAGTTGCAACATGTCCGATCATTTATTGGGTTTCTTTTACCGAGAAAACTCCAGAAAATGTAAAACTTCTTGAAAATTCAAGCAACCAAGCATGGTGCATTTAATTAGTCATACAAGGGCATGAAAAATATTAGGGCCATTCAAGGATATTGGGAAACAATGTGCTCTTAGGCGGACCCTTCTGTCCTATCCGGACACCATTCGTTGAATATGGTTTATTTTTGGACATTCTTGAAATGAACCCAACTTTTGCGAGCAGGTGGAAATGCCCATGATAGGCATGCATGCCAGGTTTGAACAATTTCTGACACCGTATGCAAGTCGTGACACCTCCGACCACTTATCGGCATTTTTGACCGAGAAAACTCCAGAAAAGGCAAAACTTGTCGAAACCTAGGCAACTTGGACAGGCGCCTTGAATTGGCAGGCCATGAAAAAAATGGGGCAAATTAAAGGATGTTGAGAAACAACGTGCTCTCAGACGGACCTTTCCGGCCTACCCGGACACTCTCGTTGAACATGGTCTATTTGGACATTCTTGAAATGACCCTAATTTTTCCAAGCAGGTGGGCATGCCCAAGGTAGGCATGCATGCCAGGTTTGAACAATTTCTGACACCGTATGCAAGTTGCCACACGTCTAGTCATTATCGATCATTTATTACCAAGAAAACACCAGAAAATGCAAAACTTTTCGAAAACCCAAGAAACTTGGTACGGTGACTTGAATTGGTCATACAAGCCATGAAGAAAATTGGGGCCATTTCAGGATGTTCAGAAAAAAACGTGCTCATGGCCTATCCAGACACCCTCCATTGAACATTGTGTTTTTTGGGACATTCTTGTAACGATCCCAACTTTTGCTACCAGGTGGGCATATGCCCATAGTTTGCATCCATGCTAGGTTCGAAGGGAAAAATATTTAAAAACTTAATTAAAAATAGTGAATTATTTTCTGTTTTTGCGAGCGTAAATGGGCCAGCCCAGTCGGCCATCTATTTGATGCTACTCCCAAAACATATGGAATTTCCTAATTGACACTCATCGCATGAAGTTGTCAACCAAACGGATAGAACGAACAAAGCAAATAACATTATGGTCTCGCCTATTGAGCCTCCTTAGTGACCACTGAACCTTCAATATTTTGAATATTTTTAAAATCAATTTCCAGAATTTAAAAAATATTCATATTTACTAATAATATTCAAAAAATTCAGAAAATGTTCATAATTTCAAAAAGTATACATGTCTTCAAATTTTGTTGGTCGTTTAAAAAAATCAGAATTTCTGAAAATGTTTGTGTTTTCCAAAAATGTTCAAATGTGTTTATGAAAAAAAAATCACAACTGTTAGAGAAATGATTGGGTTTCCAAAAAATGTTCATATAATATAACTTGTTTGGAATTTCAATCAATGTTCCCTTTTTCACATTTGTTTCAAAAATGTCAAAAAATGATGATCTTATGCTTCTGTTACAAAGATTGATCGCAATTACAAAAATGTTTGTTGTTTTTTCATTTCTTTTCTAGAGTTGCAAAAAATGTTCACATTCCATAAATTGTTTGTGTTTCCATAAAAATGTTCCGGTTTTAAAAAATATTTGCGTTTCAAAGCTGTTCATGGTTTTTAAAAAAATCTGTTTATTATATATTTTTTCAAACATCTTAAAAGTGTTTGGGATTCACAAAAAGATTCACGTTTCGTTTTCAAAAAAATACTTTGCATTGGAAGTTTTCAAAATATTCTGCATTGATGTTATCCTTAAGGCTTGGCGCTGCTATTAATCCAAAAACGCTGGCTAGCTGATCCGGTTGTAGCTCGTTTGTGGAAGTCCGGAGGTCCTGAGTTTGAGCTCTTGCAAATGTTGTTTTATTTTTGAGGCGCTGCTATACGGTATCTTCATGGGCCGGCCCAATTGGGTGGCCTCCTGTAGTATACGTCCGGCGGGCTACCCATCATACATACTCCCTCCGTCCGGAATACTTATCATCAAGATGAATAAAAAGGGACGTATCTAGACGTATTTTAGTTATAGATACATCCCTTTTTATCTATTTTGATGACAAGTATTTCCGGACGGAGGGAGTACAAAAGTAAGTACAAATTGTGAAATGACTATATTACCCTTTATACGTTTTAGGAGGGGGGTTGTACCGATGCTCCTGTTGTACATGTGCTGTTGCAACTTTCTTAGCTCTAAAATTATCGGGGCATTTTCCTCTCATTCTTATCATGTATAGCTGTGCTGTTGAAGTTCTATACGTTCCTTCACTACAGTGGCAGAGGTAGAGGGTGGACAGGGTGGGCCACGGCCCACCCTGGGATTTTTTGAATAGCTTTATAGCATAGGAAAAAGGGTAAAAAATATTAAGAAAAATATATTTTATATGAACAGTTCTATTGTTGGCCCAGGCTTACCCATTGGGCTAGATCCGCTACTGCTTCGCTAGCTCTAATGTTTTAGATGGAAAGAAAACATATTAACAGTCTGCATTCCCCCTTAGAAAACAAAGTTATTGGTACTCTCTGCAATGCACTCCCTCCGTTCGGAATTACTTGTCTTGAAAATGGATGTATCTAGAATGAAAATACGTCTAGATACATTCATTTTTATGACAAGTAATTCCGAACGGAGGGAGTATATATTTTGATGTCATTGACCTATCGAATTTCTTAGAAGAGATATACTGCAATAGATATAGCAAGGAAAAGAAGGACATTATATACAATGACAAAAGGACAAGAATGGTGCGGCAACACGCGCGCCTTTGCTTCTAGTATAGACGGAGGGAGTAGTGTAGTATGAAATACTCCCTCCGTCCGGAAATATTTGTCATTGAAATGGATGTATCTAGATGTATTTTAGTTCTAGATACATCTATTTTCATTCATTTTGATGACAAGTATTTTCGGAAGGGAGTATGAACTATCAGGTTCTGCAGAACTGATCAAACTTGAGCTTTGGTCTGGAATATGCGGAGCTCAGTATGGCTGCAGCCGCGACGGCATTAGCGGCCTCGGTGAGGTGCACGCCATCCCAACTAACGAACTTTGAGCCGTCAGTGCAGACCGTTGCATTTGGAGACTGGCAGCTCCTTCTCAAATCATAGTTGTATGGTGGCCCTCCGTACCCACAACACGTCATCAATGGCCTGTCAAAACCTGAAGAAAAGCAATTAGCAATCTCACCAGATATCATGCGAATTTCACCAGACTTTGATTAGCTCACCGTATTTGGTGTGGTTGGCCACAAGGTCATACTTGATAGCAAAAAGATCGGTGTAAACAACGGTCGCGTCTTTCAGCTGTACATTCAGCTGATCGCAGAGGCTGCCTAGCGCTGCGTTGAACGCGACCGCAGCTCTGTTGTATGTCTTCAGGCAGCCATTCTGATCAAGATCACTGTAATTTTTGCGTGGAATAGAGAGCTTCTGAGGCAGGCAACCGAGAGCCCCTGTTCCATGTATCCAGAAGTTCCGACTCCCGTTGTCATACAGAATCTGCAAAAAAAGAAATTCTAGGAAGTACAGAGTTGTGGTTGTCCGTCTTGACAGCAAGTACAAAGGGTACAGTAATTTATTCACAAAAAAGGCAAAAATGAAAACGTCACCTGAACAGCATACTTAATCTCGGCAAGTATTGGAGGGAACTTCGCCACTACTTGGTCGTAAGGCAAGTTGGACAGAAGAGCATTAATATCATTCTGTCCTATGTCTATGGTATATAGAGCATTTTGAAACCCTTGTGCATCAATTGGAGCTTCCTGGCCTGTGCAATAGCAACAGGTTTGCTCATTTACTATCAACTTTATCGCTCCTCGCTTCTTATTTCGTTTTAATCTGAGGGAAGAAACACGACAAACAAACCTTGATTGATCAGTTCCAGGGACCTGTCTTTAAAGAACAAAAATTCCTGCACCTGTACATGCAATGCAAAAAGAACGTCCCGTGGTAGTGTTCTTGAACCGCCAATAGCAAAATTTACTCCGTTACTGTAATTAGAACCCGATGCCTTCAGATAAGGGCTCAAATAGCTTATGTTTAAGCTTTCACCTGGATATATTTTGGTCACTCATGGACCTACTGTTAGTAAGGCCATTAACCATACCCAATCCTGACTTAGTTCTTCTCATGTACACGTATGCTGTTAGATAATAACGAGAAATAAACGAGACAAAAGAGACACGGACATTTACGTGGAAACCCTTGCGGGAGAAAACCACGGACGCACGAAGGCGCAATCACTATGATGGAGAAGTATTACAAGCACGAGACGACAGACCGTCTGAGGTGCGACTACATGGGGTATATAAGAGGGCAATACATGAGAGTTCTTGAAGGACAAGTAAACGAGTTGTACTCGTACGCGTCGGTACCAACGCAACGGCCCACACCGTATGTATTACGTCTAGTCCAATACGGTACTAGAATTTAGATCATAATTTAACAATGTCCACCTTGATCCAAATTCCCTCCAGTAGTCGAAGAAAGTGAATAACTCCATCCAAATCAGCATAAACATCTTGTGCGTCAAAGTCCATCGGACTAGTGAGAAATACCAACTAAGCCTGACCAAAGCTCAAACTTATTGGTAGGAACTGGCTTTGTCATCATATCAGCAGGATTATCATGAGTACTTATCTTGCATACCTTCAAATCACGTTCAGCAACAACATCTCGAATATAGTGAAATCTAACATCAATGTGCTTTATCCTCTCATAATACATTGGATTCTTTGTAAGATATATGGCACTTTGACTATCAGAAAATACGGTAGGGCAAGATGAATCTCCACAAAGCTCAATGTACAAACCTCTCAATCAGATAGCTTCTTTGCATGCCTCGGAAATAGCCATATACTCGGCATCAGTAGTGGAACAAGCCTGTTAGCGGATAAGCTTGATAGCTGTAAGTTTGTTAGTATCTAGCAGGTTGTTAGCTAACTTGTACCATACGCACATATCTCTAAAACCGATCGTATCTTCCTGTTGTAAACGATCGGTGATGTAACCTGCATATAAATAGCAATCAGCGCCATCTGTTTGGATGTGCGATCCAATCTATCGTGTGTTTTTACATGGTAACAAGAGCCTAGCTTCGACGCACGTCCAGAAACTCCATCCCTCGCCGCGACTCTCCTCGCCGCGATGTCCACCTCTCCCAACACCTCCGCGTCCACCGCATCGACAACCATTAGCTCCCAGCTTTCCGCCACTGCCGGTGCTCTCACCAATTCCTCCGTCTCAGTTGGGTCGATGATGACCGGGCAGGTCGGCGTGCCCAACCTCGCCCAGCTGGTGACGGTGAGACTCTCAAGGGAAAATCACCTCCTCTGGAAGGCCCAGATTGTTCCCATCCTGCGGGGGCATCAGCTTCTCGGCTTCGTCAACGGCGAGAGCACCCCCCCGGCGCGCCTCATTCCCGCCTCCACCGCTGAAGGGGCGGAGATGGTGATCAACCCAGCCCATACGGTCTGGCACGCCCAGGACCAGCTGCTCCTTGCCGGGATCCTCTCCACACTCTCGCCCGACATCATCGCGCGCACGCTGAACTTCACGACATCGGCGCAGATATGGGCGGCACTCGAGCGCATGTA
>NC_041381.1:67261621-67262005 GCF_002162155.2 Triticum dicoccoides
GCCTCGCAGTCTCGCTCCAGGATCATGCAGCTTAAGAGGCAGCTTACGCACGCCCAGAAAAAGGACATGAACATGGCTGATTATTTTGGCCATGTCAAGGGTCTCGCTGACCAGCTTGCTGCGGCCGGCAGCCTCGTCTCCGAGACTGATGTGATCGACTACATGTTCACAGGCCTTGATAACTCGTACGACGCCCTCGTCACATCGATCAATCTGCTGCTGGCCAACGGTGGCATCTCTCTCGATGAAGTGTACTCGCACATGCTGGATTACGAGGCGCGTCAAGACAATGCCAACACCGGCTATCAGTTGTCAGCCAATCTTGCGGGACGAGGCAACGGCGCTCGAGGCGGCGGCAACGGTGGAGGTGGCTCCTCTGGCGGC
>NC_041381.1:67263355-67275797 GCF_002162155.2 Triticum dicoccoides
TGCCTTCGCCCCTACAACAATCATAAACTCCAGTTTAGGTCCAAGCGTTGCGTCTTTCTCGGGTACAGTAGCACACACAAGGGTTACAAATGCCTTCATGTTTCGTCTGGCAGGGTGTATATCTCGCGGGATGTTGTATTCGATGAGCAGTCTTTTCCCTATGCTGATCCATCCAAATCAGACTCACTACCCCCGTCATATGACGAGCTTCGTCTACTTGCTCCACCTAAAGTTTTTGATCCTGTCATATCAACCGCTGCGGTGGAAGAAGAACCTTCTCCTATGGGTGATACTGTACCTATTTCATCTAATGTAACGCATGAGGATCCTTGTTTGGTTTCTCTTTCTCCTGTGCAGGCGCCTACATCAACAGTGCCATGCAGCCGATGTGATCTCGTCATGCAGGAACCAGCCAGGGCGTCATCCGGCCCAACTGACTCGGTTTTGGCTTCCCCCGTTCGGGCGACTACGCCTGGACCAGTCTCGCCCGCTCGGCTGGCCTCTGCTGAGCCGGCTGCCTCTCCACCACCGGGGTCCGACTCCGACTCCTTCGAGCTCCTTCAGCAGCCGGTTTCGCAGATTGAAGTGCGCGCACCCGCTCCAGCCGATGCGTCTCGTCGGTATGCCACTCGCCTTTGCGACGGCACTCGTCGTGAGAAGGTGCGCACCGACGGCACCATACCATATGGTCCACAACGACGACGGCGGCAAGTTTCGCTGGCCATGGTTGAACCCGCCAATCATCTTGATGCTCTTGCGGACCCTCATTGGCGGTCCGCCATGGACGTGGAATACCAGGCATTGCTCAAGAACCAGACCTGGCACCTCGTTCCTCGGCCTCCTCGCTGCAACCTCATCGACTGCAAATGGGTTTTCAAACTCAAGTATCGTGCCGATGGCTCCATTGATCGTCATAAGGCTCGTCTCGTCGCCAAAGGGTTCAAGCAACGCCATGGCATCGACTATACAGAGACATTCAGTCCAGTAATTAAGCACACCACTATTCGCCTGGTTATTTCTCTTGCAGTTTCACGTGGTTGGGTGCTTCGCCAATTGGACGTGCAGAATGCGTTCCTCCACGGCATTCTCGAAGAAGATGTATACATGAAGCAACCACCAGGATATGTTGATCCACAGCTTCCGCAGCACGTGTGCAAATTGGACAAATCACTATATGGTCTTAAACAATCCCCCCGGGCCTGGTTCTCTCGGCTGAGTGCAAAGCTTCAGGAGCTTGGTTTCGATCCCTCTCTTGCTGACACGTCCCTGTTTATCTATCATCAAGGGGGCGTATGTATGTACATGCTGATCTACGTCGATGATATCATCATTACCGGTTCGTCGCCGAAAGCGCTCACATCACTTGTCCATAGTCTGCATGAAGCTTTCGCCCTGAAGGACCTAGGCGACCTCCACTATTTTCTGGGAATTGAGGTGCAGCGCCAGGGGGAGTCTATACTTCTGAAACAGGCCAAATATACAGCTGATCTTTTGAGAAAAGCAGGTATGACATATTGCAAGCCAGTTACTTCACCAATGTCCACCTCTGAAACTTTGTCTCGTGAAGGAGGACAACTTCTGTCACCGGAAGCAGCCACGAGATATCGGAGTATTGTAGGGGCACTACAATATCTGACTTTGACACGTCCGGACATTAGTTACGCCGTGAACAAAGTATGCCAATATCTCCACTCGCCCGCAGAAGCACACTGGACGGCAGCAAAACGCATCCTGCGATACCTGAGACACACATCAGGCATAGGACTGAAAATCAGCAAGTCTACATCCACTTTGCTTAGTGTGTTTTCAGACGCTGACTGGGCTGGATGGACCGATGACAGGCGCTCTACCAGTGGCTTCGTATTATTTTTCGGCTCTAATCTGGTGTCTTGGAGCGCGAGAAAACAGGCTACGGTATCTCGGTCAAGTACAGAGGCCGAATACAAGGCGCTGGCAAACGCAACAACAGAGCTGATTTGGCTTCAAATTCTACTCGGCGAGCTCGGCATACGGCAATGGAGACCGCCAGTGTTGTGGTGCGACAACATAGGAGCGACGTACTTGTCAGCCAATCCGGTATTCCATGCACGCACCAAACATATCGAGGTTGATTTCCACTTTGTTCGGGAGCGAGTAGCTCGCAAGGCATTGGACATACGATTCGTGTCGTCCCAAGATCAGCTTGCCGATGGCCTGACCAAACCGATTGGCGCAGCACAGCTCCGACTTCTGCGACACAATCTCAATCTCTCGGGAGCTGAGATTGAGGGGGAGTGTTAGCGGATAAGCTTGATAGTTGTAAGTTTGTTAGTATCTAGCAGGTTGTTAGCTAACTTGTACCATACGCACATATCTCTAAAACCGATCGTATCTTCCTGTTGTAAACGATCGGTGATGTAACCTGCATATAAATAGCAATCAGCGCCATCTGTTTGGATGTGCGATCCAATCTATCGTGTGTTTTTACAAAGCCACAATAGACTGCAAAGTTGCTCTCCAACTCACAGCACAACCACCAATGGTGAAAACATAACCTGTGAGCGATCTTCTCTTATCCAAATCACCAGCAAAATCAGAATCAACAAAACCAACAAGTCCATCTCCAGTTTTTCCAAACTTTAAGTAAGCATTAGAAGTACCACGCAGGTATCTGAAAATCCACTGAACTGCTTTTCAATGCTCTTTTCCAGGATTAGCCATGTATCTACTGACAACACTCAACGCATATGATAAATCCGGACGAGAACAAACCATGGCATACATAAGTGAACCAACTGCACTTGAATAAGGAACTCTAGACGTGTACTCAATATCTGCATCTGACTTAGGACATAAAACTGATGATAATTTGAAGTGTGCAGCTAACGGTGTACTCACCGGCTTGGCATTATGCATATTAAAGCAACGAAGAACTTTATCAATATATCCCTTCTGACTTAGATATACTTTTCCAGACGGTCTATCTCTGGATATTTCCATGCCAAGTATTTTCTTTGCTGCACCCAAATCTTTCATCTCAAATTCATTACTCAATTGCTTCTTTAGTTCATCAATATCTGACATACTCTTTGCAGCAATAAGCATATCATCAACATAAAGGAGCAAATAAATAGTTGAACCATTGACAGTTTTCAAATAAACACAACTATCATAATTAGACCTTTTGAAACCTTGAGAGAGCATAAAGGTGTCAAATCTCTTGTACCACTGTCTAAGGGATTGCTTCAATCCATAAAGAGATTTCTTTAACTTGCAGACAAGCTTTTCTTTTCCAGGAATAACAAAACCTTCAGGTTGTTCCATATAAATATCCTCTTCTAATTCTCCATGTAAAAATGCAGTTTTCACATCCAATTGTTCAAGCTCAAGATTATGCATGGCAACAATACTGAGTAAAGTGTGAATAGAGCTATGCTTCACAACAGGAGAAAAGACTTTGTTATAGTCAATACCTGGAATTTCACTGTAACCTTTAGAAACTAACCTTGCTTTATATCTTGTCTCATCATTAGGAGAAACACATTCTTTCCTCTTGAAAACCCACTTACAACGAATAGGTTTCTTCTCTCTAGGTAATTTTACTAAATCCCAGGTGTCATTCTTTTCAAGTGATTCCATCTCATCATGCATAGAGGTCATCCACTTATTACTATCACCAGAAATAATATCCTCGGAATATGAAGAAGGCTCGGAATTACCTTCAATTTCTTCTGCAACAGATAAAGCAAAAGAAACAATATTGCACTCTTCACTCTCAACGGGAATTACCTGTCAGGTTTATTAATACCCCGTCTAACTCTGTCACGTGCAAGATTCCAACTAGGTGGAACAATAGGCTGATTTGGAGTGGGAGTGACATGATCATCATCAACGACGGGTTCATCATGTGCATCAACAATTTCATTACCAGATGTATCACCTGAATCAATAACATGCTCCACCTGAACAGTAGGTTGCTGAATAGTAGGCTGCTGTTCACTCTCAACGGGAACATTAGTAGATGAAACATCATGTAACATAGCAGATTCATTAAAGATAACATTTCTGCTAATAACAACCTTCTGGGTTTCAGGATTCCACAGTTTAAAACATTTAACACCAGACTTATAACCAAGAAAGATGCAATTAACAGCCCTAGGCTCCAACTTTCCATTATCAACATGAGCATAAGCAGTGCAACCAAAAACTCTCAACTGTGAATAATCAACAGGTGAACCAGACCATACCTCAATTGGAGTTTTCTTATTAAGAGCAATAGATGGTGAACGATTAATGAGATAACAAGCAGTGGAAGCGGCCTCGGCCCAAAAACGCCTATGCAAACCTGCATTGGACAACATGCAACGGGTTCTGAAAATAATGGTCCTGTTCATACGCTCAGCAACACCGTTTTGTTGAGGAGTATAAGGAACGGTGTAATGTCTGACAATGCCTTCAGACTTGCAATAATTCTTAAATTGCTTAGAGCAGAATTCCATACCATTATCAGTGCGAAGTATCTTTATCTTCCTTTCAGTTTGCCTCTCAATCATAATCTTCCACTCCTTAAATGCTGAGAATGCTTCATATTTATGCTTCAAGAAATAAGGCCAAACTTTTCTCGAATAATCATCAATAATAGTCAGCATGTAACTTGCACCACCTAGTGACTTCTTGCGAGATGGTCCCCATAAATCAGAATGCACATAATCAAGAATACCTTCAGTTGTATGGGTCGAAGTATTGAACTTCACCCTCTTGTGCTTGCCGAAGATACAGTTCTCACAAAATTTTAATTTACCAGGTTCATATCTATCAAGAAGACCTCTCTTATTTAACTCTGCTAAACCAAGTTCACTCATATGTCCAAGACACATATGCCAAAGGTTAGCAGCATCACAATCAGAATTCTTTGAAACAACTGGAGTAGCGTTATCTAAAACAGTAGAACCTCGAAGGTAATAAAGACCATTGGTCGAACTTAAGTCACCTTTCATCACAACAAGGGAACCTTTGGTGACCTTCAAAACACTATCTCCACCTGAATATTTGTACCCTTTTGCATCAAGGGCACTCATAGAAATAAGATTTCTCTTCATCTTCGGAATATACCGAACATCTGTCAAAGTTCTGATTATGCCATCGAACATCTTGATTCGAATAGAACATATGCCTTCAATCTTGCATGGTGAATTATCAAAACCCAAAACGGAACCAGCAGAAGTAGTGGAATCAAAAGTATTAAACCAATTTCTATGTGGACACATATGAAAAGTGCATGCAGTATCAAGTACCCACTCATCATTGGTCTCAACACATCCAGCAATAACGACAAGAGCATCATCGTAACTATCATCACGAGCAACGTTAGCAGAATTGTCACCTTGTTTGTTACCTTTTCTCTTTTCTTTATTTTGCAACTTGAAACACTCTGAGATGTCATGCCCGTCTCTCTTGCAATACCTGCAATACTTCTTGTCTCTGGATTGCGACCGGCCCCTGTGGCTGTTCTTACTTTTGCCTCTGTTTCCATTATTGGAGTTCTTCTCCTTTGTCCTGCCACGAACAGATAATCCCTCGGCTTGGGATGAACTTGAACCATCATGAGGCACCATTAATTTCATCTTCTCCTTGGAGTTCAAAGCTTCATAAACTTCATTAAGCGTGAGAGTATCACGACTGTATAATATGGTGTCTCTAAAATTGGTATAAGAACTTGGCAGTGAACAAAGTAACATTAGAGCAGTATCTTCCTCTTCATATTTAACTTCCATTGCAGCTAGATCAGATATGATCTCTTTAAATTCTGAAATATGATTCAAAACATTACCTCCCTCGGGTAACCTGTGCAGGAATATTTTTTGCTTTAGATGCATCTTACTGGTGAGATCTTTTGTCATGCAAATCCCTTCCAGCTTTAACCAGAGAGCGGCAGCAGTTTTCTCGCTCAAAACTTCCTGCAAAATATTATTATGCAAACGGAGTTGAATTTTTGACAAAGCCTTACGATCAATTCTTTTCTCCAAATCAGTTCAGTCCTAAATTCGGTTCTTCCCAAAACTATCCAGTGCTTCATCATAGTCGGACTGTACCAACAACGCCCGCATCTTGACTTGCCATAAGGTAAACCTTGTGTCACGATCTAGCAGCGGAAGATCGTACTTCATGGATGTCATGAGTCGATAAATCTGTGTACACAAAGTAGTACAAGTCGTAGAAAAATTCTTGATAGATTTAATTAATGCGGAGCAACGGAGTTGAAAAAATAGCACCTGAAAACTCTCAGTGGCTGTAGCAATTGAGAAGTAAAATATTTGGACTAGTAATTCAGCCTTGTCTTCACGTGAGGAGTAGAGATCAATCAGATCTCGATTTGTGTGCATGTAGCACTAGTACTCACCACCGATGTGGATTTGGTCTTCACGTGGAGGAAAAGTAGTACTAGCAGCAGCAACGACGGTTGATTTCTCAGGAGCAGCACACGGGGCCTTACGTACTGGATCAACAGCGGCAGTAGGTCGCGTCGGGACTTGAGTAGACGGAAGACGTGGCAGCGAGGAACTCCTGTCGCCTGTCGGTTTCGGCGACGTGCGGCAGCAGTAGAAATCGATGCGGCTTCGAATCGGCGGATCGCCTGAAGACGCGTGCGGTGGCGCGCACGACAGAACCCTAATCTCCTCGTCTCAAATCTCGTATATGAACCTTAGCTCTGTATACCACTTGTTAGATAATAACGAGAAATAAACGAGACAAAAGAGACACGGACATTTACGTGGAAACCCTTGCGGGAGAAAACCACGGACGCACGAAGGCGCAATCACTATGATAGAGAAGTATTACAAGCACGAGACGACAGACCGTCTGAGGTGCGACTACATGGGGTATATAAGAGGGCAATACATGAGAGTCCTTGGAGGACAAGTAAACGAGTTGTACTCGTACGCGTCGGTACCAACGCAAAGGCCCACACCGTATGTACTACGTCTAGTCTAATACGGTACTAGAATTTAGATCATAATTTAACATATGCGAGTCAGATTAGATGCGCAAAATTCACCAGCTGCAAAGTATTAACTCCGATAAAATTTGTGTCTTACTGGACAATTGACTTATATAATCTTCAAGATGAAACTTTGAATATCAACTTATTTACAAACATGTAGCCTCACATAAAAATAACTATATACATTATAAGAACATGTTTCATGATAAATCTAG
Source organism: Triticum dicoccoides (assembly GCF_002162155.2). NCBI lineage: Eukaryota > Viridiplantae > Streptophyta > Magnoliopsida > Poales > Poaceae > Triticum > Triticum dicoccoides. The sequence continues at coordinate 67,270,553 of NC_041381.1, forward strand.
TAATACCAATTTCATGTTTTTATACTAGTAATTCTTTTGTTATAGATGTTCAAACTTATAAATGTTCGACTGAGAAAAGTTCTTGAAAGCAGCATGCTTGTCCATTTTCTTCCAGACCATGAGTCTTCTTCTAGGAAGCATAGAGGCTCTAAGGATTGACACGATCAGTGAGGCCACGAGCGTCCCTCTTCTTCCATGCGTTAGTGAGGTCATGTCGCACGGATTGACACGATCACCCACTGCCCAGCATAGACGACAACGAAATTTACGCCATGGGCCTTCAATCCTAGGGAACATAGTGGCTCTTAGGATTAAGGGATTTGACATGGTTAAAATTGAACAACCTAATCTCAATTCGAAGACCTAATTAAATGAGGGGGCTCTAAAATTAGGGAGCTTAGTGAAGTTAAAAGATATGATAGAAATGATTTAGTATGCTATACTGTTTGTAACCCTCGCTGCATTCCATGGTTGATGGAGCAGTAATTGACTATGATAGCAAACTGTTAAGTGCATCTCCAGCCGCGCCCCCAACAGGCCCTCCCCAGGCGATTTTGCCGCGCCGACGTCAAGAATAGGCCCGAGTCGCGCCCCCAGAAGCCCGTTTTTCGCCGGCTCGGGCCAAAACTGGTGAAGGCGGACCCAGGCCGAACCCGGCGCCCTGGGGGGCGCTTGGGGAGCCGGCACAAGCGAAAAAAGCGCATGGGCCCGCCCTGGAAGCGACCCGAGGGCCTTTTCCCGCCGTTTCTTGACGCTTTTCCCTCGCATCTCTCCCGCTCGCTCGCCTTCCTCCCGCCATTCTCTCCCTTTCTCCCGCCAAACCCCCTCCCGCTTGCCGCAAAGAAGCACGCCATGCCGCCGAAGAAGTACGCCATGCCGTGCGCGGCGGCAACCGCGACTGGCGCCGTGGCCCAGCCGAAGCAGAGGAAGACGAGGGCGCCGCCATCGAAGCCACCGGGCCTGTCGAACGCCGAGTGGAGGGTGGAAGTTCAGCGGCGCGAAGCAGTCACCGCCGACAGGCGGAACAGGGCCATAGCCAAGAAGGCCCGCGACAACGCAGCGCACGCGGCGGCGTCTTCCTCATCGGTCGACCAGGTGGGGATGAATCCACCCCTCGTCATCAGCCACGCCCAGTACGCGCCCTGGGGACAGCAAGGCGTCGGATCTCCATGGGGTTCATCGTCGCCCGGCTACGCCGACGGCGACGCGCACGGTGGGTTCAACCCAAACGTGACCTTCCCTCATGGTCACCCCGCTACGCCACGCCCTCGCCCGCCTTCGTCGGCGTGCAGTACCCTCCATACAACTACTCGCCGCCCGCCGCCTACGCGTCCACACCGACGCCCCATCTCTACCGTGGACCGCTACCCTTCTCGCACCTCGGCGACGCCGACGACACGGGAGCCGACATGGACGACATCATCGCGACAGGATCGACCGCGGCCGCCGCGTCTCCTGGGTTCGCCACCCAAGTCCGACGTGCCCTCGACAAGGCCAAGGAGACATACAAGCCAGACGCGACGACTCCGGGCGCGTCAGAGGGACGGCCGAACGGCCACAAATTGGCAAAGAAGGGGAAAAGCGCCGACGCGGCAACCGCGCGAGTGCAGGAGTCCATCGAGCATTGCCTCGCCGACGCCCAGGCCCGGGCCGTCCTACGCAAAGAGAAGACCGAGGCGCGGTGGTCGTCGCTAATGAAGAACAACGCCATCAAGTTCGACCTGCTCCGGATGAACGTCGCCGCGAAGAAGAGGAACACCGACATGGCTTTTCTGATGGGCGGGGCGAACATGCTCCAGAGCAATGACGAGAAGCTCAAGGCGTGGTACCTGGTGCAGCGCGGCCTCATCCTGAACGAGCTGCCGACGGCAACGCCGACGACGCCGACGACGCCCACGACCACACGGACGCCAAGCCCGAACGACGCCTCTACATCGCCGCCCAGCAGTGCCGAAGCCGCGCCGACGCAGCCCTGCACTGAAGCAGCTCCGACACTGACGAGCCCGCGCACGCCGACTCCGCCAACGCCTGGAGCCGACCCCGCCGAGTGAATCGTTGCGCACGGCGGTGCTCTGTTTTTTGTAACGCCAGACTACGTCCGATCGCCGGATTTGCGGCGTCTTTTGAGAGCGGGAATGACCAAGTTTGAATTTCCCGTATCCTGGGGCCGGCGCGTGGGGGCGTGACTGGGAGTTAGGTCGCCCCCAGAGGCCGAACTAGCGTCGGCACGTCCCCAGGCCGCTCTATTTAGGCGCCCTGAGGGGCCGAACGGCTGGAGATGCCCTAAGGACCTTGGTCCACAACTGACAACCCAATAAAATTGATATGATACTGGTGAGAATACCGGGCAAGGGTACTTCATTTTCTATTTTATTTTGAAAAACAGGGCAAGGGCACTTCAATGTGGTGGCAGAGAGGAGACCTTCTCTTCCGCGCCTATTGCGACCAAACGCATAGCCGCCCCCGCCACCCCCCTCCCCCACGGTCAGCGAGAATGGTCCATCTCGTCATTATGTTTTATATGCTTCTCCTTTCTTCTTTGTTTCTTTTTTTCGTCTCCTTTTCTTCTTTCATTTCCCCCTTTTTCTTCTATGTTTTAAAATTCTCAAATATTTTTTTAATTGGTGAACATTTTTTCCCCCAAAAAATTCGTGAACATTTTCTGAATTTGAGAAAAAAAGGAAATTCATGATAATTTTTCCAATTGAGATCTTTATTCAAATTTGTGAACTTTTCCTGAAATCCGAGAACATTTTTAAAATTCTTGAACACTTCTAAATTTTTGATTTTTTAAATCTGTTAACATTTTATTAAAATGCATGAACATTTTTTAAAATCATGAACTGTTTTTTAAATATGGGTACATTTTTGTAAATCATGAACACTTTCAAAATCCAAGGACATTTTTAAAATCATGAACACTTTCCAAATCCAAGGACATTTTTGTAAATCATGAACACTTTCACCAATTTTTAAATATGTTCATAAAATTTAAAAACTCATGAATTCGAAAAATAATCATGAATATGAAAAGGTTCACGCATTTGATTTTTTTATGGATTTTGAAAAAGTTCACAGATTTGAAAATTGTACACGAATCTACAAACTGCTCATGAATTTGAGACAAGTTCAAAAATTTGTAAAAAACTATTGTGATCGAGAAAAGTTGGAATACTTCCAAAAATTCACATATGAACAAATTTCATGGATTTCTAAAAATTGTTGACACATTTGAAAACAAATAATGGGTTTCAGTCCATGTGAGAAAAGTTCAAGGATTTGAACAAAGTTTGTGGATTTAAATAAATGAAAAAGAAAGTGGAAAAAGAGAACATGTTAAAACAACAAAAACTAAAATAAAAGAATCCGACAAAGAAAACAAAAACGAAAAAAGTAAATAACTTGGCCAAAGCTTCCTAAAACACGGACTTGGAGAAGCTAATGGGCAGACCTAATAAAAGCTGCTACACTTGAGAGTGTGGGCGCTCTATATGAATAACACTTAAGTGCGGAATCACTAGTTAAGGGGTACCCGATTCTCAAAAAATGTTATGTGCAAAGGTCATTGTCATTTTCCCTGGTGGTGACAAGTGGCACAATGCATGTGACACTTGTCGCAACTAAGAGTTCTGTGCTCTTTTTGTTTATTCTTATTTTAAAATGTTTTATCTCTTGAACCATGCTTCCAAATCGTGAACCATTTTCACCTTGTGTTTCTCGCGTCAAGATCTTCAAAAATCGATTCCATGTTAGTAGGTTTAGAAGAAACTTTTTCCCCGAAAAATATGAGAAAAAATAAAAATAAAAAAGAAATAAAAAAATCCAAAAAAATTAGGAACCAAAAAATAAAAACTAAAGAAATCAAAACCCCGAAAAGAATCAAAAACCGTAATAACGAATACTAAACCCCGAAAATGTTTGAAAATTACAAAAGACAAATAAGCACATAAATATCCAGGTCTTATATGTGCTTAGAAATTTTCATCAGAAAGATAACACATTTGTTTTTTTTTACTATTGGTTCACTGCAATTTTCAATCTTTGGTGAAACACATTTGTCCTTTCTTATTGGTTAAGTTCAATTCGTCTAGATAAACCATGTATCGTAAAGCATAGCTGCCGCCTTCTTCTTCTCCTCCAAAAGAAATGAGAGTTCCTATCTCTCGTCGGCGCCGTCGCAGGTCCGCCTCATCTCCGGTGGCCCTAGGACCATGGGGGCACGGTGGATCCTGGCAAGGGCCAGGGGAAGGGCTCTGATTTTAGTCGTTCCTTTCCGTTTTTGTTAGGGTTTGTGTCCTGCTCAGGAAGGCGAGACGGTGGCGGCTCACTAAAGATGGAATAAAGGTCTTCCCGCCTAGCCCTCGTTCCGGCAGTGCGTCTAACATCGTTGGTGGGCGTGTGGAGTTATGTCTCCAACGGATCTATCTTTGGCGGACTTGCTCAGATCTCATTGTTGTTCGTCTATGTTCATATGTTTTTGGGTTGGATCCATCCGATCTATGTTATTCTTCATCGACGAAGGTTGCTGTTTTGGTGTGCTGGTTCTATAGTGCCTTAGCACGACGACTTCCCGACTGTCTACTATAACAAGTTGTGTCCGACTCAGGCAATTAAGGGGCGATGACGGCGGCGCGCCTTCGGCTGGCTTCAGTGCTTGTAGTCGTTGCTATGTGGTCTATGAATCTGGATGTAATATTTATTATTTCTGGTGTTTGTTGTACTGCCATGATTGAAGAAAATCAGTCCGCGTCCAGTTCTCTTTTCATTGTGTTGACTATTTTTTTCCTTCATAACTATCTAATTAAGATGCCCATTGGGTATTCTTTTTCTCTGAAAAAAAGATCACACATTTGAGCTGAAGTAAAAAAAAATCATGCTTAAGAAAGCAAATTCTAAGCATTGTACTTCTCTTAATAGGGCCCAAAACTAAGGCTTCTTGAATTTTAAAACCACACAATAGCTCCAAAAAAGTTACATGTAACATAGGGGCAATTTTTAAATTTAAAGTCAGAGACAATCCATCCATCAAGGCTGTGAGAAGCCACATGAAGATCCATCAAGGAAGCTCCAACTCTGAGGGCGATCTATGATCGATAATTATTCAAGGTTGGCGCCGCAGAATACCACCGAACGAACCACCTGCCACCCATCTTTGTCACCTCTTCCACCGCAACTCCAACTTGGCGCAACAAACAACATGAGGTAATCCCACGGGCACGCTGAAGAGACGACTACGATAGCCACT
>NC_041381.1:67276120-67281120 GCF_002162155.2 Triticum dicoccoides
GATCACATGCATGGATCTAGTGTCTCCTCCGAAGTCATAAGATGGAGGGCGGGGAAGGATGGGTATATAGCATGCCAACGACACCTCCAATAAGGTCAACGACGCCCGCATGTGTCACCATTGCTAGTTTCAGCCCATGTTAGAGACAAGGTCTTCACCCCTGCTCGCCACACTCATATGCACCCAGCATACCAACCACCAGCACCGAGGCCGACAAAGACCATCAGCCATCTCCATCCATATCCCAGTGATCTCGACCCAAGAAAGCCGCTAACAGCACCACACAGAAGCCATGTATGGCCAGCACCTACGCCTTACCTATGCCATATCCGTACATGCTCTGACCAGATTTGAGGCCGCAAGGGATTTAATCCCCTTCAATCCCTTTCAAACCTCTTCAAACCTTCCCAAACCGAACAAGGCCTTAGGGGAACGGGGAGCGCTGCCACCGTGGTAGAGACCGACGAAAACGCCGACAGTAGAGTACTTTTAGGCCGGGAGATGATAACACTATGGTTGAGAGCCTCTTGGTCGCCTCAAAGGGGCGACACGGGAGAGGGGAGAGTTTTCTTTTCAAGAGAACCTTTGAATTTTTCTTGGGCATCAGGACTAGTCAACATGTATTTTGTGAAAATTGCGGCGTTCATACTGTGCTATCATACATATACATGGGAGGGCGGGGGTCCATTTTTATTTTAGAAATTTTAAATTGTTTTTATTATAGATTGCACACGATGATAATTATGAACTTTTGTGTGGTTCAAAGTTAGAGAGAGGAGTGACGTTCTTCCAGCATGTCCAATAGCCACCCTATTAATAATAGAGCACAAAAATGTGGCCTGAGTAAAATTTAGGGCATTAAAATGTGGGTTTTAAGACACCAAACTTATTGCATCTCCAACGGTAGCTCTAAAATTGGTGCCCTGAAATACATAACGGTTGTCCTTTTGTTTGTGCCCTGTTATAGGGTAGCTATTGGAGCAACGTTTTGTGCACAATCTAACCTTTTCTTGTGGCCTTGCGTGGTTCCCGCTTGAAGCAAATATTAGGGCAGCAATCAAAGTGATGTATATTTGCAGCACTTGATGTTGCATTTTAGATCCGCCTAAAAAGGAGTAAATAGCATAAAACTACTACTTTATAGGTTAGGATTCCAAAAAACTACCGGTTTTTAATTTTTCTCAGATAACTACCAAACGAGGGGTCGGCTGTTTCAAAAAACCCAAAAAGCTGAGTGCTTATCAATTGATTGTGATTATGACAGGTGGGCCCTATGCGTAAGAGCTCTAATTGTTTGACCGTTCGTTTGACCGTTAGGTGTGGGCCTGCACACAAATTTAAGAAAGCAATCTGGTCCCTGTTTTTCTTTGCAAAAAGCAATCGGGTCCCTGCTCTCAGACCAGGATTCATTGGTGCTCCTCTTGCTCCCGAGCTGGACCTCGCGGCTCCGCCTCCTCCGACCGGTGAGCCGCCCGCCGCCGGCACTCACCGGGGCTCAACCCTGGCCGTTGCCCCGCCTCACCTCCTTCTCTCCTACCTCTCTACGCCCGCCGCCTAGCCGTGCTGCACGACGCCGCCGGGCCAGTGGCTGCCTCTACGCCGGCTCCCCATGGCGGGCTCAGGCCATCGCGAGCCGCGCACCACGGCTAGGGGCTCAGGCCGTCGCCAGCCGCGCCATGGCCAGTGGCTCAGGCCTCCACCAGTCGCGCGCCATGGCCAGGAGCGCGCCGACGAGCAAGGGCGCCGCCAGCCGCGCCATGGCCAGGGGCTCGGGCCGCCACCAGCCGCGCACCATGGCTAGGAGCTCCTCCACCTAGCCCGTCGGCCGACTAGAGAAGCCCGCCGTCGCGACGAGGAACGCAACGGCCGAGCCGCCGCCTTTCGCTTGGCCGGCGATCTGGCCGCGGGCGAGCTGCCGGCGCTGTTCTTGATTGCTTTCTGCAGAAAACATCAAGGACCCGATTGCTTTTTTCAGAAAACATCAGGGACCCGATTGCTTTTCAAAAAAGATATAGGGACATGATTGCTTTTTTTAAAACTTACATAGATACTGACATGTGGGCCCTACATGTAAGGTAACAGTCAAACAAACGGTTCTCTTATGTGCGGGTCCCACCTGTCATAATCACGATCAATTGATAAGCACTCAGCGTTTTGGGTTTTTTGAAACAACCGACCCCGTGTTTGGTAGTTATCTGAGAAAAATTAAAAACCGATAGTTTTTTGGAACTCTAGCCTATAAAGTAGTAGTTTTATGCTATTTACTCGTCTAAAAAGATTTGGAATTCCCTCAAAATACAAAGATTTGGAGTAAATATTTTTTTTAAATAGGGCAGCTGTTTGAGCTGATTTTTAGGCTCAAAAAGTCAGGGACCACGGCGGCTGCCCTATACGCTGCTTTTGGATATGCTTTATAATTAGCCAAAAATAGCGGTTGAAGATCAATTAGCTTAAGACTAGTTGATTGAATATGTGCAAAGTTCCCTTTCCATGAAAAAAAAAATACTATGCCTTCCGTAGCAGATTCACATCCTCAATCGTTGGATTTCAGATAACAGTACAGATCAATCATGTGATTGTCGCCCCATCAATAATGAAGCAGTAGACGTCGCTGAATGCATGAATGCCAACCGTTGGTGCTCAAGCATTGATGCTGACATCAAAAGGCTGAGAGAGAGTTTGGATGCTGAGACGCAGCTAACGCACGCGCGCACACCATTAACTGGAGGTGGAGACACAGAGAGAGAGAGAGAGAGAGTTCGGGGGATCGGAACTGGACTCACAGAGAAAGTCGATGATGAGCCGGCCGTCGCAGAACCGGCCCGTGGGGTGGTGGAAGAAGGCGCGGCCCTCCGGTAGCGTGATGTGCCGCCCCTTGGCCGCCGCTATGCCACCCGTGTCGGAGTTGGAGTCCCCGAAGTTGAATACCACCGGCCGGGCGCCGGGGCTGCAGCTGAACCCGCCCGCCTTAGCCAGCGACGGCGAGAGCGCAAGTGCCAGCGCTAACGCCAGCGCTAGTAGCAGGACGAGGGCTAGGCATAGTGCGCTGCAGCCTGCTGCCGACATTGGGGAACTTGCACCTCTGTCTGTCTATAGCATGTGGTCGTACTCGTACCCCCTCTCACTTTTCTTTTTGTCATCTCTCAAGCACAGAGAACCGGATTTTGTGAGGTCATGCATGCGCCGTATATGCCCATCATCGGGCACTCGGGCTGCGATAAAGCGCGTGTAATACCGAGACTTTAGAGCATCTCCAATAGACGATTCATATGGCAAAATACCTAACTTTTGAATCTTCGCGAGCAAAATATGCTACTCCAACAGATGATTCGTATGAAAAAAATTACATCATCGCTTCTCGGAGATGTAAAAAATGAAAACTTCGTGATGCAAATTTATATCACGAGATACAACTGATGTAAAACTGCGGCCGCCCGCCAAACGACCAACCGCCAATTCATTCCCCTTCCGCCTCGCGACCGCCCGCCCGCGACCAAGCACCAGCCGCTGAAAGTTGCCGCCGGCACCTACTGCCTATCGGAGTTATTTCCCACGGACTTGCCATGGTAAGAGGGAGAAGGGGGAAGAAGCACACTTGGGCTGCCATAAAGCGCCTGCTGCAATGCTGAAACTTTAGCCTCGGCCCACGCCTGGTTCCGCTCGGTTGGTTCCGCTCGTGGGCCGCATCGATGGGGCGTGCTCGGCCTCAGTGGTCAGCTCGCAACACCGGCCCACGAGGAGCCATCCAGCATCCGTTGTGACGCCGCGCGCCACTCCTCTTCTTCCTCCTTGGTGTGATGAGTACGCGAGCGCGGCTGGCAATAAAAAAAGAAAAGAAGAGAAAACCGAGGCGCAATGGTCAGCGAGGAGGAGAGAATAGGGTGGAGACTGCGAGAGGCTGAAGGCACATTTCAAAATCTGTACAATAGTTTCGTGTGTACATCCGGACATTTTATGTTCGCACACATACTTTCGCCAAGAAAGAACATTTTTTATGGCACGTATAAAAAAGATTAAAAAAAATGTCTTGTGAATAGGTGTAATCAAGCATCGAAAATTGCCTTTTTACACAAGCCATAATAAATGTCCTTTTTCACCGAAACTTTGTGCATTAACATATAATGTCCGGATGTACACACATGATTTTTCTTCTTCAATTATTTTACTTTTAAAAATTAATATTTAGACAATGGGTGCATATACACCTATGACCCAAAGTGAATTTCTGAAATATTATTTGTTTTCTTTTTTCTTAAGGTGGACGGGATATTCCCTACGGGCCAAACAAGTGCGACTGCTTAATTCGGGCCCTTCCCCTATGACACCATGTTAGAATCTTAGAGCAACTCCATCGTTTCCTTTAAAAAACTTTCCCTAAATCCATTTTTTTGGCCTCCCCTAAAATTTAGAGGAAGTTGTCTGGAAGCAACTTTTGTCAGTTCCCCTAAACTTGGTCCTCTAAAATTCTTAATTGTCCCATTTTTCATTAAATAAAAATACAAAAGACATATGCATATTTGTATATAGCATCATAATCTAAATGAAACAATGATAGATGATAGTTCAAACATAAGAAATCCGATAAATGATTCATAATAGACTTTAACCGAAAAGTACAAACATGAATATCAAACATGCAATATATGCTTCATGAAAAAAGGCATGACAGAAAAAAAAAAGCATAATATGAAGAACACTCATATATCTTCATGGATGACTTGCACCACCCATTATTGCCACTCCCAAAACCCTGTCATGTAGCTCCTCCACCTAGCTTCGAAGCTAAAATCTGTGACTTCGCGATCTGCAGATATTGTAGCGCTTTTGGGTCAGATCTAGCAGTGTTTGTTAACATGATCTTGTGTTCTTGCTCCATCTTTTTGGTCCGCACCTCCTCCTGAAATGTCCTCAGTTTCTCTTCTTCGATTTGTACCTTCCGCTCTTCCATTGCCTTTCGCTCTGCCCACCTCAGGTCCTTCTTCATTTTTTTTGCTTCCTCC
>NC_041381.1:67282332-67291201 GCF_002162155.2 Triticum dicoccoides
TGATCCATCGATGGTGAAGAACTTGTATCAATAGTTGGGCCCAATTCTATGGCACCTACTACGCACACACAAGAAACATACACAGCCAGCTCCCCCGAATTGCAGATGTCACGTCCACATTAATCGGCTGTCAGCCCCAAATAGGAGAAAAACTAGATCCTTGCAGGTTTAAGTTATGTATAAGTACTACACCAATATAGTATGATGTATGATCTATCGGGCTTTGCAGAACTGATCAAACTTGAGCTTTGGTCTGGAATATGTGGAGCTGAGTATGGCTGCAGCCACGACGGCGTTGGCGGTCTCGGTGAGGTGCACGCCGTCCCAGCTGATGAACTTTGAGCCGTCAGCGCAGACCGTTGAATTCGAAGACTGGCAGCTCCTGCTCAAATCATAGTTGTACGGTGGCCCTCCGTACCCGCAACACGTCATCAATGGACTGTCAAAACCTGGAGAAATGCAATTGATTTAGTAATATCACCAGATATATCATCCGAATCAAAGACATTTGATCAGCTCACCGTATTTGGTGTGGTTGGCCACAAGGTCATACTTGATGGCAAAGAGATCGGTGTACACAACGGTCGCGTTTTTCAGCTCTACACTCAGCTGATCGCAGAGGCTGCCTAGCGCGGTGTTGAACGCGACCGCAGCCCTGTTGTATGTGCTGAGGCAGCCATTCTGATCAAGGTCACTGTCATTTTTACGTGGAATAGAGAGCTTCTGAGGCAGGCAGCCAAGAGCCCCTGTTCCGTGTATCCAGAAGTTCCGGCTCCCGTTGCCATACAGAAGCTGCAATTTTTGAAGAAAGCAGAGTTGTGGTTGTCCGTCCTGGCAGCAAGTGAAAAGGGTATGGTAATTTATACTACAAAAGGCAAAAAAAGAAAACTTCACCTGAACAGCATACTTAATCTCCGCAAGTATTGGAGGCAACTTGGCGACTACTTGGTCGTAAGGCAAGTTGGACAGAAGAGCATTAATATCATTCTGTCCTATGTCTATGATATATAGAGCATTTTGGAACGCTTCTGCATCGATTGGAGCTTCCTGGCCTGTGTATAGCAACAAGTTTGCTCATTTACTATCAACTGTATAGCTCCGCGCGTCTTACTTCATTTGGATTTGAGAGAAAATACATGGCAAACAAACCTTGATTGATGAGTTCCAAGGATCTGGCTTTAAAGAAGAAGAATTCTTGCACCTGTCCATGCAATACAAAAAGGGCGTCCCGTGGTAGTGTTGTTGAACCGCTAATAGCGAAATTCACTCCATTACTGTAATTAGAACCAATTGCCTTCAGATAAGGGCTCAGATAGCTTATGTTTAAGCTTTCACCTGGATATATTTTGGTCATTCATGGACCCACTATTAGTAAGGCCAACAACCATACTCAATAATTAGATACTGCTTCTCATGAACATGTACGTGAGTCAGATTAGATGAGCAAAACACACCAGCAGCAAAGTATTAACTCCGATAAAAGTTGTCGTCTTATTAGACATTAACTTGTATAATATTCAAGATGAAACTTTGAACATCAATTTATGTACAGACATGTAGCCTCACATAAAAATAATTATACATTATAAGAATATGTTTCATGATAACTCTAGTAATACCAATTGATGTTTTTATACGAGTGTTTATCAGAAAGATAACACATTTGAGCCCCAAGTGAAAAAAAATTAATACTTAGGAAAGCAAAATTTTAAGCAGTATACTTCTCTTCAGATAGGGCCCCAAACTAAGGTTTTTTCTTAAATTTTAAAAGCACACATAAGCTCAAAAAAATTACACACATGGGACACTTTTTTTATTTGAAACCGGGGAACCTTATGACTCAATCCATTAATTAAGAAGAACATAGTTGCCCGGTTAATTAGCAAAAAAACGGGTGAAAACCGTCGCGACCTGTTGATCATTCACCCACAAGATACGACACACACACCACCGCTAGAGAACCTTGTCGAGGAAGCACATTTTGTCATCCTCACCACTTCTCCCCAAGCAAGCGACTATGACTTCATTGTAGGTAGTCCTGGCCATCTCAGACCCGGCCCTGTCGGCCCACCCAGGCCTGGCCCTAAAATCCAGGGCCTAGGCCCGATGGGCTTGCCCATGGGCCGGGCTTGGGCCTGACTTTTGAGCCCACCAGTAGGGCCTGGACGGGCTTGGGCTTGGCATATTGGCATTTTAAGGAAGAGGCCCGGCCCACGGCCCTAAGCCCTTAGGGCTTTTTACCAGATGGGCCGGGCTTGGGCTTGAAAAGTAGGCCCAGTGATAGGGCCTGGGAGGGCCTGGGCCTCAGTTTTCTGCTGTGGGCTCTTTTAGGCCCGACCCAAGCCCGGCCCGGCCCGGCCCATGGCCAGATATAATTGTAGGCGCCCTCTGACCAAGCCCGCGCCGCAGAGGCCGCAAGAAGCCACATGAAGATCCATGCCAGGCAACCAGCCACCCGCGTTGGTGACAGCGCAGCTCTGACTCTGAGGTCAAGCTACGAACGACAACTATGCAAGGCCAGCGCCGCGAAAGACTACCTACCGCTCGTCATCATCATCACCCGGACTCTTCCACCGCAGCTCCGACTTCGCCGTAACAAACAACCAGAGGCAATACCACGGACACGCCGTAGAGTCGACCAACATCATGTAGAATTATTTTTTATAATAAATTCTACATGAGGATAATTGCGTGCTTCTGTGTCCCTCAACTTAGTGGTATAGTCCAGAATAAAGGCAATTAGAAGAGTGGCGTTCTTATAATTAGCCAAAAATAATGGCAGAAGATCAGTTGGCTTCAGGACTAGTTGGATATGTGCAAAGTTCCCTATTTTAGGGAAAAAAAAAACTGTGCCCTTGGTCACAGATTCACATCCCCAGCCGTTGGATTTCAGATAACAGGACAGATCGATCCATCACATGATTGTCGGCACATAAAAGTCCGGTTGTGACATATTTGAAGTTGTGAACAATAATATTATCTCCATCAATAATGAAGAACTGAAGTAGACGTCACTGAATGCATGAGTGCCACCAGTTGGCGCTCAAGCATTGAATGCTGACATGAAAAGTCTGAGGCAGAGTTTGGACGCTGAGGCGCACCGACGCACGCCATTAACTGAAGGTGGAGACAGACAGAGACAGAGGGGCCAACGGGCCTCCCGTGTGGCTTTGAACAGTTGGGCTTTGAATTGATCATGGATATCCTTCGGTTCAAAAGGACAGGGTTTGAAATTGAATGAAGATATGGATGGAGGGACCAACTAATGCAGCGCATGATGCAAAAGAAAAGAAAAAAAAATGTTGGTTAGCTAGTACTACTCCGGTGGATAAGTTACTTCAGGTTGAGCCGTGCCACGCCTGCCTACCATCATGTGCATAAGACGGAATGAATATTTTGCTACTGTACATTGCTAGTGAGTCCCTTCAGAATGAAGGGCATTTCACTGAAAATACGACCAAATGCACCGTTCTAGAGTATACGGGATCTGAGTTAAGTTTTCGCGGTATGCGCACAGGCTCTGGCTGGCTTCACTCGAATGAGATTAAGCTGACGACCAATCTGTCAGTGTCAGTGTCAGTGTCAATGTCGGCGAGGGCTGTGTTTCCACTTGAGAAGTTTACCACGGTGCTTTTTTATTTACCACCGTACGCCGCGCACAAATCTACCCGTTGCACAGTGTCGCCAAGCACGGGTTTGTTTGTTCGACGAGGGTAGCGACAGAAAAAGCAGAATCTCGGAGATAGAATACTCTGGTTTTGGGTCGGGGGGATCGGAAACGGAACTCACAGAGGAAGTCGATGACGAGCCGGCCGTCGCAGAAGCGGCCGGTGGGGTGGTGGAAGAAGGCGCGGCCCTCCGGCGGCGCGATGTGCCACCCCTTGGCCGCCGCCATGCCGCCCGTGTCGGAGTTGGAGTCGCCGAAGTTGAACACCACCGGCCGCGCGCCGGGGTTGCAGCTGAACCCGCCCGCCGCGGCCTGCGCCGGCGACGGCGAGAGCGTCAGTGCGAGCGCCACCGCAAGCGCCAGCGCGAGGGCTGGCCGTGGCGCGCTGCCGCCTGCTGCCGCTGCCGACATTGACGACCTTGGACTTGGACCTCTGTCTGTGTATAGCATGTGCAGTGCCGTGCCCTGTCGTGTCCCTCTCACTTTTCTTTCTACTATCTCTCACAAGCCCAGAGTACCGGATTCTGTGAGGTCATGCGCCGTATATGCTCGTCGTGGTGGGGCTGCGATAAATGCCACGACCATGCTGGGATTTGGGCCGGGTCGGGCCAGCAGGCCTCGGCCGCGCCGGGGTCGGGCCAGGCGGCCCGGTCAGCCACCTCCAGTGTGTCAGAGTAAATTACACAAAAGTATCACAATTCGGGCATTGGAAACAGATTGATACCAAGATTGATAACTTTTACGTGTCAGTACCAATTTTGAAGTGAGAGGTTGCAAAAAAGGCTAAAATTGCTGTTTATACGTATTGACAGGGAAACTGACCGGTTGGGCCCGTCTGTCGGGTGCTGATGTGGCATCTTTTTTACAAAAAACCCCCTTGCTTTGTATGTAATCCCATAAATGCCCAATTATTTCGGAAAAAAAAGAACCTGTAAGAGCCTTTTTTTTCGTTCGTAGTTTACACAACCGATTTGGACTCGTTTGAAAATTTGCATCGGTTTGAACGAACAAATAAAACAAACGAAAATTAAATCCCGCGCAGGATTTGAAACGCCGACCTGCTGTTCCGCAGCGACGCGTGCTAGCCACCCTGCCAGAGCATCGTTCAAGACATAAAGCAGGCAAAGCACTTTTTATAATAGCTCAGGAACGCTGGGCCGGCCCACCCATGCCTGCAATTTTTTTCGTTTCACACTTACCTGGCGCGCGTGTTGCGGCTCATTCATGGGAGCTCCTAGTCGGCGGCGCTGTTAGCGCCGATTAGAGAAACTGGCGCTCACAGGGGCGCGTAATGGGCCGGCCCATTTGTTTTTCCCTTTCTGCCAAAAACTGCAAAAATTATACGCGGGTAACAAGACTTTTTTTTTGAAGCAGCGGGTAACAAGACTTGAGAACACTAAACCTCACGAACCAATTCCTGGTGCGCCAACCACTACGCCATGGTAAAACATATGCTTACTATCTTCGTCGGCTTCCTTTTATTCTTTCTGCAGCACGCGAACCTCAGACCCTTCTGCAAACTGTTTTTTTAATCTTTTTTTCTCTTTTTATGTAACGGTTTTGTTCGCCTTCTTTCTTTCTTTTTTTGCTAAATACGTGCACCATTTGAAAAAAAAATTAAAGATTTTCTTTTTCAAAATGCACGAGTTTTTTAAAAATTTGAAAAAAATTCATTGGTTTTTTTAAAAGTTCATCAAATTTGAAGAAAGTTCATCGCATCTAAAAAAATGTTCATCAAATTTGAGAAAAGTTCATCAAAACTGGAAAAGCTTCATCGAATCTGAGAAAAAGTTCATCGAATCTGAAAAAAATCATCAATTTTGAAAAAAAAACATCGGATTTGAAAAACGTTCATCAAATTTGAAAAAATAGTTCAACAGATTTCAAAGAAAATTCATCAAATTTGGAGAAGTTCATCAGATATGAAAAAAAGTTCATCGGATTTCAAAAAGAAGTTTGTCAAACTGCTTACATAATTTCTTAATTTATAGTGAACATTTTTAATGCATGATGAACTTTTCTTTAGAAACGGTGAACATTTTTCTTATAATATGAACGTTGAACATATTTTGAATGCAAATTGAATATTTTTGTAATATATGTTGAAATATTTTCTTAAGATATGAAGAGAAGTTTACTTAATGTGCGGTGATTTTTTTTGTAATTTATGGTGAGCATTTTCTTAATACACGATGAGTTTGAAGAGCATTATGGTGAACATTTTTTTTATACATGGTGAATTATTTGTATTTGAAGAAATGTTCAGCATGCGTTAGAAACTTATTATGTAAATCATTCTTGCAATTCAAGAGACAGGTCGATTCTTTAATAAAAGTTGAACAGTTTTAATGCATTTCTAAAATTTATTATGATTACACATTTATTTTTAATACATGTTGTCAACTTTTAAGTAACAGTGCATTTAAAAAAATACAATCAATATGCGAGTAACTCAAATAAAAATCTGTGTGTTGGGCATATTTTTTTTTAAAGTTGTGTATTTGAATAATATAATTAGGATACATAGTAATTGTGCATGGTTGTGGTCCTCAGCGCAGACAAATTAAATTTGGGCCATGCCTGTGTTCTAGTCTGGTGCTTGACACTTAATAATACTAATATGTAATCGCAAAAAATATATGTATTAATATTCATGATTAAAAAAAATAGTAAACCTGTGTGCAGCCTTGCTGGGCCAACCGCCGGCCCAACGTCTTCGAGCTAGTATAAAAACTGTCTAGCCTGTAATACGTCGTGAGGGCTGCCGTGGCCGGGTGGCTAGCGCACTGCGCTGGTGAGCCACGGGTCGGCTTTTTGAATCCTGCTCGGGATTCAATTTTGTTTTGTTTTATTTATTCGTTCAAACCGACGCAAATATTCAAACGAGTCCAAATCGCTGGTGAATATTACGAGCGAAAAAAAAGGCTCTTATAGGAGCATTTTTTCCCGAAATAATTGGGCATTTATGTGATTACGTACAAAGAAAGGGGGGTTTTCTACAAAAAACATGCCACGTCGGCACCCGACAGGCGGGCCCAACCGGTCAGTTTTCCCGTCAATATGTATAAACAATAGTTTTAGCCTTTTTTGCAACGTCTCGCCCCAAAATTGGTACTGACACGTAAAAATTCCCAATCTTGGTACCAATCTGCTTCCAATACCCCAATTATGGTAGTTCTGTGTAATTTACTCAGTGTGTCAACTATTAGTCGATAACAGAATGAAATGTTGTGGTCGGGTGGTTCCGTTCGAACAGCGAAGGCGCTGGACGTCGTGTGCCGCATCGATGGGGCGTGCTTGGCCTCCATGTCAGGTTGCAGCGCCGGCCGACGAGGAGGAGCCATCCAGCACCCGTTGTGGCGCCGCCTGATGCCGCCGATGTTTCCGATGCACCGCTCCTCTTCTTCCTCCCTCGGTGTGATGTGACAAAGAAAAGACGGAGGCGCAGGGGTCAGGGAGGAGGAGAGAATGTGGTGGAGACGGCGAGAGGCACCACCCCTGCCTTGGGGATTTTGTGACCTGATTTTGACCGGTCAAAGGGGAGTTGCTCCATTTGGTTGGTTTCATTCATTCACGTGACGGTACGACTACACGACTGCATAATTCAGGTCCTTCTCGTACCAGAGGTGAGAGTTGTTATGTCTCCCGATCATGGGATCTCCTCGTTTCTTCCAGGCACAGCTAGCCACTGCGCTAGCACCAAGTTTGGAGTATAATAAGTAGGGCGTGACATACTAGAAGGAAAAAGTGCCGGTTTGCACAATGATTCATTTCCTTTTTCCTGTTTCTGCTGTCTTTTTTTTGGGTTTTTTTCTTTGTATTTATTCGTTTTTCTCGGGGCTGTTTTTTTGTTTCTCCCTTTCTTTGATTTTTTGTTTGCTTTTCTTATTTCTTCTTCCTTTTCCTTTTTGTTCGTTCATAGTTTTTATCGGTTTTACTTTTCTTACTTTTCAATACTTTTTTGCTTTTCTTTCTTTTTTCTTCTCTGGGTTTTTGTTTTGTCTTCTTTTTTATTTTTTCTTTGGTTTATTTTGTTTCTTTTTTGGTGTTCTTTGTTTATTTGGTTTTCATAGTAAATCTTTTGTATATGTCAACAATATTTTTTCAACATTTTTAATACATGATCAATATTTTTGCTTTACATATTTACATTTTTGAAATGCTTTCTTAACATTTTTCAAATACAAGATTAAAATTTTCAAATACATGGTCGATATTTTACAGATACACACTATTAATTTTTTTCAAACGCTTGACTGTCATTTTTCAAATACAAGATTGACATTTTTCTATACATGATGAACATTTTTCTATGCACATTTTACATTTTTTCAAATGCTTGATTGACATTTTCAACATTTTTCTATACACATTTAACATTTTTCAAATGCTCGACTAACATTTTCAAATACTTGTTCAACATTTCTTCAAATTCTTGAATAACATTTTTAATATACATGATCAAAAAAATTCATAATTTTTTAATACATGGTCAACATGTTTTCTATACACATTTAACATTGTTCAAATGCTTGATTAACAATTTTATATACATGAAGAAAATTCATCATGTTTTTAATATATGGTCAACATTTTTCTATACACATTTAACATTTTCTCAAATGATTGATCAACATTTTTAAAATATTTATTTAATATTTTTTTAATGCTTGATTAACATTTTATATACATGTGAAAAAAGAGTCATCATTTTTTAATGCACGGTCAACATTTTTTCTATAGAAATTTAACATTTTTCAAATGCTTGATCAACATTTTCCAAATACTTGTTCATTTTTTTCCAAATGGTTGAATAACATTTTTCAAATACATGATCAAACTTTTTGTACACACTTTTTTATACGTTTTCCGTATACATGATAAACATTTTCTCTATACACATTTAATTTTTTTAAATGCTTGGTCAACATTTTTGAAATGTTTTTAATAAATTGTTTTTTGGAAATTTTAAAGTACAAACACAAGTAAAAGAGATAAAGCAAAAAATTAAACAAAAAAAAGAAGCAAACAAAGAAAACCAATAAATAGAATTATATACAAATACAATTTCTTAAAGTATAAACACAAGTAAAACAAAAACAAAAATGTAAAAAAAAAGCAGGTTGTGGCCTCCCCTGCTCCTGGACCGGCCCACCTCGGTCTCCCCTTCAGCGAGGGTTCCTACCCTCTCGCTGGACGCGA
>NC_041381.1:67291342-67477227 GCF_002162155.2 Triticum dicoccoides
AACGGGAGTTGACCATGGTCGTTCTAAAAGAAATGCAATGTAGGTGGTCCACCTTGTAAAAAAAACTACTCCGTCTAATCTAAAATTAGTTCATGGTTTTAAACTAAGCTTAGTTTAAAATAATTCAAAATTGCAACATTTTGGATCGGAGTGAGTATGTACAAGGTCCTTACAAAGGCAGTGTGTCGCTAAAAAAAATAAAGGCAGTGTGTGAGTATTGAAAAATAGTCGTGAATTTAACTAATGTTAAGGAATATTTCAAAAAGTTCATGAATTTCAGAAAAATGTGCAAAAATTCATACAGTGTTCCAGAATTTAAAAATATTCATGGATTTTTTTATTAATTTCAAAAAATCTTCATGAAATCGGAAAAGGTTCATAGCATTTGAAACATGTGATCTCTAGGGGTGAAGGATGATATTAACTATGATTATTCTAAGTAGTGGCCTTGGATGGGTTATGGTCGACATCTATTTTTTTTCTGTAGCCTTCTAAGCTATATTTTCGTTAAATTTACTTGTCTAAGCTATATTTTCGTTTCCCTGTGAGAGTTGTAACTTGATCGTGAGACCCTTGTGTGTATTAAGTTGTTATTGTTACAGATAGTTGTATATATATGTTGTAGTTATGCCATAGAGTTTTGTTGTGTTACTTTTTGTTTTCACCCACATAACGTGCATGCAACGTGTATGGACATAATGTGCAAATTGTGTGTGTCTGAGATAGACGAGAGTTGACTATGGATAATCTGCAAAAATGCTGAACAACCCGAATGTCAAAAGGTTGGAGAGTAGATGCCTTATATTCTATGGATTTCAGTCCACATGGCATAGTACGGGTGACAAATGAAGGAGGCAGTGTGTTATTGTTGTGGAGCATGTAGAAGACTGTCTAAAATAAGGAGTAGATAAACTGCGAATTTGACTCAAGTCGACTAAAGAACAACAAAAAATTCCTTGAAGTTCAGACATGCATTCAAAAACAACAATAATTCCGAGTTAAAAATAAAACTTATATGTGGCATCAAATATGCGAGTTGTTCACTTTGACTCAGGAAAGAAGCTACCAGGGTGATTATACAAAGGGTGTTGTTGAATATGGTGATTTTATGATCGACATGTAGTTGTTATGGATGGATACTCCGAGAGTTTTGGAACACAAAACAATAGTAGGGACAAACTTAATTTTCTTGGGAGCACCGACTGTGATGAAGAAATGGAATGGACTACAGATGCATGTGGAGTCCTGTAAAGTTAAGGAAGTACCAGTGAAGCTCATGATTAACTGTTCAAGTCCAAGGTACGTGGAGGTCACGTATGATGGCTTCAAGATGGCGCGGATATGTTCACCGAGGTGAAGTGTTAAAATATATGTGCGCGTGTCAAGCTATAGTTGACTATAATTAGCGAAGTGTTAAGTGTTGGAGTCTAGACACATACACTCACTCACTCACGCTTGCCCTTCTTACTAGGGGGCCGCCTGCCGGACTCCGGAACCACTGAAGGTTCCGGTGCGGTGTCCGGCCCAGGTCCGGACTTAGAGCCCTTTGGGGTTCCATTCCCTTTGCGCCTAGAGTCCGGGAGGTCGCCTTGCGGCGCCTCCAGGACCACCTTCTCCTGGCTTGGCCCCTTTTAGGACTCCACCTCGGCATCTTCCGTAGGGCGAGGGGAGGTAGCAGTCGGGAGTGAAAGATTATTCACATCGGACTAATCCAGGGAGCCGCTCGACGAAGCGTCGAGCCAGGCCTTGGGCGGACTGCATGATTATATTCGGCGTCAGAAGATACTGTGCAATAAAGGAATGCCATGAGTTATTCTGGTATCCGGATACTTACGATTTTGCCAAGGGCTTGGCCCTAGATGGCCACCCCTCTTCGCCGGCGTCGGCGTTGGTGGAGTAGTCCGGAGGAAGGGTCTTTCCCTTCTTGGACCCTCCGCCCCCCTAGTTGGGGCGGCCTTCCTTTTCGTTCCTCCCCCCGTTGGAGGGGGAGAGGCCTCTTCTTCCTCCTCCTCATCTCCATGGGAGGAGTGCGCTTCGGAGTCATCGGACGATGAATCCGATAACACCAGGCGCCGGGAACTCTTTCGAGTTTCCGTGGCCTTCTTCTCCGGCACCACGTAAGGCGCCGGGACCAGCAGCTTCGCCAAGCGGGCATCTGCTGGGTCTTCGAGCAAAGGAGCCGGACAGTCGATCTGTTCGCACTTCTTCTGCCAGTCCTGTCAAAGGAACGGGAGCTTAGATCCCACATAGAGTCAAATTATGAAAAACAAGTATCCCGTAAAGGGTAAAACAAGCTTACTATGATGGCTTGGTGCTTCGCACAGAATCTGCGATCCTCGGTAATGGGAGGGGGAACCTCGACGCCCTTGAATAGCACCTTCCAGGCATTCTCGTGCGTTGTGTCAAAGAGCCTGGACAAAGTTTGGTGCTGGGCCGGGTCGAACTCCCACAAGTTAAAAGCCCATCGTTGACACGGGAGGATCCAGCGGAGGAGCATGACCTGGACTACGTTGACAAGTTTAACCTTCTTGTCCACCAGGTTTTGGACGCAGGTTTGGAGTCCGGTCAGCTCTCCCGAATTACCCCACGGCAGGCAGGTCTCTTTCCAGGAGGTGAGCCGTGTGGGGATGCCAGATTGGAATTCGGGGGCTGCTGCCCATTCAGGGTCACGTGGCTCGGTGATGTAGAACCACCCCGATTGCCACTCTTTGATTGTTTCCACAAATGAGCCCTCGAGCCATATGACGTTGGGCATCTTGCCCACCATGGTGCCTCCGCACTCCGCTTGCTGGCCGCCCACTACCTTCGGCTTAACATTGAAGGTCTTCATCCATAAGCCGAAGTGGGGCTTGATGCGGAGGAAGGCCTCGCACACGATGATAAACGCCGAGATGTTGAGGATGAAGTTCGGGGCCAGATCGTGGAAATCCAGGCCGTAGTAGAACATGAGCCCCCGGACAAATGGTGGAGTGGGAAGCCCAGTCCGCGGAGGAAATGGGGGAGGAACACCACCCTCTCATGGGGCTTGGGGGTGGGGATGAGCTGCCCCTCGTCTGGGAGCCGGTGCGTAACGTCATTGGACAAGTATCTGGCTTTCCTCAACTTTTTGATGTGCCCCCCCATGACGGAGGAGGCCATCCACCTGCCTCCCGCTCCGGACATGGCTGGAGAAGGTTGAGGTGGGAAGTGCGGACTTGGGCGCTGGAGCTCGAGTGCGCGGAAATGGATAAGCGGAGGAGGAAGAGGGCGTAGATGAAAAAGATGGATCCTTATCCCCTTATATGGGCGGACGAAACTATGTGCCCCCACCAGCCTGGTAAAACTTGCTTATCTCCCAAGCACTGTGATTAATGGCACGGTTGGGTTACCCGCACCCGTATTGATGAGAATCCCGGAATAAGGGGACACGATCTCTGCTTTGACAAGACATGCCAAGGAAACCACCTCGCTAAACGCGCTGAGGTGGGATAGTAAAACGATTCAAATAAAGGCTTGGCCGTGGCGTGATGTCACGCTGCGGAATACGTCAGCAGATTAGATTTGTACAAATATTATTCTCTCTACGGTGGTATGTGGAACTTATTTTGCAGAGCCGGACACTATCCTTGTGTTCAAAATCTTCTATGAAGTATTCGGAGGAGGAACCCACCTTGCAATGCCGAAGACAATCTGCGCGCCGGACTCGTCGTCATTGAAGCCTGGTTCAGGGGCTACTAAGGGAGTCCTGGATTAGGGGGTGTCCGCTTGACCGGACTATAACCTTTGGCCGGACTCCTGGACTATGAAGATACAAGATTGAAGACTTCGTCCCGTGTCCGGATGGGACTTTCCTTGGCGTGGAAGGCAAGCTTGGCGATACGGATATGTAGATCTCCTCCCATTGTAACCGACTCTGTGTAACCCTAGCCCTCTCCTGTGTCTATATAAACCGGAGGGTTTTAGTCTGTAGGACGAACAACAATCATACCATAGGCTAGCTTCTAGGGTTTAGCCTCTCTGATCTCGTGGTAGATCTACTCTTGTACTACCCATATCATCAATATTAATCAAGCAGGAGTAGGGTTTTACCTCCATCGGGAGGGCCCGAACCTGGGTAAAAACTTCGTGTCCCTTGTCTCCTATTACCATCCGCCTAGACGCACAGTTCGGGACCCCCTACCTGAGATCCGTCGGTTTTGACACCGAGACCGGGCGTGGGACGCTGGACATACCCAGGTTCGGGGCTCTCCGAAGAGATAATACCCCTAGTCCTGCCGAGTGTAGTTGGATGATCGATAGTAAAATGTCACTCCTGGAGCTGTATGGAGGAGGAAGGAAGCTGACCAAGGCTTGGGCTGCTCCTTCTCCCTGGTTTTGCTGTTGGGTGGCTAGTCCTATGCTTGCTTGTGTTTTTTTTGCATTATCTGTTATGCTCTCTGCGTGTCCCTGTAGGCGTGGGTTCCTGGGGAGTTTTATAGATCAACCCACCTAGGGTTACAATGGTAATATGCCGAGTCGGTGGGTCCGTATTGTCGGTGTCCGGGACGCCGGGCTGGGTCCCGCTTGAGGGCTTGTGGTTCGCCGGGTTCCCCTAGGTGCGGGCCCCGCATGCCAAGGGGAATTGTGCGCCGTCTTGTCGATCGTCAGGGCGTGGCCGAGTCGAGTCATGTACAGTACCTTCCGTCAGGCTGCCGCTTGCTGTCGTCAGCAGTGAGGGCGGGAGCACTGTTGCCATGCCAGCCTTGGTCAACGGGTAGGTGAGGGGCACTGTTGCCATGCTCCGGCTGACCATAGGCATGGGTGGAAACGCTATTGTCTTGGTCATCGGTGGTTGAGGTCTCGTCCCATCATACGGCCTAGATGGGACGGGAGCTGACCCGTGGCTGGGTTGCCGTGGACGCCACGGGTGGGGTTGGCTTGCTTGGGAAGCCTTGGTCGTGCCGGGTTCGGCCGTCTTGCGCCAGTTGCTGAGGCTGGGTCGACGTACCTTGCCGAGTCGGAGAGTTTGGCCGGGTTGCGGGCCTCGCCGGGTTGAGCGACCCAGCCAGGCGCGTGCCGGTTTTGTGGGGCGATGCGGGCACCACCGTTTTTGAAGAGGATCCGGGTTCCGTTGCCTGCCCGGGGTTCATCCCCCCGACAGTAGTCCCCGAAGCTTTAAAGGTCCGCCGTCTTTGGATGAGTGGGCCTTCGCAGTTTCCCCCTTTAGGAACACGGATTCTGCGAGTGCCGGGTCCAGGAACACTCACTGTGTGCCGGTTTTCTTGGAAACCGGATCGCGGCATCCCGTCCGTGGCGAGAACCGAGGAGTCCATCGAATCTTGAGGCGATCCCTTGGGATTTGCGCAGGCGCCACGTGGCGCCCGGAAGTCGGAGGGACCTGATAGGCCACGCGCGTGATGGGACTAGGAGACGGGACGGGGCCCGCCACCGCGTGCCCTTGGCCCACGCGCGTGGATTTGTTGCAGTGTCTGGGGGCCGGTTACACTTCCCCGATCACTTACTGCGCCCGTGCGTGCGCACTTATTGCGGAGTAGTGGAACGGGTGCATGTAGATGATCCCACTCCCCCACGTTTGAACCGGGGGCTATAAATCGGGGGGGAGGGGGAGGGAGCAGGGGGGTGGCGGACATTATTCTCGCTCGCGCCCTCCTGTCCCTCTGCTTTCGCCCTGCCCTTTGCAACCGTCGCACTGTGGCGCCCGCTGCTCCAAGCAGAGCTTCCTCCATCGTCCATCTTCGTCTTCCTCTTCTTTTGATCATGTCGCTGCCGTCGGGCTCCTGGATGGGCTCGAACGTCACCGCCAGCGACATCACCCGGCTCCGGGTGTTGCGGCGACTACCACGGGAGGCGGACATCGGCGTTCGCCTGCCGTGCGGCGAGCAGATGCCTTGGCCTGAGGAGTAGGAGTGCGTGGTCTTCCTCACGCACTTCGAGCGTGGATTTGGGCTGCCGGCAAGCACCTTCTTCCGCGCGTTCTTGGAGTTCTTCGGGCTCCAGCCGCACCATCTTGGCGCCGGCGCCATCGTGCAGCTTTCCGGCTTCGTCACGCTCTGCAAGGGATACCTAGGGGTCGAGCCCACGATCGACCTCTGGGCGCGCTTCTTCTCCTTGAAGCAGCAGGGTCCGTTGGCCGGGGAGTTCGCGGACTGCGGCGCTGCCGTCATCTTGAAGCGGTCGGGGGCAGATTTCCCCAAGATCCCGCTGGAGGATTCTGCCAAGAAGTGGCAGAACTCTTTCTTCTATGTCTGCAACCAAGGCGCGGACCACATCAACCTTCCGCCCTTCGCCATCGCGCCGCCGCGGGCGAAGACGAACTGGGGCTACTCGCTCCGGCACCCGTCCCAGGAGATCGTCAATCTCTGCGAGCGGGTGACGGTGATGAGGACGCAGGAGGGGCTCGCCGGCACCGACCTCCTTGCCGCGTTCATCACCCACCGGGCCCTTCCGCTTCATAGGCGCTCCTGTCTCATCGGCGATATGATCGGCCTGCAGGATCCCAACCGCATGGGGTCGACGCGGCTATCCGCGGAGCAGGTCGCGTGTGGCGTGAACGACATCTCCAAGGCCAACCTTGGAGAGGACTGGCGGATCGGGCGCCGCAGGTTAGTATTTGGTCTTCTTACTTTGCTGCCGCGCATCTTCTCATCCGCCCTGACGCGACGTGGGAGATTCTTTTGAACGCGACTCGGCATCCTTATGCCCAGGCTCCGTCGCAGGTAGCGCCGGTGGCGTCAGAGGAGGCCGCGGCTCTCGGCGAGGAGGAGGTGGCCGAGTCCGACGCCGGTGCTGGGCGTCGCGCGGGTAAGTCTTGCATCTTTCTTTCTTCATTTGAATTGTTGATCGTGTCGTGCTGCGGGCGACGCTGACACCGGCTGTTGGTGTAGTGGCGTTGGGCGGGGGAGGCAGCGATGTGGGCGGAGCCGGGTCCTCTCATGGGGCGACGCCGAGCCGCCCGCACGGAAAAGACAGCGTCGCGCCGCGACCCCGGGCCTGGAAGCGTACGGCGGATCCGGAGGTGGCCGGGAGGACGGCCAAGAAGAAGTGCGGCAGTGGGCACGGGAGGCCAGCCCCGGTCCCGGTCATGACGGGGTAAGCTTCATTTCTTGTTTTGGGCCTGGGTTTTTTTTCGAGCTAGTATTGCTTCTTTTTTGCTCATTCTGCCTTCTTCTTCAGGTCGCCAATCGCGCTGGCGAGGGCGGCGGCGGAGGCCGCAGTCGCCGAAGGGGCCGCGTTCCGCAGGAGCCGGTCCGACCTTGCCGAGCAGGGCGAGGTGGAGAGGCGGGCCGACTCGGACCTTGGCCTGGACCCGAGCAACGCCGAGGCCTTGGCCTGGCGGGACAGGAACCGGGCTGAGGTGGAGCTGGAGGTAGCGTTGGTCCAGGCTTGGACCGACGCGACAGAGGCATGGGCGCGATCCGGCGTGGAGCTGGCCTAGTGCGAGATGCAGGAGGGTACGATGGTGGCGGCAATGATCGTTGAGCCATCGTCATTGAGGGAGCGTGGCCGTGGAGGCCGGGCTGAGGTGGTGATCCTCGACCAGGAGGTCGTGGAGGTGGGGAGCGATACCCCGCCGCGGGCCGACATGGTCGAGCGCGCGGCGGCTGATGGTGGTGGAGGCGTCGTTGTCTTGGAGGAGACGCCACAGGCGGCGGCGCCGGAGGCGCCGCCGGCTATGGAGGAGGCACCGCGGGCGGCGGTGCCTTAGACCACCCCGGCAGCCGGGCCGGTGGTGGCGACGCAGGGCGTCCCGGTGTCCGGGTCGTCGGCAGCACCGGGAGGGGCGTCAGAGGAGGTGCTGGCCGTGTCGCAAGCGGCCAGCGGGGAGCATGCCTTGGTGCCCTGGCAGGGAGGGTGCCGAGCCGCCGTGCCGCAGCCGCCGCGGAGCGGGGGCGCCACTGTCTTCGGGCCCTAGACCCAAGAGGAGGCGGCGCTGGATGCCATCAGCCGCCGCCTACGGGGTCGGACGTAGCGGCTTGAGGCCTTCGCCCAGGCCGAGGTGGAACGGACACGTGACCTGGAGCTCACCGTGCTGGTAAGTCTTTTTGCTTCCTTGTAATTTCTTCTTTGTGGGGGCGCGCCAGCGCACCAACTGGGTGTAGCCCCCGAGATCCGGGCCAACTATGTAGTAGTTGGGTCGGATCTTCTAGAGCGTTGGCCTTGTTTTTGACTTCTGATTTCTTCAGCATCTTGACGCCTTCCGGGTTGCCGCTACAACCGTCTCCTGGGCAAGCACCGGGAGCTCGTGGAGCAGCTTACCGCCAAGGAGGAGGAGCTCCACGTGCCGCAGGTACTTTTGTGCTCTTTTTAGTGGGGGCACGCTAGCGCACCCACTGGGTGTAGCCCCCGAGATTCGGGCCAATTGTGTAACAATTGGGCCAAATCTTATGTCTTGCTCTTTTTTCTGCTGATTCCTTCTTTTTCACAGCCGAGGTGCTGTCTTGGAGTTCTCGACTGCTCTGGGCCGGTCATCATTATGACCGGCTTGTTGCCGACACCGGCCGGCTTGGTGTCGAGGCGGCGCAGGCGAGGGTGGAGACGGCCGCGGCCCGTCGATCTCTTGACGAGGCCAACCGGCTATATGAGCAGCTAGCGGGTCACAAGGGCTGCCTCGAGGCCGAGGTGTAGCTTCTCAAGGTGGAACTGCCAAGGTCGCGGAGGCGCAGCGGGCCCTGGTGGAGGCGGACCAGCAACGCGGCCAGCTGGCCGACGACAAGGGCCGGCTCCAGGCCGAGGTGGAACGCCTGCGAGAGCAGGTCACCACAGCTGAGGGGGCCCGTGAGGATGAAGCCCGCCGCCGCGAGGCAGCCGAGAAGGCGGCCAAAGACAAGGACGCCGAGCTGAAGGCGACCCTTGCCAAGGTGGCCACTCTGGAGAAGGCGCTCGAGGAGCGCGACCGCACCATGGAGCGGGAGCGGCGTTGTACGTTGCTCTAGGCGCAGCACCTAGAAGAGTCGTTTTCTAGTAAGTGCTGCTTCTTGTAGCTTGCCGGGTCGGGACCCGACTTTTCTTCCTTGTTGTTCTTCTAACTTGCTTCTTCCTTTGCGACAGGGGCCTTCCTGGAGACGCAGCGGCTGGCGGAGGAAGCCGTCCGCTATCAGCGCGACCCGACCGGCGTTGTTGGGTCTGGGACGGATCCGCGGACGGCCTGGACCTTCCCGGAGATCATCGCCGCTGCTGAGGCCCGCCTGCGGGTCTTGGGGATGTAGATGGAGCGGCTGTCCCAGGCCGGCACCACGATAATGATGGCCCTTTGGCTGGGCGCCGTCGTGCCGAGCAGCTTCACACGCCTGGCGCGTTGGCTGGAGACAGGTGCGGACCGTCTTGGCGAGTGGCGTGTTTCCACCGCTCGTGCCGGTGCCGAGATGGCGCTCCAGTTTGCGCTGTCTTAGCATCCAGATCTTCAGCTGGACGCGCTGATGGGCCAATGGGCCGGCTCAGAGCAGTTGCTGTAGGTGCAGTCCGGCCGGATCGCCTCCCGGGCCAGCTACATCACCGAGTTCGCCTTCCACGACAAGTTCCATCCGGAGCGGACGGAAGACGGCAGGGTCGTGGATGGCGACGACTACGGCTTGCTTCTCCATGACCCGGAGGGGAGCTCGGAGGAGACGGGCGTCTATGGTGACGCGGATGCTGAGGAGGACACCAGTGTCTCGCCGGACCCGGAGGCCGCCAGGGGAGAGCCGTCGACGTCGTGACGTGGCGCTGGA
This sequence comes from Triticum dicoccoides, assembly GCF_002162155.2. Lineage (NCBI taxonomy): Eukaryota > Viridiplantae > Streptophyta > Magnoliopsida > Poales > Poaceae > Triticum > Triticum dicoccoides. Next base: position 67,301,029 of record NC_041381.1, read on the forward strand.
GATGCCTGAGACACTTTATGCAGAATCTGTCAAGTAGCAGGTCCAACCACCCACTGGTTTTTTTAGGGTGTAATGAACTCCGGCCGTGGGCCTTTTGTTTAAATATCTATGTGTGAATGTCGTGAGTGTCTTTGCTTTTTTGCCTTCTGTTTTTCGGACCGATTTCATGCGTTTTTTCCTTTCTCAAACCTCCCCCCCGCGAGTCAGACAGCCAAGGCTCTAGTCTGTGACAAGGAGTTCGTTTTTTTTGAAAGGGGGCGCGCAGGACTTGGGTCTTTGGAAATGTTGAGCGCGAGCGAAACACCCACTGGGCCGGCTGGCGGCAATCCGGCGAAGCCGGTTGGCGAGCAGCCGGTCGTGCGGCTGTCTATTCGGTGAGTGGCGGGCCGGGTTGATCGACCCGACGGCCTTTGACTTAGTGTATGAAACGTCCAGGAGCTTTGGCCCGTTGTGCTTGCCAGCCGATAGCCAAAGCTGGATCTGTGGCTTTTAGGGCAAAGTGAGGGACCACAACATCCTGACTTTTATCAGAAATCACCAAGTAAGGCGGCGGGGTGGCTATCGAGCCGGCCAGCCCCCGAGCTCCCGGGTCGAGTGAGTCGGACCGGTGGCCGGGTTCAGTGGTATAGTGATGCAGAAAAAATAAGGACGCAATAAATTGGTCGGCAAAAGGGTAGCCCCCGAGTCTCGTTCGGGGACCCCATAGTTTCATGCATTTACAAAAGGCGACGATACATACACTCATGCGGCTAACTGTAAAACGGGCGGAGGAGTTCCGCGTTCCACAGCTGTGTCGTTTCTTCACCGGCGGTGTCCTTCTTGCACTTCTTTGACTTGCGTGCATCGATGAGGTAGTAGGCGTTGCGATCGCGCAAGGCCCTGCTCACGATGAATGGGCCCTCCCATGGAGGGGACAACTTGTGCTGTCCTGCTTGCTCTTGGACGAGGCGGAGGATGAGGTCGCCCTTGCGGAATGCAAGGGGCCTGATCTTCTTGCTGTGATAGTGCCTCATACCTTGCTGGTAGATGGCCGAGCAACTGAGCGCCAGGAGACGTGCTTCTTCGAGCAGGTCGACGCCATATTGGAGGGCTTCTCTGGCTTCGGCTTCGGTGTACATCGCGACGCGCGACGAGTCGAACTCGACGTTGATCGGGATGATGGCTTCGGCTCCATAGACGAGGAAGAACGGGGTGAACCCGGTCGACCGATTCGGCGTGGTGCGGAGACTCCAGAGAATGGCCGGCAACTCGTCGAGCCAGCTGCCCGGTGAGCGGATGAGTGGCTTGATGAGTCGCGTCTTGATGCCAGACAAGATGAGTCTGTTGGCCAGCTCGACCTGCCCGTTGGACTGCAGATGTGCAACGGAGGCCAGGTCGAGGCAGATGCCGGAGACTGAGCAGTATTGCTCGAGCGCGCCCTTGGCGAAGTTGGTGCCGTTGTCGGTGATGATGCTGTTCGGCATGCCGTAGCGCACCGCTATGTCCTTGATGAACCGGACGACTGTTGGCCCGTCCAGTTTCTTGATTGCTCTTGCCTCGATCCATTTGGTGAACTTGTCCACTGCCACCAGCAAGTGCGTCATGCCGCCTCGAGCGGTTTTGAAGGGTCCCACCATGTCGAGTCCCCAGACCGCGAAGGGCCAGGTGATCGGTATGGTGCGGAGTGCTGACACTGGTTGTGCTGGAAATATGCCCTAGAGGCAATAATAAAATGGTTATTATTATATTTCCTTGTTCATGATAATTGTCTATTGTTCATGCTATAATTGTATTAACTAGAAACCGTAATACATGTGTGAATACATAGACCACAACATGCCCCTAGTGAGCCTCTAGTTGACTAGCTCGTTGATCAATAGATGGTTATGGTTTCCTGACCATGGACATTGGATGTCATTGATAACAGGATCACATCATTAGGAGAATGATGTGATGGACAAGACCCAATCCTAAGCATAGCACAAGATCGTGTAGTTCGTTTGCTAAAAGCTTTCCTATGTCAAGTATCATTTCCTTAGACCATGAGATTGTGCAACTCCCGGATACCGTAGGAATGCTTTGGGTGTGCCAAACATCACAACGTAAATGTTACGCTATAAAGGTGCACTACGGGTATCTCCGAAAGTGTTTGTTGGGTTGGTACGAATCGAGAGTGGGATTTGTCACTCCGTGTGACGGAGAGGTATCTCTGGGCCCACTCGCTAATGCATCATCATAATGAGCTCAATGTGACTAAGTAGTTAGTCACGGGATCATGCATTACAGAACGAGTAAAGTGACTTGCCGGTAACGAGATTGAATGAGGTATTGGGATACCGACGATCGAATCCCGGGCAAGTAACGTACCAATTGACAAAGGGAATTGTATACGGGATTGCTTGAATCCTTGACATCGTGGTTCATCCGATGAGATCATCGTGGAACATGTGGGAGCCAACATGGGTATCCAGATCCCGCTGTTGGTTATTGGCCAGAGAGCTGTGTCGGTCATGTCTGCATGATTCCCGAACCCGTAGGGTCTAAACACTTAAGGTTCAGTGACGCTAGAATTGTTATGGGAATTAGTGTGCAGTTAACGAATGTTGTTCAGAGTCCCGGATGAGATCCCGGATATCACAAGGAGTTCCGGAATGGTCCGGAGGTAAAGATTTATATATGGGAAGTCCTATTTTGGCCATCGAAAAATGTTCAGGATTTTTTGGTATTGTACCGGGAAGGTTCTAGAAGGTTCCGGAGTGGGGCCCACCTGTATGGGGGGACCCACATAAACGTGGGTAGTGGAGGCAAGGCCCCACACCCCTGGTCAAGGCGCACCAAGATCCCCCCTTAGAAGGAATAAGATCATATCCCGAAAGGATAAGATCAAGATCTCTAAAAAGGGGGATAACAATCGGTGGGGAAGGAAATGATGGGATTTCTTTCCTCCCACCTTTGCCAATGCCCCAAGGACTTGGAGGGCAAGAAACCAGCCCCCTCCACCCCTGTATATAGTGGGGAGGCACATGGGAGCTTCACCCTTGCCCCTGGCGCAGCACTCCCCCTCTCCAACTCCACCTCCTCCTCATTAGTGCTTGGCGAAGCCCTGCCGGAGAACTGCAAGCTCCACCACCACGCCGTCGTGCTGCCGGAGCTCCCCCTCAACTTCTCCTCTCCTCTTGCTGGATCAAGAAGGAGGAGACGTCCCCGGGCTGTACGGGTGTTGAACGCGGAGGCCGTTCATTCAGCGCTAGATCGTATCTTCCGCGATTTGAATCGCCGCGAGTACGACTCCATCAACGAGGTTCTTGTAACGCTTCCGCTTACCGATCTTCAAGGGTATGAAGATGCACTCCCTCTCTCTCTTGTTACTTGAATCTCCATAGATTGATCTTGGTGATGCATAGAAAATTTTGAATTTCTGCTACGTTCCCCAACAGTGGCATCATGAGCTAGGTCTATTATGTAGATTCTTTGCACGAGTAGAACACAAGTAGTTGTGGGCATTGGTTTGTTCAATATGCTTACCGTTACTAGTCTTATCTTGATTTGGCGGCATCGTGGGATGAAGCGGCCCGGACCGACCTTACATGTACGCTTACGTGAGACAGGTTCCACCGACTGACATGCACTTCTTGCATAAGGTGGCTAGCGAGTGCCAGCACTACAAAAAAAATACACTTCTGTGATGATACGTGTTTGTCATAGTAGGTCGGGTTTTTTTTCATGCATGTACATCCATGAAAAATTTATGACAGAATCAAGATAGTCATACCTGTGCTGTCGTAGAAGTGTTCCATGACATTACCAAAATTATCATCACGGAAGTGTCCACTTTCATGACGATAAATCGCGCGTCACGGAAGTGCTTTCGTCAAGGGTGAGCGACATGTGGCATCCACCGTAACAGAACGCCGTTAAGCTATCGGGTCGGGTTTTGGATTCGATAACCCGTTAACAGCCCCAACAAATGGGGATTTTCCACGTGTAAAATCATCATTGGCTGGAGGAAACACGTGTCGGCTCACCGTTGCGACAGATGTCATCCGCTCATTGGACCGAAGGCGCCTATGATACAGCGACACGTGGCACGGCCCAACAGAGGCCCATTCCTGTGAAAAGGTCGGCCCATTTGACTTGGTCAAAAGGTGGCGGGCCGGCCCACGAAAAGCCTGTTAACGGCCTGTTCGCATATAGCCCATTTACAGCCTGCTAACCCAGGGCCCGAATTAGGCCCAATAGCGTCATCTGGGCCGTCCAATATGATTCAGCCCGTTTTAACTTCCGGCCCATGTGTGGCCCATGACTTCTTTCGGCCCATATGAGGACCTTTGTAACTCTTGGCCCATTAACGGCTCGTGGTGAAACTAGCCCGTAATGAATAGTGTATCACTTTATATCCATTAATGGCCCGTTATTGCATTGGGCCGTTTCCAGCCCAAGTTATCTTTCGGCCTCCTCAGGGCCCATTGATTCTTGGTCTCACTTGCAGCATTCGGTTACATACGGCCCGTTACTGTCATTTTCTGCTTGTGGGCCAAATTCAGCCCGTCGTTACAGTCGGCCCATTTGCGGACCGTTAATATGTTGGGCCGTTTTCATGTCAAAAAAAACCAGTTGGGCTATTTTCATAGAGTTATCAAATACGGCCTATTAACGGCCCGTTATGGTCCACGAATAGAACGGCCCATGATTGGCGAAATGATGATACGCCCCGTAGAAGGCCCACGGATCCTACGGCCCGTATGAGGCCCATGGATAGTACGGCCCGTAAAAGGCCCATGGATCGTATGGCCCGTAAAAGGCCCATGGACCCTACGGCCCATAGAAGGCCCATTTATCCCTAAGGCCCGTATAGAAGGCCGATGGATCCTACGGCCCGTATAGAAGGCCAATGGTCCTACGGCTGAACGAAGGCCCATGGATCATACGGCCTGCAGGAGGCCCATGGTTACAACAGTCCGTGTGTTGCCATGATTATTTTGGCCTAGTTACCAAAAATAGGCTATTGTGGCCACTAGAAAAACACAGAAAAATAACTGCAGTGACTACAAGCAAACAACTAAACAAGACAATAAGGAAATAAATAAGCAAGCAATTAAGGCTAGCCTATTACCGCTATTACACATATTACATCCACTAGGCATCAAAGTTCGCCACCAGTGCAAATATAGGGAACAAAGCAGCATATTACATACACTGGCCGTCAAAATTGCATTGGCCACCAGTGCAAATAAACGCGGCAGCAAAACAAGAGCATAACTAAAACAACTTCAGAAGAGCTCAAGAAATGTTATCCTGGGTATCAACCATGCTGGCAATAAGCTTAGCAAGCTGATTAGCTTTGTCCAGTTTGGTGCTAAAATCCTCCAATGCTTGCTGTTGCACTAGAAAGTATGCATCTGAATGCTCCAGGGACTTCCGCAGTCCTTCCTCTTCTTGCCACAGCACAGCTGATCGATGTCTTTCAGCTTGTAGTTGAGACTCAAGAAACTGAACTGATTCAGATAGTGAGTTTGAATAGCTTGTGCAAGTAGTAGTGGCCAGTAACTCGAACACTAAACCAAGACAGGGCTTTGGGGCTGTCTTGCTGTCTTCAAGATAGTCTTCCTTAGCTGTTTTATCAGCTTTGTTGGAGACCAACAAGGATGTGTCACTATCCTGAACCTTATCTGCATTACTTCCTTTACCATTGCTTAATAAGGCACTCTTCCCCAATATTCTGTTAGCATTCTAAAAGAAGAAACAAGCAGACACATAACAAGGTTAGCATGTACTAGTATATGAAACTCATTTCAGTGAACCAGTTCATTAGTAAGGTGGACATGATTAAACTACCAAGTCTTCTATTGCCAAGTACTAGTACATAATAAAAGCATCAAACAAACATATATCTATGTCCTATGGTCACTGCATTGTCTTGCCAAATCAAAATAGAGACACGGTTCAAATCATATCAGTTCAAGACAAAGCAACAGTGAAAGAATACAAAGCGTGAGAAACTACACGGCACAACAAGATTTCAGATGGGTACCATGGGTCTACATGTACAACAACACTATTGGCTCTGTTGTGATGCTAGTAATGTGCATGATATGAAAGTCAACTGTATACACAATTGAAATTGAAATCAAAAGAGCTATTGATAAGAGAAAACCTGTTAAAGAAACATGCATGAACATACCTGCTGTGCCATTGGAGTTTCGATTGGATCCTTCAATTTAAAAATAAGTTTGTATCAGTAAATACAGTGATACAAGAGCAAAGCAATCATAGTTAAAAAAGGCGCGCCTATGGGAGCGCTTAAGCGCGCCTAGGCTCTAGGCGTTGGCAAAACGCATTGCGCATAACTACACTTAATCTGTGCATAACCGCGCATAAGCATGCGCTTTGGTCAGTAAAGTGCAAGGCGGTGGCAAAACGCACAATTAACGCCTAGCGCTTTTTTGAACTATGATAGCAATGGAATCTTAAATTAGAACAGTTGTTCTTCAGGTTTAGGCACTTGTTCTACATGAACAGAGTAAGTAAGACGCAAGAATATAATACTTAAAAATAGAAAATGAGCTCATAGACCTTACCACATTCTTGGTTCGGGACCAGTACAGAACAAGGCGTTCCCAGTCATCGTCCAGTAAATGTGTCTCAGGAGAACGTAAGGGAATTTGATGAGTTCTTTGCCGGTGAAGTACGTTTTCTTCAGGTAATTAGATACTGCCACCAAGCATTCTTGAAGATAGCAGAGGTATTAGCACAGGTTACCTCATCCTGAGTTTCCAAATCAGTCCTTCTCTATAGACAAAAATGGGAAAATTTGCTGTATTATAACCATCATGGAGGTAGGATGTATGGGACGAAGCAAAGTAATTGCCATGAATAACATTACTTACACATAACTCCTGGACAAACACCTGCAACTGGCATTTTCCTTCATCTTCAGTATAATATTTCCAAGATGGGAAGATATGCACATATGATTTAACAACATCAAATGCGATAGATGCTAAACTACGACTGGCTGGTTGTGCTTCCTCCATAGGAATAGGCGTACTAACTGGTGGAGTTGGGGTTCGCCTTGATAGTACTGGCCCTTTGGGCACTAGAGCTACCTTACTAACTACTCTTGTTTGGGAGCTCTGTGGTGGAGATGGTGCTGTGTCAACAGGAACTGGGTTACTATCGGCTGGGGTTGGGGTTAGATTGGGTGAAGCTGGTTCTCTGTCCATCGCAGTAGGGGTACAATCTGCGAGAGTTTGGGTTATGTGTGGTAGGGCTGGTTCTTGTGCATGTACAACCGGGGTGCTATCTCCACCAAGAGGTAGCACTGTTTTATTTGAAGACCGTGTTTTTATTCCGCTAGATACTGGCATCACCCGCTCCAATTCAAATGGCTGATAAACAGGAAACATAGTTGAATGTACAAACATTGTATGAGAGACAGATGCAATAGATAGTGTGGAAAAAAGAGGGCATGAAATAGTTGACATGTATATTGTTTAACTAAAATGGATAGCATGACATAATTTCACATATATGATGTCTATCTAAACTGGATAGCATAGCATAACATAATTCAAAGATATGATGAATAACTAAACAGGATCACATGACATAATTCACCTACATGTTATCTAAGTAATCAGGATCACATCATTTAATTCACATATGTGATTTATATGCTAAACAGAGGGCATTTGATATGATGTCTGAACTAAGAACATGGTGTTGAATATTGTGTATATGATGTCTAAACTATGCAATGCAAGACACCGTATGCATGATATGAGCAGTATAACTGTGCCAAGTTAGAGCATACACCTCAGTAGGGGAATAGGACTGGTCATCTATCTCTGAATCCATCTCTGAGGAGCTATCGGGACCCAACAAGAGATCTTCTTCGACATGTAGCACTGTCTGCTCTGAAGGCCTTGTTTTCACTCCAGATTTTTCCATCTCCCACCCAAATGGCTGATTCACAGGAAGAGTAGTTTAATGTACAAACATTGTCGACAAATGGAAATGTAATGAAGAAAAATATGGGCAAGATATCATTCAAATATATGATGCTTGGTTAAACAGGATGGCATTGCACATTTCACATATATTATGGCTGGCTAAAAGACACGAGACTGCATAATTCCCATATATGATATAGAAACTAAACAAGTGGCATTACAGAACATGTCTAAACTAAGAAGATGACATATATGATGTCAAAAGTAGGCACTGCAAGGCAACATATGCATGATAAATGACTAACATCATCATGCCATGGTAGAGCAAACACCTTGGGGGGTAAATAGGAGTGGTCAACGGCGTCTGAATCCGCCTCAGAATAGATATCTTCCTCTGGATTACAATCTGGAGAGGGGTGGGGAGGGTTTGCCATTGAACCCACCGTGGAGCGATTTCTGCATGACATTGTATTGCCGCGCAAAACTCTTATCTTTTTCTCTACATGTTCATCATGACTGTGTACAATATCTGACATGCATACGAAAAAATATGGTGAGATTATGTAAGGAGAGCATGCAGAAATTTAGAGTGATGGTAACAACCAGTGGATGGATCCAAAAATAATGATAGCAGGCTGATGATTGCTTTAAACTAATAGAAAGACAGATGATGATTTCTTTACTATTTGTTTCCCACCCAAGATGAACAACATAGGCATACCCTAGGTGAACCAGATATTAGACAGACATACTATTTATTGCTGCCTCGATATGTGCCCCACAACTAATTTAGAACTCAAGTTTGAACATTAATTTGGACCTGAGTTGGGAGTCCAAGAGCCGAACAGGACGATAAAGTAGCAGGTAAGTTTAAGAAATGCATTATAAGCAGAAACAAAAGAGTGCGTCCTCTCTTGTGGACCCGTGTACCCCTCAGGTTCATCCGCTGAGTCGATGATGGTGATGCCGTTGGGGTGGGTGCCAGCGGCAGGGAAGGAGATCTAAGGTGGCGAAAGACGGTCATGAGTCGTGATGTCTGGTTTGGTGGATGCTTCTGTTGATGGAGCAGCTCAGGTGAGGTGGACGACGTCGCAGCAGGAGCAGGACAAACCACACAAAGTTCCCTTCGACACGTACCTGTAACTGAAGTAATTCTGTAAGGGCTCATTTGGCTTGCATGATTCTTAAAACGCAGGGATAGGAAAAACACCGGAATAGGATAGGAAAATGCACATGGTAAACAGAGCATTTGTAAACACAGGATTTCTGTCAACTTGGGTGTTTGGTTTACAGGAATTGGAAGAGCAGAGGAATGCAAAGAAACATGGCCAAAATAAGGAGAAACCATATGAAAGCGTGTACAATTAGAATGTTATTCTGGCACTAATGCACTTTGTCTTGTTTTCATGCATAGGATTTTGAAAAGTAGGTCCAGGTGGATGTTTTGCTTCATTCCTTTCAACAAAATGCATGAATAATTGAATAGTAGAGTGCCATTGGAAAATTCCCTATTGCTATGTTTTTCCGTTGAACCAAAATAGCCCTAATGGATCGACGTGAATGTATAGTAATAAGTGATGCAACAAGTGTACAACCTCTTTGCCGTAGCCGTGTCGACCTCAGCATCATTGGGTTGGTCGCTGAAGCAGTTGAGGCAGAGGTGGCTGTCGGAGGTGTGAAGGAAGATCTGAGGAATCTGTAGTCGGCGTCCTGGGCACTGCTCTGTTGTGATGGTTCGTTCTGTCGTTGGAGCAGCTCCGGTGAGCCGTAAGACATCAAGGCTGAAGCAGCACAAGACAGACATCGTCAATCTCAAGTGGGATTCTAATAGCCTCTCCAATAGATGATGTAAAATGGATGTAAAATTAACATCACCAAAAACCACCCGACTACAACAAATGAGGTAAAAACTGTTGACTCTGAACTTAACTGTCGAAACTGAAATTTACTGTGGAGTCTGAATGCTAATGTCGAAACTGAACGAAATGGTAGCAGAGAGGCACTTGGCATGTAGTTTAGGGAGGGCCTGCAGTTCATCTTCAACCTGCACCCCCCCGAGCCGCCAGCCACCACCGGCCTCGCCGCCGGCCCCAACGCCGCCTCGCCGCCCCGAAACAACTCGCCACCGCCACCTCGGCCAGCCCTCTAGGCCCCCACCCCCACCCTGAACCCTAAGATACATAGTGGGGTACCTCTCCAGCGAGGCCCCGTCCCCGTTGCGGGTGCATCTTCCTTAACTCCGGCGAGCCCCCCCAACCCCTGAAAATCGACTGACCCAAAAGTCGATTCAGTCGACTGAAGTGTGGCTTAATCAGAGCAGAGCAGCAGCACGAGCGAGGGGGAGAGCAGCAGCAGCAGCTGGGCGAGCGAGCGATCGAGCGAGAGCCGGAGCAGAAGCAGCAGATCCGGCTGGTATCGCTGCCGCCGCCGAAGGGGCCTCGCACTGGGGGAGAGCCGCCATGGAGATGTCGCTCGCGGCACCGGCTTCAAGGTAGCCGCTCCATGGGGGTGCGGGATGGAGCGCCGTCGGCGCCAGGAGGTCGAGTTAAGGAGAAGGTGCAATGCGATGAGTGTACAACCTATTTGGTGGCGCCGAGTAGGCCTCGGCTTCGTCCGAGGAGTCGGTGGGGATGCTGCGGTTCCGGTGGAGCAGGTTAAGGCGGCGCTGTGGGGATGGAGCAGCCGCGATAGACGAGGCGATCGTCAGAGCAGCTCCTTGGAGGTGGAGGACGGGGCAGCTGAACCGGCTGGACGGCGAGATGGACGACGGATCCTCGTCCGGGGAGGTGGACGAGGGACGTCGAGCTGTTGTGGTGGACGATGTCGTCGGGGAAGAGGCTCTGGCTGGGCAGCGGTGATGTGGCGGATGGAGGAGGGTGGGATTTCGTGGCTGGAGCGGAGAGGTTATGGCGGCCTGGGATTTCGAATGGTGAAAAGGGGGCGATGGGACGGGGTGAAGCATGACTTAGGGACGCGCTTGTCCAAAATGTAGGGTGTGTTAGAAAAGTACCCCCACCGATTTGAACTAGCGGCCCTTTTGGCTCAGGGTTAGAAGGAGGATTTCGCGTGTCAGGATTTGGCAGCTGGAGGGAGTTTTCGCGCGCGTTGTAATTTCGGGATAGCAAGGCGCGGGTTGTGAAGGCGCCAGTTTTGGGAGCACGATATCTGAATTTTCGGGATATAACAAGATGCAGGTTGAATTTTAGGGGCAAGCCTAACGTGTTGTAATATTGTACTTGTACGTACCAAATCAATTTGCACATCCCTCAACCAAAAAGAAAACAAAAAAAAAATAAAACTATTCACACCACACAAAGAGAGAGTGTTGCCCCGTTTTACTATACAAATGCTATTCAAAGCTACTCCCTCCTTCCATCTATATAGGGCCTAATGCGTTTTTCGATGCTAACTTTGACCAAATATTAGAGCAATGATATATGACATGCAACTGACACAAAGCACACCGTTAACTTCGTCTGTGAAAGGTTCTTTCAATGATATAATTTTCACATTGTGCATGTCATGTACTATTAATGTTGTCAATAGTCAAAGGCGGTCTTAAAAATCTCATTACACCCTATATAGATGCAAGGAGGGAGTATGAATCCATGTTATGTCCGATTAAATTTTTTCGCTTGCTGTATAATGCATGTAACCTACTCATACCAACATTTTAGTGCATTCCAAATGTCTATACTACCACTGCAATTTGAACTAAATTTGAATTTGTTTCTCTATTTCAATAAGAATCTACAATGATGATTGTTGCCAACTTCAACCATCATAGTTTCCTTGCTATCCGCCAGGTATAAATCGGACGGCCTATAATGCAGGATGGCAGGCACACCATCATCAACAACTCTGTTTTTTATAAGAGTAGAGATAAAATATATTAAATGTAGTATAACATGTTCATAAACACACCATGTGTATCACCGTTATATATATTCACACATGCGTCGGTTTAAAACACTATGATAAATTCTTCAAATATCTGAATTCGCTTTTTATAATGAAGTATATATGATCTCTATTCGTCTTTTACACCCACACAACCCTCTTATATTTGTAGCTAGCGCTAACTTTCTCTTGTGCATGCACACGCCCACATCCCTCTCACCCTCCCTCGGCATTCTCTAGCTCCATCACGCAAATTCATCTTTTCACTTTAGGTCGTCACCCATGGTGTGTGTAGGCCCCCCAGCTCCTTCTTTATGACACACATCGATCAATATGCCTCTCTAGCCAGGTGTGCCTAGCACAAACACAAGCTTCCCCTCTTCTCTTGTCACTGTCCATGCCTCACTCCCACCACTCTTTTCATCGTTCTCGTACTCGCACACTCCTCCCCGCTCGATATAGTATGCCTCTCGTACCACCTCCTACATGCATCCCTCTATCTCTATCCTTCTCCTCGTGCCTCGTTTGCTTCTAACACACACATGCATGTACACCGATCGATCTCCCAACATATACCTAGATCGACTTTAACTACCCCCCCATCGATCGACGTACCTCACAAGTTATGTCTCTCCTTTCTCTAACAAAGGGCGATTGATCTTCCTATGTAGTTATGTCTGCTTACCACAGCCACATCGTCCCCCCTCATCATTCGTGCATGCCTCCTGACCCATCTCTCACACGCACGTGCATAGACAACAAGCAGCCTTCTCCTCTCTTATTGATATTGCGGGCGTGCCCTCCGTTTGTCTAGCAAGCCTATCCCACCATTTGTTAGAAGCAACTCCACTACCACCTCCTCCAACACTCTAGCTCTGTCTCTCTCCCAACCTTATTCCTCTCCTACACATATGCATGGATGCCGATCGATCTCCCTTAATACATGAGGCAGATTGATCTCCTTAATACATGAGGTAGGCCTCTCTCCTCCTCCACACATATACCAACCATTGTACCTCTATAGTTAATTGGGCCTCCCTCTTCCCCCAGCACACACTGATAGTCGAGCGCTGTAGGTAGGTATCCATGCCACAAAGACAAACTGCACATGTCCCCTCTCACATTCCAGTAGGCCAGCCACTCTATATCTTTGACGTGGGCACACACAAATTCAATGGCACTCTTTATCGATCGCGCACGCACACACACACATCATCCCTCTTTTCGATTCTATGGACACCTCAAGCCGGTGATACCTTCACTCTCTCCTCGTGGATCGCCCCCTCTATATATATGTTATACCCAGGACTCTATTTCACACACATTGCATATGTTACATTTTTTGATTGCCCCCCCAAAACAAAACTCTCAAGAACCCACACACTATATCTCTCTAGGTTTGTATCTCTCTCACACAACCCCACGTAGGTGGTGTACGTATACAAGAAGAGAATAGGTGCACCGTGCACGTACTCACGCTTCATGCCCAGCCACACCCGCACGGATACACGGTGGAACTCATTTCTTTATGAAATGGCAGCCCACGTGCTAATTTGAACGACTGTAGCGGTTGTTTACCTAGGGAGGTCGTGTACCACGCCTGCATGAAACAAAGTTCAACTTGACGCGTTGTCGCGTTATTTTTAAATAAAGTTATAGCGCTCAATGGCACGTACACAGAATATAAAACGATTTTATGGAGAAAAAGGTAGTCCGCTCACTATATACAATGGAGCCTTGCATGCCTAGTTTGTCGCTCTTCAGAGTATCTCACACAAGGCTGCGGTGGCCTCTCTCTCTCTCTCACCGTTGGTCACTAATCCGGCCGCATCCCTCCCGCCGGGGGAAAGGGAGTGCGGTGGCCTCTCTCTCTCTCACCATTGGTCACTGATCCGGCCGCATCCCGTCCGCCGGGGGAAAGGGAGTGCGGTGGCCTCTCTCTCTCTCTCACCGTTGGTCACTGATCTGGCCGCATCCCGTCCGCCGGGGGAAAGGGAGTGCGGTGGCCTCTCTCTCTCTCTCTCACCATTGGTCACTGATCCGGCCGCATCCCGTCCGCCGGGGGAAAGGGAGGAAGTGCATCGTTTCTCCGTTCGACGGTGCTGAGGCAGCACGTCCCAATCTGCGGTACACGCCGTTCTCTCTGACCAAGCTCCGGCGCGGCATGGCCTATGCCACCTGCTCGCAGATTCCGCCCACCGCCGCTCACCTAGTTACATCCCGACGACCTCCAGGTATCCCCTTCGGCCTTGCTCCACTGCCCGTCTTCCCACGTCGCTGCATGTGGATCTTCCATAGTTCTTTGCCCAAAATGTAGCTCGTCCAGCGTACTTTCCATATTGCATTCTCGTCCTCACACCGTTTTAGACAAACACAACCGTGTTGTTATCTTCCCTCAGGGCAAGGAATATGCTTCTTTTTTGTCGTCGCATGTGTCATCAACTGTTATTGGCCAGTAATTGTTTCCTTTCTACCTCTTTTTTGCAAATAGGGCTATCCATTTCACCTCATTGCTATTGCGACCTTTTGGTGAACTGCACAAATCACTTTTTTCTTAAGAGTGTTTTGTGCAGTTGTACTAAAATGTCACACGGGCAACGTCTCTACTTTTCAGTGCGACTACACAAAGGGATATTGGTTTTACTCTATCCTCCTCATCCAACTCCGAGCCTAATCTTCTCCAACTAGTTAGTCTTACGAGAGACTACAAAGGTGACCGGCTTCTATTTATGTGTTTATTGTTTCATCAGCAGTCCTCTATTATCGTAATCACACTTAGTATCTTTGGAACAGGGACACTCAGCTCTATTTTAGTGGAACTGCACAAAATGATCGGAATGTTGCATGCTCCAGACATCTACGTTTTTCCCAACTTGCCTTGTTGATTTAGACAGAGCTGGGGGGACGTTGCTGCCAATGAAAGCATGGATCAATTTTAATTTAACACCTTCTCACAACTCTGTTTTCAGTTGTGATGTAATTATTAGCTCTGATCTGCTAATAATTGACATGCATTATCAAGGGAGTTAGTTTTTTATTGTTTCCGAAAGAGCATCGATGGCAAGACACGCGAAACAAAAGCTGAAAGCTCACACCATTGTACAATTTCATGTTGCTGGAAAATTATTTGTATAGTACGTCAATTATGTAAACAAATGATGGAAGCTTGATAGCATTCCCAGAAGCCTCTTCATCATCTGGGTCCATGTGCCATGCACAAAATTATACTCCTTCGTTCCTAAATATTTGTCTTTTTACAAATTTCAAACGGGCATATTTTAGAGTGTAGATTCACTCATTTTGCTTCGTATGTGTACTCCCTCCGTTCCTAAATATTCTATTCGTCTTTCTAGAGATTTCAACAAATGACTACATATGGAGCAAAATGAGTGAATCTACACTCTAAAATATGTCTATATACATCCGTATGTGCCAGTCCATTTGAAGTCTCTACAAAGACAAATTTGAGTAGTCACTCGTTGAAATCTCTAGAAAGACAAATACTCCGGAGTATATTTAAGAACCTAGGGGGTAGTGCACAACCGCATGGGAGACTCAGCCCGGTCGTTGCACCGCATTAGGGCATGTACAATGGTGCTATCTTAAGAGTGCCACGTAGGATAAATGATGAGGTAGAGGAGAGAGAACTCATAAGAAAAGGCTTGTCTTCTCTCATTTAAGATAAGACAAGAGATGATCTCTTAGCCCAATTTGTCTCACCATGTTTTAAGGAATGGCTAGTTATTGAAGATAAGACTAAGATATAACCCACTATAGACATACTTTTTTGTTATCTCTAAATTACATGCAAGACTTAAGATAAGACTGTCTTATCAACCATTGTACATGCCCTTAATAGTGAGTAATGAGCAGTCAAATCATAAGCCCCACCTTTCCCACTGTAAGTTGTTCTGAAGAAGCAACCATCAAATCCGCTCATACTACTCCATCCGTCACTATTTATACAGCGCGCTTCAGAAAAAAGAAAACGAATCTGTGGGACCAAGGCAACTAGCGATCGGCCTAAAAAATAGCATTGGTAGTTATAGCACGGCGTCTATTACTGGAGGAATAATGCGTACACACATGCATGCAGTGCTTCCACCCCGGGTACACACATGCATGCACGTACTCCACTCCGTAGTAGTAGAGAGTACATGGAGAGAAAATTGTGGAATTGATTGCGGTTACGACGCCCTAATTAATTGAGCATTAAACCAAACGCATCTAAAGTCTCTCTGGTGCTGGAAATGCATCATAATGAAGCGTGCCCGGTAAACTGTGACGTAGGGAGGAGTAGTATGAAGGTGCAAAACCAAGTACGCGTATGGCCAGTCGGTCAACGCACCTCCTCTTGGCATATCACTGACATGTGGGACAAGAGTGTGAGCAATTCGATCTCAATTGACGGCAAAGAGCCAACCCGCCGTTCCTTGAGAGAGACGAGGAGCTAGAACACAAAGACGGGCTCACACAGAGGCCAAGATATATTCGAGCATGGTTGGTTGATGGATATCATTCATTACATGTTGGGCTGCCGTTTTCCGCCCTTCTCCGGAATAAACGTGTAATTATCAGAGATAAAAGTAAGAGTGCAGATGCTCCACCATGCGGTTCTAGTAGTAGTACTACTCGTACTACTGCGCTTGGCTCTTCGCCTCTTCGTCAAGTCGAACAATGATGGTACTCTGCATGTTGGGTACTAAGTGTATGCCTCTGACAATCTGACACTGAATGGACTGATGCATGTCCACCGAGGGTAGGTTGCATTAGTCAAAAGGTGTAAGCGAGCTTCACCTTGTCCTGCAAGCTTCTCCTCGTTCTACGAGTTGTCGGGACACGCCAAAAATAGTGCTAGTCCATACTCCCTCTCCTTTCCGGTTAATATGGCTTAATCTTCTTTGCGGGTAAATGAGAGAGCTTTATTCATATATAAGCATTCTTAGGACGATCAACCAAGACACTGGTCACTAGGAAGCGAGGTACCCCGCAAAAAAAGAAGTAGGAAGCGAGGTGTTTCATCAAGCCAGCTCTCGGCCACATTCAAAGTGCAGCAAGCACGGTTTGCACGAAGATGCGCCGCAAGGTTTGCTGACCTATTTACATGCTGAATAACAAAAGAAGAGGAAATATTACCGAGCGCTACTATTTGTAACATGATATGAGCCAGAATTAAGCGAGAATTGTTGCGAGTGTTCCATGCAATCAACTTCCATTATCACATGCGAGAACCCTCAAAGAGAACCAAATGTGTTGAAGATTGCTTTATCACATTTTAAAATTATAATAAGAGTGCAGACGCTCCTCCATCCGGTTCCTAGTACTAGTATAGTACGTACCTTTATAGACTACTATATTAGTAGTACTAGTACTAGTAAACTTTGCGCTTGCCTGTTCGCCTATTCGGGAGGTCAAACAATAGTAGCACTAGTAGTATAGTGTATGCTTTTGGCAATCTGACACCGAATTAACTGTTGCACGTCCACCGCCTGAGCGAGGGAGAGATTGCATTAGTCAAAAGTTTCTCCTTGTCCTGCGAGCCACTGCGCGCAAGTAATGCTAGTCCATACTGCCTCCTCTCCGGTTAATATGGATTAATTTCAAATGAGATAAATACACTGTCTGTCACTGTATATTTGTAAAAATACGATCAGTGGACTTCAAAATACGCTCATTGCGCTCAATATATATATTTTTCGGTGTTTATACGGTCACTAGCTCACACTGACTGAGTATGTGTGTCCATGCACGTGTAGGTTGAGCACTTAGCGTGACCGTGTGTGTTCCGTCGTGTGCTCGGACATGCATGCATTAGGGCATCGCGCACGTTTTTGCGTCCATGTGTACGTGTGACTATTGCATACACGTAGGGGGAGTACGTGTAGGGGCCACTAAGGAGCAGTCAAATCACACAGTAAGTTAGTTGGAAGAAGAAACCATCATTTCACTCTTGAATGACACATACACAATATAAAGTGGTTGATATGGATCAAAAAAGAAAACCACTATATATACACTAGTAGGAGCCTAAGCTACAAGCCTGCTTGCTAAGGTTGCTCTCTTCACAAGCATAGAACGACGGGCCTAATCCCGCAACTGGGGGAAGGGAACTATGTTCTGCGTAGACGCGGTCGACATCGATGAGGGAGAAAACCCATAGTCGGTGCGTCCCAATCGGGGGTCACCGCGGTATGGGCCGATGCCGCATCCCAACCTCCCTTCTAGGTACAGCCCGACGTCTCAGGTAGTCCATCTTCCTTTTGGAGCCGGCTTGCTCCACTGCCGTAGCTCCATCTCCATGTCGATCTTTCTCTACTTCTACCGGCTTCTACTTGTGATGAGTTTATATCTCATGAACTAGTGCCAGTACTATTATTCTAATCACACTTCTTCAATATCTTTGCCATCAGGGATGCTCAGGTCGATTTTAGTGGAACTGCACAAAAGCATCGTATGATTCGAGGGTGCCAGCCGTCTTTCCTTCGACAGGTTCTACCTAGCCAGGGAATTAAATCATGTTTAGGGTTTAGTGTTTAAGTCGTAGTGACCCCATCGTAGTTTTTCTTTCGTACACGCTCTCACAACTTTTTTCTTTAGTTGTGAAGTAAATATTGGCTATGATCTATGCACCATTGAGATGCATCAGCATGTGTGTTAGTTTTCCTTTGTATTTGATGGAATATTGTAACGGGGCAACCTTGGAATAGGAATGAAAATGGAGTGGAAAGTTTCCGTTTTTCTGGAGAAAAAATGGAAACGGAGAGAAACCAACGTTTCGTTTCATTGGATCGTGCCATCGAGCAAAACCAACGTTTAAATCACGTCTGACGTGTTCGTGTCTCACCCTCCTCCACGACTCGACCCCATATGGTCGCTCGGCATGCCACTCACCGCAAACCGAGTATACGATAACTTTCCCGCCTGGTTGTCGATGGATCGCGCCATGGATTACTACTAGCACTACCGGAAGAGATTGACGAGTTGGGGGAGGACAGCTAGCTGTAGCACGGACTCCCAAGAACTTTTTACATGCATGTTGTAGCCGGCTATTGCGACCTTTGAACACGGAGCAGCCGCGTGCACCCGGAAGCGGCGCATGCGACGCTCTCTCGGCCGGCGCTCCGCTTCAATGCCGGCGCTAGTGAGAGGTCGCGTCCGCTCTGGCCGGGCATGAATGCGGCACTGACCGTTTCGGGCGGGAAGCACGCGCGGGTGATTAAGAGGATTCAGGTTGGTCAGGACCGGCCGTGGCAGCGGTCTGGACGTGCGCAAACAAGAGATGCTGTATGTTAATATTGCTGCATATATAATTAACAACGTAAATAATGTGCCAGTTGGACAAATATGATTGGAGATGGAGATGGAAATGGAATTTTACGTAAACACGGATATGCATGTCTATTTCTATGTGTGTGTGCGCGACGACTCTCGCGGCCTGGAAGCAGGGGCGTGTTTTTGATCGAGTTTTCTTTCTTGGTACATTAGAAAATCAGTTTGTCTAATTCACATCTAGATGTTATTTAAGGATATCACATCTAAGCTCCCATAAGTATATAATGTAGCAACAAGAAACAAAAAAACTAGGACAAAAAAAATAGACCACAAACAGAGTGGACATCAACTTAGACATCTAGATGTGTCCTAGACAGACCCTTAAAAAATTGTCCTGATTTATGCCTTGGTGAAGGTATAAATATGGGACCAACACAGATATGCTGCTTGGCTACATACTCTGCATCACCCATTTATATGTGTGGATGCACATGGTGCTAGCATGTCCAATACAGCTATTTTGCTGTTGTTAATCTAAGAATGCCGCCGGAAAATTGAAGTAATGCCACTGTTAAAAGTAAATTACATTTTTTAACGAATGTTGTTTCAAGAGAGTGTCTCTGTTAATATGAATCAATGCAACCATTTTAGAAATGCTACTATCCTACTTTGTTTTCCATCCAAGATAAGTTAGATGCTTCTTTCTGTCACCGTTTGTTTCATCCTCCTTTATCGGCAAGTAATTGTTTCCTTTTTTGCCTCTGTTAAAACAGGGGTATCGATTCAACTTGTTGCTATTGCGACATTTTGCTTCGCTACTAGAAACAATTATGTTTTAGGAGTGTTTTGTGTAGTTCAACTTGAATGTCACACCGGTGACTTTGCTTATTATATATTTTGGTGGAACTGCACAAAAGGAGATCCGAGATTTGTTTCCAGTGTTTCTGTCGAGTTGTTTCAAATCTTGGTCTCAACCACATGATATCTATTCAACTTGTTGCTATTGTGACATTTTGCTTCGCTACGCGAAACACTTTGCTTGATTTCAGTGCAATTGCACAAAAGGAGATTGGATTTCCTATTCGTGTTAGCTGATTCGTATTTTATCCTGGTGTTCTCATGAAAGGTCAGTACATGCCTTCATCCACATGATTGTGCAGTGTGCTTTGAGATGTTGTGCTACCTTTATTGGTACTGTTTTAAATAAATGTTGAATTGAAGCTATTGTATTGTTGTCTTTTCCCATTAAGTAGTGAGCAAAAATGGGACCAACCCAGACATGATACTTGTTGCTTTGTTACAACAAACTCTGCATCACCCCATTTATAAGTAGATGGAAGCACATATTGTTGTTGCGCCCACTCTCCCCTGGAACTATTTATGCTTTTCGTTAATCTAATGCCGCTGGTAAAATTAAGCAATGCCACTCTCAGAATTAATTAACTACTAAATCTTAGTTCAAAATTGCAACACTTGTTAGGAATGGTACTATCCTGCTTTGTAGTTCTTTCTACATGCTTAACCAAGGTATTGTTAAGATAATGTCTCTTTAAAAATGAATCAGTTGCATTGTTTTAGGAATGGTACTTTTCTGCTTTGTCGTTCTTTATACATGTTGAAACAAGGCATTGTTAAGATAATGTCTCAGTCAATATGAATGAATCACACTGATGGAGAATTGCTACTCTCCTGCTTTGTTTCCCATTAAGACAAGTCATCAACCGTTATTTCTCAGTAATTGTTTCCCTTATAGCTATTTTTGCTTACAGGGATATCAAAATTAAAGCTCGATTTTATTCTGACTTCGATTTTAGTTGAACTGCACAAAAGGAGCCAATGTGTCCAAGGCAAACTACTGCGTTACTGGGTCTAGTTGCTCATTCCACTTTATAAAAAGAAGCAGTCACTGGCTGTGGTACATTACAGAAGGAATGACCGAGAAGCTTTACATAGTATTATTAGACACCGGTGACATGACTAGTCTGTAGAGACCATTGGCAATTTAACAACACGTGGAGTGCCCTGGGCAAAAAGTGCCCAAACAAGTACAAGAAGCTACGACAGGACACGATCATAGGCATTACATATTTGGAATGGGAAAAGCTTGTCAAAGTTTAATCATTGATGTTAGCAAGAAGATGTTAGTTTAATATATTGGAATTGGAAAACCTTGTCAAAATTTTCTCATTGATGTTAGCCAGAAGACATGCATTTGATAGTTTTGAGTGGGACGCCCTTGCTGTGAGCAGCGTCGAGTGTTTTTTCCTATTCCTGTGTTTAGTTTAGAATTAAATAGTTACTCTGCTGAATATTCATGTGTTAAGAGTTTGTTCTGAATATTGTCTATGTAATACCAGGCCTTGTGTTTGATTGCAAAGTTGAGCTTGGAATGTTGTGGCATGCGGCATCATGAGCTGTTCACCGTGCCTCCTTAGAATAATGCTTCGTATTGTTTTGCATGTCGATCTAATGCCAGTGATTTGCTTGTTAAGAAGATCATCCTCTTCTGTTGTTTCCGTGCGTAAGAAGTTCATCGTTTGTGTTTCATTCATAGCCTATACGACATGTCGGGTAGGTTAGACGTGAAACCATATGATCGTCGTTTTCCAACCAAAACCGCTTGTAAAACTGACGCTTGTAAATTAAAGCAGATGGTCTCGGGCGAAGGCGCTTGGTTGGTCGATTTCGACGTAAAATATCGGAAGTACTTCACACACGATAAAAAAGCTGAACGACACTCAGACGATTGCTAATCCAGCCGTTAGCTACTGTTTCAGCCTTGCCCATGGATGGCATGATACGCACGTCATGCATGTATCTTCTGGTAATGTCGTCCATATAGTAGTGCTCATAAAATATACACTGGTCCCTCAAATTACACGTGTAACCGCCGGTTTTACTTACAGACCTCGGGCCTTCCGATGATGACTAAATTACACTTGTATGTTAATACAGGTTTGAAATAAACCAGAGCTCCCAAGCGCGGCCTTACCGTTTCATGCTGTCTCAGTTTCTCGAAGGTGTTCATAGGTGTCCGATGATCCTGGCTTCCTGAATGAGCAGCGGGCGCTGTATCAGACCTCCGTAGGGCCCGCGAGGCCCTCTTTGTTGTTCTTAGAGTTGTTGCGCTCGCCGTGGCGCCGAGCATTGTTAACATGGTCAACGAACATGAGGATTCAGGATATGACTTTATTTTGACTGGATAACACTAGGGACCCACTAGGGCCATAGCCGTACGTACGCAAGTGCCTCCTTATTATGTAAAACTATTTTTTTTGCTTTCTCTTGGTTTCCTGACATCACGGTCCCAAACCATTGTCAACCTATGTAGTCAATATAAACTAGAGAATTGCACAAGGTGCGGCCGACAACTGGGACCAAGCAGCTCGAGCAGTATTTGTGTTTTTGAGGCGTGAGCACTGCAGAGTTTTTCTTGGCGATGATTTTGTTGTTGTTCAGAGGAGAGCAGGGTATTAACTGGGCGGGCTGTGGCCCATCTAGCCCAGGCCAGATATCCAGCTCAGATACTACTTTTTTCAAGATGACAACGGCTAGCCCAGCTATACGTCTTTTTGAGGAATACCCAGGCAAGGTCAACTTGTTATTCTCCGCCCCGCTGGGCTGCAAATCTTTCCTAGGAGGGATGCATTAGGCTTAACAGGAAAATGGGCTTTAAAAATAATAAATGGGATGTAATTATAAAAACTGGGCAGTAACTATAAAAAAATGCACCAAACACGAAATTAGTTTATAAAATATTATTTATGGATTTTGAAAATCTTAAATTTTCATTGTTGCACGTGCAATGTTTCGTAGGATTTTTACGTAATACAAATTTATATTTAATCTGACTAGAAATTTCGGGATAAAAATATTTCGGATCCCATCAAAATGTGGGAAATTTTATTGAATTCTGTCTTCAACGGTTGGTTGAAATTATTAATCGTTGTCCTAGCTAGAAAATGGGCTGTACTTTTAACAAACTGTAAATGGGCTGTTGTAAATTCCATTAGAATTCAAAAATGGGTTGTACATTCTCACAAAACGCAAATGGGCTATAAGTTCTCTGCCACACACTTGTGGGCCTACTAAGTGATGTGTCCCCTAAAAAAATAAGTTGACGCATATGCAAGGCTTTGTCAACTTATTATAGTCAACACACGGTTCTAGCAGCAGTGGCCGTTGGATATCTATCCAACGGATGTCGTGCTTCTTCTTCAATCTCGGATATTCTTAGCTTCGGCCGCCCAAAAAATGATTCCTCCCCCTAACATCTGGGGCGCACCGTTTCGGAGGCTGACCTGTGGGCCTACTAAGTTGGAGCATACCAAGGGCTTTGTCAACTTAGTCAATATAAACGATTCTAGCTTCAGTGACCGTACGATGTCCATCCAACGGCCGTAGTGCTTCTTCAACCTCTGGTCTTCTTGGTCCAGCCACCCAAAGCAGCGCCGGTCGTGCCTCCTGCTCCTGCCTCCCATGGCCGGCTGTGCTGCCACGGAGGCCTCACCACCCCCATACTACTCCCACCGCTGGCCAGACCATCCCTCTACTCACCCACACCCCCTGGTATTCTGCGGCGACGGCAGCCTCAAACCGCAACCGAACTAGTGAACCCTCGTACTCCTCTCTGCTCGGGCTTCCACTTCTGCGTCTTCCTCGGCTCTGCGTCGTCCCCTTCCTAGGCGTCGCCGTCGTCCACCGCCTTGGTGCTCTCGGCGTGGCATGGTCAACGTGGTCAATGACCGACTTCCATCGGAAGAGTACTGTACGTGGAGAGGCTGACAGCTGGGTCCATGGCGGCCGCAAGGAAGTGCCTCCTTATTACGCGCAAAATAATTATTCCTCCACCTGACAGCAGGGACCCGTCGGACGGGCCACCATATTTTGCGAAAAAACGTTTCCCTCCTGACTGCTGGGACCAACCAGCTACACCTTCGCACGCAAGGAAGTGCGTCCGGGCAAAAAAACCCAAAACGATTTGCCCCCCTGACTGCTGGGACCCACCAGCTACATCTTCACAGGCAAGGAAGTGCCTGACAGTCGGGACCCACCTGGTCGAAGCGTACATAGCGTTGTCATTCTGGTCGGGAAAGTGTACGTACATACTGGTCGATGTCGAGGCACGCATGTGTCGTAGTAGAGGCGTGCACATGTCGTAGTAGAGGCGCGCATGTCGCATGTACACGTACGTACAACGGCGAGGGTGCAAGAAAGAAAATATGGCCATGTACATACATACGGGCAGGGTCTTGAATGCCTACTCACGCATACGTACATGGCTGGGGCGGAACAGAGAAATAGCGTCGTCGTCGTGTTCATGGGGAGCCAACTGGCTGGGTCGGAACGAAATGCGTGGTCGTGTTCATCGGGAGGGCTTGCACGGAACAGGCGATGGAAACGAGGCTTGGCGTACCGCACAACGGAGGAAACTGACCTCCTACGTTCGAAATGGGGTCCTATTGATCGGGAGGGGTGTGGCATACCGCAAAATGGAGGAAACGGACCTCCTACGGGTCCTATTGATCGGGAGGGGTGTGGCGTACCGCAAAACGGACGAAACGGACCTCCTATGGTCGAAACAGGGGTCCTGTTGATCGGGAGGGGTGTGGCGTACCGCAAAACGGACGAAACGGACTTGTGTTGGAGTGCTACGGTCGAAACGGGGGTCCTATTCATCGGGAGGGGTGTGGCGTACCGCAAAACGGACGAAACGGACTTGTGTTGGAGCGCTACGGTCGAAACGGGGGTCATGTTCATCGGGAGGGGTGTGGCGTACCGCAAAACGGGACTCCTCGGGGTACTGTTCATCTCCATCGTTGACCTCCTCCAGCATCCACGGGCTACCGTCGACCTCCTCCAGCCTCCATGGGCTCCTGTTCATCCAGCCTCCACCGCGCGCTACTCCACCGGCTACTGTTCAACCACCCCTCCACCGTCTACTGTTCATCCAGCCCTCCGCCGTCTACTGTTCATCCAGCCCTCCACACCACGGGGTCCTGTTCAACCACCCCTCCACGGCCACCCCTCCACCGTCTACTGTTCATCCAGCCCTCCACACCACGGGGTCCTGTTCATCCAGAGGCAACACCACCGCTCACTGTTCATCCCAATCCCCCCTGCAATGCTCACTGTTCATCCAATCGATCGGCTTCAGTTAGCAGCAGTAGCAAAGGAGTCGCTCCATCGGGTTCAGTTAACAGCCATCGATCGATTGCTCGGGTTCAGTAACGCGTAGTGCAATCGCTTGGGTTCAGTTAGAGCCCAACGCCTCGCTTGGGTTCAGTTAGAGCCAACGGCTCACACACACGCGCGTACGTGTACGAGTGAAGCGTGCATCGCTTGGCCCCCGACCTCCCACCATAACCGACAACTCCCCGAAATTTTCCTCCCCCTCGCTTCTACCACGGTTTTTTCCGTCATGGACGGCCCAAAGAATGTCATGTAGCTGCGTCTCCAGCCCGCCCAGGACGAAAAGCCCATTTTCTGTCATGATTTTTTGTCATAGAAGTAGGAGCCCACCACATCTATGATGATACCGGGTTTTGTCATAATTATCGTCATAGAAGTGTCATATGTATGACAGAATTTTTTTTCATTCGGCCCAAAATGTCACGGATGTTTCTTCTTTTTGTAGTGCAGTATCTCCCACTTTAGTTGGATCGGATTCGATAAAAAGGGTCCTTATGAAGGGTAAATAGCAATTGTCTTATCAGCATTGTGGCTTTTGCGTAGGTATGAAACGTTCTTGCTAGAAACCCATAGCAGCCACGTAAAACATGCAACAACAATTAGAGGACGTCTAACTTGTTTTTGCAGGGTATGCTATGTGATGTGATATGGCCAAAAGAATGTGATGAATGATATATGTGATGTATGAGATTGATCATGTTCTTGTAATAGGAATCACGACTTGCATGTCGATGAGTATGACAACCAGTAGGAGCCATAGGAGTTGTATTAATTTATTGTATGACCTCCGTGTCATTGAAAACGCCATGTAATTACTTTACTTTATTGCTAACCGTTAGCCATAGTAGTAGAAGTAATAGTTGGCGAGACAACTTCATGAAGACACGATGATGGAGATCATGATGATGGAGATCATGGTGTCATGCCGGTGATGAAGGTGATCATGCCGCGCCTCAAAGATGAAGATCAAAGGGGCGAGATGATATTGGCCATTTCATGTCACTCTATGATTTGCATGTGATGTTTGTCATGTTTACATCTTATTTGCTTAGAACGATGGTAGCATAAATAAGATGACCCCTCATAAAATTTCAAGAAAGTGTTCCCCCTAACTGTGCACTGTTGGGAAGGTTCGTTGTTTCGAAGCACCACGTGATGATCGGGTGTGATAGATTCTAACGTTCGCATACAACGGGTGTAAGCCATATTTACACATTAAAAACACTTAGGTTGACTTGACGAGCCTAGCATGTAAAGACATGGCCTCGGAACACAAGTGACCGAAAGGTCGAACATGAGTCGTATAGCAGATACGATCAACATGAAGATGTTCACCGATGATGACTAGTCCGTCTCACGTGATGATCAGACACGGCCTAGTTGACTCAGATCATGTATCACTTAGATGACTAGAGGGATGTCTATCTAAGTGGGAGTTCATTAAATAATTAGATGAATTTAATTATCATGAACATAGTCAAAAGGTCTTTGCAAATTATGTCGTAGCTTACGCTTTGGTTCTACTGTTTAAGATATGTTCCTAGAGAAAATTTAGTTGAAAGTTGACAGTAGCAATTATGCGGACCGGGTCCGTACACTGAGGATTGTCCTCATTGCTGCACAGAAGGCTTATGTCCTTAATGCACCGCTTGGTGTGCTGAACCTCGAGTGTCGTTTGTGGATGCTGCAAACATCTGACATACACGTTTTGATGACTACGTGATAGTTCAGTGCGTAATGTTAAACTATTTAGAATTGAGGCACCGAAGACAATTTTGAAACGTCGCAGAACATATGAGATGTTCCAAGAGCTGAAATTGGGATTTCAAGCTCGTGCCCACATCAAGAGGTATGAGACCTCCAACAAGTTTCTTAACCTGCAAACTAAGGGAAAATCTCAATCATTGAGCATGTGCTCAGATTGTCTGAGTACTACAATCACTTGAATCGAGTGGGAGTAAATCCTCCAGATGAGATAGTGATGGTTTTCCATAGTCACTACCACCAAGCTATTAGAGCTTCGTGATGAACTATAACATATCAGGGATAGACATGATGATCCTTGAGCAATTCGTGATGTTTGACACCGTGAAAGTAGAAATCGAGTAGGAGCATCAATTGTTGATGGTTAGTAAAACCACTAGTTTCAAGAAGGGCAAGGGCAAGAAGGGATACTTCATGAAATGGCAAATCAGTTGCTGCTCTAGTGAAGAAACCCAAGGTTGAACCCAAACCCGAGACTAAGTGCTTCTGTAATGAGGGAACGGTCACTGAAGCAGAACTACCCTAGATACTTGGTAGATGAGAAGGCTGGCAAGGTTGACATAAGTATATTGGATATACATTATATTAAATGTGTACTTTAGTAGTACTCCTAGTAGCACCAGGGTATTAAGATACCGGTTCGGTTGCTAAGTGTTAGTAACTCGAAATAAAAGAGCTACGGAATAAATGGAGCCTAGCTGAAGGTGAGATGGTGATGTGTGTTGGAAGTGTTTCCAAGGTTGATGTGATCAAGCATCGCATGCTCCCTCTACCATCGAGATTGGTCTTAAACCTAAATAATTAGTTTCTGGTGTTTGCGTTGAGCATAGACATGATTGGATTATGTTTATCGCAATACAGTTATTCATTTAAGGAGAATAATGGCTACTCTATTTATTTGAATAATACCTTCAATGGTCTTGCGCCTAAAATGAATGGTTTGTTGAATCTCGGTCGTAGTGATACACATGTTCATACCAAAAGATATAAGGTAGTAATGATAGTACCACATACTTGTGGCACTGCCACTTGAGTCATATTGGTATAAAACGCATGAAGAAGCTCCATGTTGATGGATCTTTGGACTCACTCATTTTTGAAAAGATTGGGACATGCGAACCATGTCTATTGGTATATATGCATGAAGAAACTCCATGCAGATGGATCATTTGGACTCACTTGATTTTGAATCACTTGAGACATGCAAATCATACCACATGGGCAAGATGACTGAAAGGCCTCATTTTTCAGTGAGATGAAACAAGAGAGAAACTTGTTGGAAGTAATACATTTGATGTGTGCAATCCAATGAGTGCTGAGTCACTCAGTGAATATCGTTATGCTCTTACTTCACAGATGATTTGAGTAGATTCTGAGTATATTTACTTGATGAAACACGAGTCTGAATTATTGAAAGGTTCAAGCAATTTCAGAGTGAAGTTGAAGATCATCGTGGCAAGAGGATAAAATGTCTATGATATGATCATAGAGATGAATATCTGAGTTATGAGTTTGGTACACAATTAAGACAT
Organism: Triticum dicoccoides; assembly: GCF_002162155.2. NCBI lineage: Eukaryota > Viridiplantae > Streptophyta > Magnoliopsida > Poales > Poaceae > Triticum > Triticum dicoccoides. The sequence goes on from NC_041381.1 coordinate 67,329,620, forward strand.
TATGGAAATTGTTTCACAACTAATACCACATGTAACACCATAGTGTGATGGTGTGTCCGAATTTCATAGTTGCACCCTATTGGATATGGTACATACCATGATGTCTCTTATCGAATTACCACTATCGTTTATGGGTTAGGCATTAGAGACAACCGCATTCACTTCAAATAGGGCACCACGTAATTCCATTGAGATGACAGCGTATGAACTATGGTTTAGAGAAACCTAAGCTGTCATTTCTTAAAAGTTTGGGGCTGCGAAGCTTATGTGTAAAAGTTTTAGCCTGATAAGCTCAAACCCAAAGCGGATAAATGCATCTTCATAGGACACCCAAAACAGTTGGGTATACCTCCTATTTCAGATCCAGAAGCAAAAGTGATTGTTTCTAGAAACGGGTCCTTTCTCGAGGAAAAGTTTCTCTTGAAAGAATTGAGTAGGAGGATGGTGGAGACTTGATGAGGTTATTGAACCATCACTTCAACCAATTTGTAGCAGGGCACAGGAAGATGTTCCTTTGGCGCCTACACCAGTTGAAGTGGAAACTGATGATAGTGATCATGAAACTTCGGATCAAGTCACTACCAAACCTCGTAGGTCGACAAGGACGCGTACTACTTCGGAGTGGTATGGTAATCCTGTCTTGGAGGTCATGTTGCTAGACAACAATGAACCTATGAGCTGTGGAGAAGCGATGGTGGGCCCGGATTCCGACAAATGGCTCGAGGCCATAAAATCCGAGAGAGGATCCATATATAAAACAAAGTGTAGACTTTGGAAGAACTACTTGATGGTCGTAAGGCTGTTGGGTACAAATGGATTTTAAAAGGCAAGACGGACAACGATGGTAAGTGTCACCATTAAGGAAGCTCGACTTGTCGCTAAGATGTTTTCCGACAAGTTCAAGGAGTTGACTACGATGAGACTTTCTCACTCGTAGCGATGCTAAGAGTCTGTTGAAATTATATTAGCAGTTCCTGCGTTATTTATGTAATCTTGCAGATAGGATGTCAAAACATTGTTTCCTCAATGATTTTCTTGAGGAAAGGTTGTATGTGATACAACCAGGGAGTTTTTGTCAATCCTAAAACATGCTAACAAGTATGCAAAGCTCAAGCAATCCTTTAAGGACTGGAGTAAGCATCTTGGAGTTGGAATATACGCTTTGATGAGATGATCAAAGATTTTGGGTTTGTACGAAGTTTATGAGAAACTGGTATTTCCAAAGAAGTGAGTGGGAGCACTATAGCATTTCTGATGAGTATATGTTGTTGACATATTGTTGATCTGAAATGATGTAGAATTTCTGGAAAGCATATAGAGTTATTTGAAAAGTGTTTTTCAATGGAAAACCTGGATTAAGCTACTAGAACATTGAGCATCAAGATCTATAAGGATAGATCAAAATCGCTTGATAGTACATTCAAATGAGTACGCACCGTGACAAGATTTTCAAGGAGTTCAAAATAGATCGGCAAAGAAGGAGTTCTTGGATGTGTTATAAGGTGTGAGTATTGAGTAAGACTCAAGACCTGACCACGGCAGAAGAGAGAGAAAGGGCGAAGGTCGTCCCCTATGCTTTAGACGCAGGCTCCACAATATGCTATGCTGTGTACCGCACCTAAAGTGTGCCTTGCCATGAGTCAGTCAAGGGGTACAGGTGTGATCCAGGAATGGATCACAGGACAGCGGTCAAGGTTATCCTTAGTAACTAGTGTACTAAGGAATTTTCTCGATTATGGAGGTGGTAAAAAAGTTCGTCGTAAAGGGTTATGCCGATGCAAACTTTGACACTAATCTGGATGACTCTGAGTAGTAGACCGGATTCGTATAGTAGAGCAGTTATTTGGAATAGTTACAAATAGCGCGTGGTAGCTGCATCTAGGAGATGACATAAAGATTTGTAAAGCACACACAGATCTGAAAGATTCAGACCCGTTGACTAATAACCTCTCTCACAAGCGAGATATGATCAAACCCAATGGGTGTTGGATTCATTACAATCACATAGTGATGTGAACTAGATTATTGACTCTAGTGCAAGTGGGAGACTATTGGAAATATGCCCTAGAGGCAATAATAAAATGGTTATTATTATATTTCCTTGTTCATGATAATTGTCTATTGTTCATGCTATAATTGCATTAACTGGAAACCGTAATACATGTGTGAATACATAGACCACAACATGCCCCTAGTGAGCCTCTAGTTGACTAGCTTGTTGATCAATAGATGGTTATGGTTTCCTGACCATGGACATTGGATGTCATTGATAACAGGATCACAGCATTAGGAGAATGATGTGATGGACAAGACCCAATCCTAAGCATAGCACAAGATCGTGTAGTTCGTTTGCTAAAAGCTTTTCTAATGTCAAATATCATTTCCTTAGACCATGAGATTGTGCAACTCCCGGATACCATAGGAATGCTTTGGGTGTGCCAAACGTCACAACGTAACTGGGTCGCTATAAAGGTGCACTACGGGTATCTCCGAAAGTGCCTGTTGGGCTGGCACGAATCCAGATTGGGATTTGTCACTCCGTGTGACGGAGAGGTATCTCTGGGCCCACTCGCTAATGCATCATCATAATGAGCTCAATGTGACTAAGTAGTTAGTCACAGGATCATGCATTACGGAACGAGTAAAGTGACTTGCCGGTAACGAGATTGAACGAGGTATTGGGATACCGACGATCGAATCTCGGGCAAGTAACGTACCGATTGACAAAGGGAATTTTATACGAGATTGCTTGAATCCTTGACATCGTGGTTCATCCGATGAGATCATCGTGGAACATGTGGGAGCCAACATGGGTATCTAGATCTTGCTGTTGGTTATTAGCCAGAGAGCTGTCTCGGTCATGTCTGCATGATTCCCGAACCAGTAGGGTCTACACACTTAAGGTTTGGTGACGCTAGAGTTGTTATGGGAATTAGTGTGCAGTTACTGAATGTTGTTCGAAGTCCTGGATGAGATCCCAGACGTCACAAGGAGTTCCGGAATGGTCCGGAGGTAAACATTTATATATGGGAAGTCCTATTTTGGCCACCGGAAAATGTTCAGGATTTTTCGGTATTGTACTGGGAAGGTTCTAGAAGGTTCCGGAGTGGGGCCCACCTATATGGGGGGACCCACATGAACGTGGGCATTGGAGGCAAGGCCCCACACCCCTGGTCAAGGCGCACCAAGATCACCCCTTAGAAGGAATAAGATCATATCCCGAAAGGATAAGATCAAGATCCCTAAAAAGGGGGGATAACAATCGGCTGGGAAAGAAATGATGGGACTTCTTTCCTCCCACCTTTGCCAATGCCCCAATGGACTTGGAGGGTAAGAAACCAGCCCCCTCCACCCCTATATATAGTGAGGAGGTGCATGTGAGCTTCACCCTTGCCCCTGGCGCAGCCCTCCCCCTCTCCAACTCCACCTCCTCCTCAGTAGTGCTTGGGGAAGCCCTGCCGGAGAACTGCAAGCTCCACCACCACGCCGTCGTGCTACCGGAGCTCTCCCTCAACTTCTCCTCTCCTGTTGCTGGATAAAAAAGGGGGAGATGTCCCCAGGCTGTACGTGTGTTGAACATGGAGGCGCCGTCCGTTCGGCGCTAGATCGGATCTTCCGCGATTTGAATCACCGCGAGTACGACTCCATCAACCGCGTTCTTGTAACGCTTTCGATTAGTGATCTTCAAGGGTATGAAGATGCACTCCCTCTCTCTCTTGTTGCCTGAATCTCCATACATTGATCTTGGTGATGCATAGAAAATTTTGAATTTCTGCTATGTTCCCCAACAGGCTGGTGGCTGCATTTGCTGAAGCATTGGCACCCTTCACATTTGACAACCAGCGACTTGGCGTCTTCGAGGGCCGTGGGCCAATAGAAACCATGGCAGAACGCCTTGGCCACCAGGGACCGTGATGCGGCATGGTGCCCGCACTCGCCCCGGTGAATGTCGAGGAGGATGTCGATGCCCCGATCCTGCTCGACGCAGCGCTGGAACACGCCGGTGGAGCTGCACTTGATGAGATCGTTGATGATGATGTTGTAGGTGGATGCCCTGCGCTGAACTTGCCGAGCTTCGGTCTCGTCCATGGGGAGAACCCCGTTCTCCAGAAATTCTGATATTAGGAGGGCCTAGGATGGAGCTGTCACCACGGCGAAGACGGCCACCAGGGTGGGTTCCGAGTCGGCAGCCCCCGAGACGGGTTGAGGAGCCCCCGGGTCGGAGTTGGCGATGGTCGGGTCCGAGTTGATGGTGGCCGGGTTGAGCTGAGCAGGCCACGGGCCGGGTTCAGCAGTCCCCGGGCCGGGTTCAGCAGCCCCCGGGCCGGGTGGAGGAGCGGCCAGATTGTCTGGAACGTGAATGAACTCGGAGTACGACGATGGCTTGACGGACGGCTTGCGCAGGTGCTCGAGGGAGACGCCGGACGGGATGGCTTGTCGTGACGAGGCAATCTTGGCGAGCGTGTCGGCTGCTTCGTTCTCCGTGCGCGGGACGTGGAGGAACTCACAGCCCTCGAAGGATCCGGATAGCTTTTGGACGAGGAGGCGGTAGCTTGCCATGTTTGAGTCACGGGCATCCCACTCGCTGGAGCACTGCTGCACCACCAGGTCTGAGTCGCCGTAGCACAGGATGCGCCGGATGCCGAGTTCCTTGGCAAGCCGGAGGCCGTGCACAAGGGATTCATACTCGGCGACGTTGTTGGAGGCGGCGAAGTGGATCTGGAGCGCGTAGCGGAGCCGGTCGCCCTTCGGGGACGACAGTACGATGCCAACCCCTAAGCCGAGTCGCATCTTGGAACCGTCGAAGTGCATGCGCCAATGCGTCGAGTAGGGAGGCGGCGCCTGGTACTGGGTCTCGGTCCAGTCAACGAGGAAATCGGCCAGGGCTTGAGACTTGATCGTGGTGCGGGGCTCATAGAGGATGGTGTGGCTGGCTAGCTGGATCGCCCACTTGGCGACCCGGCCAGACGCGTCCCGACACCCGATGATTTCTCCGATAGGCGTCGTGCTGACGACGGTGATGACGTGCTCTTGGAAGTACTGCTTCAGCTTCTTGGCGGTGAGGTACACACCGTAACACATATTCTGGTAGTGCGGGTAGTTCTGTTTGGAGATGGAGAGCACCTCGCTCAGGTAGTAGACTGGGCGCTGGATGGCTTGGATCTTCCCCTTCTCTGGTCGCTCGACCACCAGCACCGTGCTGACCGCCCGCAAGGTCGCGGCTATGTAGAGCAACAGCAGCTCCTTGTCGGTCGGTGCGGCCAGGACTGGCGTAGTGGATAGCATGCGCTTGAGTTCTTGGAAGGCCTCATCTGCCTTGCCGTTCCATTCAAACGGACTCGTTTTCTTCATCAGCTGGTACAGGGGGAGCGCCCTCTCACCCAGCCGGCTTTGAAACCGGCTGACCGAGGCCAAGCACCCGGTGAACTTCTGGACGTCGCGCAGCCTAGTCGGCTTGCGCATGTGCTCGATGGCCTTGATCTTCTCCGGGTTCGCCTCAATGCTGCGTTCCAAGACGAGGAAGCTGAGTAGCTTTCCGGCCGGGACGCCAAAAACACATTTTTCCGGGTTGAGCTTGACCTTGTATTCGCGGAGGTTGGCGAATGTTTCCTTCAAATCATCGAGGAGTGTGTGGTATTGCTTGGTCTTCACCATGATGTCGTCCACGTACACGTGGATATTGTGGCTGAGTTGCGGCAGCAGACATTTCTACATGCAGCGTTGGAAGGTGGTGCCGGCGTTCTTCAAGCCGAACGACATGGTGATGTAGCAGTACGCCCCAAAGGGCATGCTAAGGACGTCTTCAGGGCATCGGCCGGGTCCAGCTTGATCTGGTGGTAGCCGGAGTAAGCGTCCAGGAAGGACCGGAGCTCGCACCCGGCGGTCGAGTCGATGACTTGGTTGATCCATGGGAGAGCGAACAGATCCTTGGGACATGCCTTGTTGAGGCTGGTGTAGTCGATACACATGCGCCATGTCTTGTTCTTATTTAGGACGAGGACTGGGTTGGCCAGCCACTCGGGGTGAAACACTTCCATTATGAAGCCGGCCGCCAAAAGCTTGGTGACCTCTTCACCAATGGTTCTTCTCTTCTCTTCGGAAAATCGTCGCAGGGGTTGATGAGACAGGCTTGGCGTCCTTACGGACGTGAAGTTTGTGCTCGGCGTACTTCCTCGGGATACCCGGTATGTCCTTGGGGGTCCATGCGGAGATATCCCGATTCTCACGGAGGAAGTCGACGAGCTCGCCTTCCTATTTGCTGTCGAGGCGGGCGCCTACGACAACGTACTTTCTGCAGCTGGGGTCTTCTGGGTTGAGCTTCACTTTCTTGGTCTCCTTGGAGGGTTTGAAGGCAGCCTCGTCGGTCGGGTCCATGGTCGGGATCGACGCGGCGGAAGCCTCGCCCTCCATGGCAACGATCCGGTCGAGCTGGCGCCTCTCCTCCGCAATGACCAGCGACTCGGCCAACTTGGCACCGTCTCGGGCGCACTCCAGGGACTTTTGGTAATCAAAGGTGATCGTGATCAGGCCCTTGGGACCCGACATCTTCATCTTTAGGTATGCGTAGTGGGGAACCGCCATGAACTTGGTGAGCGCGGGCCGGCCCAGCAGCGCGTGATACACGCTGGACAGGTCCACCACCTCGAACCAGATCGACTCACGCCGGAAGTGGCTGCTGTCGCCGAATAGGACATCGAGCCGGACCCGGCCAATGGGAGAGCAGGAGAGGCCGGGCACGATGCCGTGGAAGATCGTCCGAGTTGGCTCCAGGTCCTCGGCTTTGAGGCCGAGCTTGGTCATCGTGTCGCGGTAGAGGATGTTGATGCTACTGCCGCCGTTGATGAGGACTTGGGATAACTTGCATGTGCGCCGCGCGATGATGGTGGGGTTGAGGATGAGGGCGTATCCACCTGTACTCGGCATGACCGCCGGGTGATCCTCCCGGGTCCATGTGATTGACCGATCCGACCAATGCATGAACTCCGGCTTGGCCAGGACGACGGTGTTCACCTCCTGCCAAAGAAGGTGCTCGCTGCGTTTGTCTTCGCCGAGGCTGGTGAAGATGACGTAGGCCGCATTCTGGTCCGGGTAGGCGTCATTCCGGATCGCACCGTCCGCGGGAGGCGGCGGTGGAGGCGGAGGCAGCTGCCTGCGCCTGGAGCTGGAGCCGGAGCCGGAGGAGGCGGGACGTCTCCCCTCATGATGCGCTTGGTGATGGCACACTGCCGAAGCGTGTGCGTGGAGGGTCTTGCACCACTGTGGTGCTTGCATGGGGCGTCGAGCATCTCTTTGAAACCCATGGCGGGTTGCCACGCCATCTTGCCGGTCTGCCGGCGCTTCACCGCCGGGTCCGCCGCGGGCTCGGTGGCCGCGACGAGCCGGTTGTCGTGACGCTGCGCCGGCTGCTCGGCCTTGCGCTTGTTGTTCGGGTGATGCTGCTACCGGCTGCTTTTGCCGGCCGGCTTCGGGGGAGGAATCGGCTTCGCCTTGCCGGCTTCATCCAGTGCCACCTGGATCTTCATGGCGGAGTCGGTGTTGGTGTACTTGTCCGCCATCACCATGAGCGTGGCCATGGTGGCCGGCTCCGAGCGTAAGAGCTTGTGCTTGAGGAGGGGGCTGTCTCGGCACCCGTTGACGAAATACTGGATCGCCTGGACTTCATGGACGCCCTCTCAGCTATTTCGGATCTCGGTCCAGCGTGCGAGGTACTCGCGGCCCGTCTCCGTCGGCCCCTGCACGCACATGGCGAGCTGGCTGGGGTGACCAGGTCGTTTGTGTTGGAAATATGCCCTAGAGGCAATAATAAAATGATTATTATTATATTTCCTTGTTCATGATAATTGTCTATTATTCATGCTATAATTGTGTTATCCGGAAATCGTAATACATGTGTGAATACATAGACCACAACATGTCCCTAGTAAGCCTCTAGTTGACTAGCTCGTTGATCAATAGATAGTCAAGGTTTCCTGACAATGGACATTGGTTGTCATTGATAACGGGATCACATCATTAGGAGAATGATGTGATGGACAAGACCCAATCTTAAGCATAGCACACGATCGTGTAGTTCGTTTGCTAGAGCTTTTCCAATGTCAAGTATCTTTTCCCTAGACCAAGAGATCATGTAGCTCCCGGATACCATAGAAGTGCTTTGGGTGTACCAAACGTCACAACATAACTGGGTGACTATAAAGGTATACAACAGGTATCCCCGAAAGTATCTGTTGGGTTGACACGGATCGAGACTGGGATTTGTCACTCCGTATGATGGAGAGGTATCTCTGGGCCTACTCGGTAATGCATCATCATAATGAGCTCAAAGTGACCAAGTGTTTCGTCACGGGATCATGCATTACGGTACGAGTAAAGTGACTTGTAGTAACAAGATTGAACGAGGTATTGGGATACGGACGATCGAATCTCGGGCAAGTAACGTACCGATTGACAAAGGGAATTGTATATGGGGTTACTCGAATCCTCGACATCGTGGTTCATCCGATGAGATCATCGTGGAACATGTGGGAGCCAACATGGGTATCCAGATCCCGCTGTTGGTTATTGACCGGAGAGTCGTCTCGGTCATGTCTACATGTCTCCCGAACCCGTAGGGTCTACACACTTAAGGTTCGGTGACGCTAGGGTTGTAGAGATATCAGTATGTAGTAACCCAAAAGTTGTTTGGAGTCCCGAATGAGATCCCTGATGTCACGAGGAGTTCCAGAATGGTCCGGAGGTGAATAATTATATATAGGAAGTCCAGTTTCGGCCATCGGGAAAGTTTTGGGGGTCACCGGTGTTGTACCGGGACCACCGGAAGGGTCCCGAGGGTCCACCGGGTGGGGCCACCTATCTCGGAGGGCCCCATGGGCTGAAGTGGGGAGGGGAACCAGCCCCTGGTTGGCAGGTGCGCCCCCCTTGGGCCTCCCCCTGCGCCTAGGGTTGGAAACCCTAGGGGTGGGGGCGCCCCACTTGGCTTGGGGGGCAAGCCACCCCCTTGGCCGCCGCCCCCCTGGAGATCCAATCTCTAGGGGGCCGGCTCCCCCCAGGGCCTCTATATAAAGAGGAGGGGAGGGAGGGTTGCGCACCCCTGCTCCAGGCGCCTCCCTCTCCCTCTGCAACACCTCTCCCTCTTGTAGAGCTTGGCGAAGCCCTGCCGAGATCGCTGCTACATCCACCATCGCGCCGTCGTGCTGCTGGATCTCCATCAACCTATCCTTCCCCTTACTGGATCAAGAAGGAGGAGACGTCTTCCCCAACCCTACGTGTGTTGAGCGCGAAGGTGCTGTCCGTTCAGCACTAGGATCATCGGTGATTTGGATCACGACGAGTACGACTCCCTCAACTCCGTTCTCTTGAATGCTTCCGCTCGCGATCTACAAGGGTATGTAGATGCACTGCTCTCTCTCGTTGCTAGATGAACTCCATAGATTGATCTTGGTGAAGCGTAGAATTTTTTTATTTTCTGCAACGTTCCCCAACAGTGGCATCATGAGCTAGGTCTATGCGTAGTTTCTTTGCACGAGTAGAACACAAATTTGTTGTGGGCGTAGATGTTGTAAATTTTCTTGCCACTACTAGTCTTATTTTGCTTCGGCGACATTGTGGGATGAAGCGGCCCAGACCAACCTTACACGTACGCTTACGTGAGACAGGTTCCACCGACTGATATGCACTAGTTGCATAAGGTGGCTAGCGGTGTCTGTCTCTCCCACTTTAGTCGGAGAGGATTCGATGAAAAGGGTCCTTATGAAGGGTAAATAGAAATGGGCATATCACGTTGTGGCTTTCACGTAGGTAAGAAAACGTTCTTGCTAGAACCCTATTGCAGCCATGTAAAACATGCAACAACAATTAGAGGACGTCTAACTTGTTTTTGCAGCATATGCCTTGTGATGTGATATGGCCAAAAGTTGTGATGAATGATATATATGTGATGTATGAGATCATGTTCTTGTAATAGGAATCACGACTTGCATGTCGATGAGTATGAAAACCGGCAGGAGCCATAGGAGTTGTCTTAATTCTTGTATGACCTGTGTGCCAATGATTAAACACCATATAATTACTTTACTTTATTGCTAAACCGTTAGCCATAGTAGTAAAAGTAATAGTTGGCGAGCAACTTCATGGAGACACGATGATGGAGATCATGATGATGGAGATCATGGTGTCAAGCCGGTGACGAAGATGATCATGGCGCCCCGAAGATGGAGATCAAAGGAGCTATATGATATTGGCCATATCATGTCACTGTTGGATTGCATGTGATGTTTATCATGTTTTTTGCATCTTATTTGGTTAGAACGACGGTAGTAAATAAGATGATCCCTCATAATAATTTCAAGAAAGTGTTCCCCCTAACTGTGCGCCGTTGCGAAAGTTCGTTGTTTCGAAGCACCACGTGATGATCGGGTGTGATAGATTCTAACGTTCACATACAACGGGTGTAAGAAAAATTTACACATGCATAAACACTTAGGTTAACTTGACGAGCCTAGCATGTATAGACATGGCCTCGGAACACAAGAGACCGAAAGGTCGAGCATGAGTCGTATGGAAGATACAATCAACGTGGAGATGTTCACCGATGATGACTAGTCCGTCTCACATGATAATCGGACACGGCCTAGTTGACTCGGATCATGTATCACTTAGATGACTAGATGCATGTCTAATCTGAGTGGGAGTTCATTAAATAATTTGATTAGATGAACTTAATTATCATGAACTTAGTCTAAAAACCTTTGCAAAAATGTCTTGTAGATCAAATGGCTAACGCTCATGTCAACCTCAACTTCAACGCGTTCCTAGAGAAAACCAAGCTGAAAGATGATGGCAACAACTATACGGACTGGGTCCGGAACCTGAGGATCATCCTCATAGCTGCCAAGAAAGCATATGTCCTAGAAGGACCGCTAGGTGAAGCACCCATCCTAGAGAACCAAGACGTTATGAACGCTTGGCAGTCACGTGCTGATGATTACTCCCTCGTTCAGTGCGGCATGCTTTACAGCTTAGAACCGGGGCTCCAAAAGCATTTTGAGCAACACGGAGCATATGAGATGTTCGAGGATCTGAAAATGGTTTTCCAAGCTCATGCCCGGGTCGAGAGATATGAAGTCTCCGACAAGTTCTATAGTTGTAAGATGGAGGAAAATAGTTCTATCAGTGAGCACATACTCAAAATGTCTGGGTTGCACAACCACTTGTCCCAGCTGGACATTAACCTCCCGGACGAGGCGGTCATTGACAGAATCCTTCAGTCGCTCCCACCTAGCTACAAGAGCTTTGTGATGAACTACAATATGCAGGGGATGGTGAAAACTATTCCTGAAGTATTTTCAATGCTGAAATCAGCGGAGGTGGAAATCAAAAAGGAACATCAAGTGTTTATGGTCAATAAAACCACTAAGTTCAAGAAGGGCAAGGGTAAGAAGAACTTCAAGACGGACGGCAAGGAAGTTGCCGCGCCCGGTAAGCTAGTTACCGTGAAGAAGCCAAAGAATGGACCCAAGCCTGAGACCGAGTGCTTTTATTGCAAAGGGAAGGGTCACTGGAAGCGGAACTGCCCCAAATACTTAGCGGACAAGAAGCCTGGCAACACTAAAGGTATATGTGATATACATGTAATTGATGTGTACCTTACCAGTACTCGTAGTAGATCCTGGGTATTTGATACCAGTGCGGTTGCTCATATTTGTAACTCAAAGCAGGAGCTGCGGAATAAGCGGAGACTGGCGAAGGACGAGGTGACGATGCACGTCGGGAATGGTTCCAAGGTCGATGTGATCACCGTCGGCACGCTACCTCTACATTTACCTAGGGGATTAGTTTTAAACCTCAATAATTGCTATTTAGTGCTAGCTTTGAGCATGAACATTGTATCTGGATCTCGTTTAATATGAGATGGCTACTCATTTAAATCCTAGAATAATGGTTGTTCTATTTATATGAGAGATATGTTTTATGGTCATGCCCCGCTGGTCAATGGTTTATTCTTAATCAATCTTGAACGTGATGTTACACACATTCATAATGTGAATACCAAAAGATGTAAGGTTGATAACGATAGTCCCACATACTTGTGGCACTGCCGCCTTGGTCACATTGGTGTCAAGTGCATGAAGAAGCTCCATGCTGATGGACTTTTAGAGTCTCTCGATTATGAATCATTTGACACATGCTAACCATGCCTCATGGGCAAAATGACCAAGACTCCGTTCTCCGGAACAATGGAGCGAGCAACCAACTTATTGGAAATCATACATACTGATGTGTGCGGTCCAATGAGCGTTGAGGCTCGCGGAGGCTATCTTTATGTTCTCACTCTCACTGATGACTTAAGTAGATATGGGTATGTCTACTTGATGAAACACAAGTCTGAGACCTTTGAAAAGTTCAAAGAATTTCAGAATGAGGTAGAGAGTCAACGTGACCGAAAAATAAAGTTCTTACGATCAGATCGTGGAGGAGAATATTTAAGTCACAAATTTGGTACGCATTTAAGGCAATGTGGAATCATTCCACAACTCATGCCGCCTAGAACACCTCAGTGTAACGGTGTGTCCGAACATCGTAATCGCACTTTATTGGATATGGTGCGGTCTGTGATGTCTCTTACCGATTTACTGCTATCATTTTGGGGATACGCTCTAGAGACAGCCACATTCACTTTAAATAGGGCACCATCTAAATCCGTTGAGACGACACCGTATGAATTATGGTTTGGGAAGAAACCTAAGCTGTCGTTTCTAAAAGTTTGGGGATGCGATGCTTATGTCAAGAAACTTCAACCTGAAAAGCTCGAACCCAAGTCGGAAAAATGCGTCTTCATAGGATACCCTAAGGAAACCATTGGGTATACCTTCTACCTTAGATCCGAAGGCAAGATATTTTTTGACAAGAACGGGTCCTTTCTGGAGAAAGAGTTTCTCTCGAAGGAAGTAAGAGGGAGGAAAGTAGAACTCGACGAAGTACTGCCTCTTGAAACGGAAAGTAGTGCAGCTCAAGAAGATGTTCCTGTGGTGCCTACACCGACTGGAGAGGAAATTAATGATGATGATCAAGGTACTTCGGATCAAGTTGCTACTGAACTTCGTAGGTCCACAAGGACACGTTCCACACCAGAGTGGTATGGCAACCCTGTCCTGGAAATTATGTTGTTAGACAATGGTGAACCTTCGAACTATGAAGAAGCAATGGCGGGCCCAGATTCCAACAAATGGCTTGAAGCCATGCAATCCGAGATAGGATCCATGTATGAAAACAAAGTATGGACTTTGACAAACTTGCCCGATGATCGGCGAGCGATAGAAAACAAATGGATCTTTAAGAAGAAGACGGACGCGGATGGTAATGTTACCATCTATAAAGCTCGGCTTGTCGCTAAGGGTTATCGGCAAGTTCAAGGGGTTGACTACGATGAGACTTTCTCTCCCTTAGCGAAGCTGAAGTCCGTCTGAATCATGTTAGCAATTGCCGCATACTATGATTATGAGATATGGCAAATGGACGTCAAAACGGCATTCCTTAATGGCTATCTTAAGGAAGAACTGTATATGATGCAGCCGGAAGGTTTTGTCGATCCTGAGAATGCTAACAAGGTATGCAAGCTCCAGCGATCCATTTATGGGCTGGTGCAAGCATCTCGGAGTTGGAACATTCTCTTTGATGAGATGATCAAAGCATTTGGTTTTATGCAGACTTATGGACAAGCCTGCGTTTACAAGAAAGTGAGTGGGAGCTCTGTAGCATTTCTCATATTATATGTAGATGACATACTTTTGATGGGAAATGATATAGAACTTTTGGACAGCATTAAGGCCTACTTGAACAAGTGTTTTTCAATGAAGGACCTTGGAGAAGCTGCTTACATATTAGGCATCAAGATCTATAGGGATAGATCGAGACGCCTCATAAGTCTTTCACAAAGCACATACCTTGATAAGATATTGAAGAAGTTCAATATGGATCAGTCCAAGAAAGGGTTCTTGCCTGTATTGCAAGGTGTGAGATTGAGCTCGGCTCAATGCCCGACCATGGCAGAAGATATAGAAGAGATGAGTGTCATCCCCTATGCCTCAGCCATAGGGTCTATTATGTATGACATGCTGTGTACCAGACCTGATGTAAACCTTGCCCTAAGTTTGGTAGGAAGGTACCAAAGTAATCCCGGCAAGGAACACTGGACAACGGTCAAGAATATTCTGAAGTACCTGAAAAGGACTAAGGATATGTTTCTCGTTTATGGAGGTGAGGAAGAGCTCATCGTAAAGGGTTACGTAGACGCTAGCTTCGACACAGATCTCTGGATGACTCTAAGTCACAAACCGGATACGTGTATATTTTGAATGGTGGGGCAGTAAGCTGGTGCCGTTGCAAGAAAAGCATCATGGCGGGATCTACATGTGAAGCGGAGTACATGGCAACCTCGGAGGCAGCGCATGAAGCAATATGGATAAAGGAGTTCATCACCGACCTAGGAGTCATACCCAATGCGTCGGGGCCGATCACTCTCTTCTGTGACAACACTGGAGCTATTGCTTTTGCCAAGGAGCCCAGGTTTCACAAGAAGACCAGGCACATCAAGCGTCGCTTCAACTCCATTCGTGAAAATGTTCAAGATGGAGACATAGATATTTGCAAAGTACATACGGATGTGAATGTCGCAGATCCGTTGACTAAACCTCTCCCGCGAGCAAAACATGATCAACACCAGAACTCTATGGGTGTTCGATTCATCACAATGTAACTAGATTATTAACTCTAGTGCAAGTGGGAGACTGTTGGAAATATGCCCTAGAGGAAATAATAAAATGATTATTATTATATTTCCTTGTTCATGATAATTGTCTATTATTCATGCTATAATTGTGTTATTCGGAAATCGTAATACATGTGTGAATACATAGACCACAACATGTCCCTAGTAAGCCTCTAGTTGACTAGCTCGTTGATCAATAGATAGTCATGGTTTCCTGACTATGGACATTGGATGTCATTGATAACGGGATCACATCATTAGGAGAATGATGTGATGGACAAGACCCAATCCTAAGCATAGCACAAGATCATGTAGTTCGTTTGCTAGAGATTTTCCAATGTCAAGTATCTTTTCCTTAGACCATGAGATCATGTAGCTCCCGGATACCGTAGGAGTGCTTTGGGTGTACCAAACGTCACAACGTAACTAGGTGACTATAACGGTATACTACAGGTATCCTCGAAAGTATCTGTTAGGTTGACACGGATCGAGACTGGGATTTGTCACCCCGTATGACGGAGAGGTATCTCTGGGCCCACTCGGTAATCCATCATAATGAGCTCAAAGTGACCAAGTGTTTGGTCACGGGATCATGCATTACGGTACGAGTAAAGTGACTTGTCGGTAACAAGATTGAACGAGGAATTGGGATACCGATGATCGAATGTCGGGCAAGTAACATACCGATTGACAAAGGGAATTGTATACGGGGTTACTCGAATCCTCGACATCGTAGTTCATCCGATGAGATCATCGTGGAACATGTGGGATCCAACATGGGTATCTAGATCCCGTTGTTGGTTATTGACCGGAGAGTCGTCTCGGTCATGTCTACATGTCTCCCAAACCCGTAGGGTCTACACACTTAAGGTTCGGTGACGCTAGGGTTGTACAGATATTAGTATGCAGTAACCCGAAAGTTGTTCAGAGTCCTGGATGAGATCCCGGACGTCACGAGGAGTTCCGGAATGGTCCGGAGGTGAAGAATTATATATAGGAAGTCCAGTTTCGGCCATCGGGAAAGTTTCCGGGGTCACCGTTATTGTACCGGGACAACTGGAAGGGTCCCGGGGGTCCACCGGGTGGGGCCACCTATCCCGGAGGGCCCCATGGGCTGAAGTGGTGAGGGGAACCAGCCCCTGGTGGGATGGTGCGCCCCCCTTGGGCCTCCCCCTGCGCCTAGGGTTGGAAACCCTAGGGGTGGGGGCACCCCACTTGGCTTGGGGGGCAAGCCACCCCCTTCGCCGCCGCCCCCTTGAGATCCAATCTCTAGGGGGGCGGCACCCCCCCGGGGCCCCTATATATAGAGGGGGGAGGGCTGCACACCCCTTCTCCTGGCGCCTCCCTCTCCCTTTGCAACACCTCTCCCTATCGTAGAGCTTGGCGAAGCCCTGCCGAGATCGCTGCTACATCCACCACCACGCCGTCGTGCTGCTGGATCTCCATCAACCTCTCCTTCCCCCTTGCTGGATCAAGAAGGAGGAGACGTCTTCCCCAACCGTACGTGTGTTGAATGCGGAGGTGCTGTCCGTTCAGCACTAGGATCATCGGTGATTTGGATCACGACGAGTACGACTCCCTCAACCCCGTTCTCTTGAACGCTTCCGCTCGCGATCTACAAGGGTATGTAGATGCACTCCTCTCTCTCGTTGCTAGATGAACTCCATAGATAGATCTTGGTGAAGCGTAGAAATTTTTTATTTTCTGCAACATTCCCCAGCAGCTTGTAGGTCCCCGTGAAGTTGCGAACAAAGGCCTCCTCGAAGTCGACCCATGCGTTGACGCTGCCTATCGGCAGACTGTTCAACCATGTGCGGGCCGACCCCAGGAGCATGAGCGGTGCATAGCGCATGGTGAGACGGCGATTGGCACTGGTGATGCCAATGGCCGTGGTGTAGTCGGTGAGCCAGTCTTCTGGCTTCACGGTCCCGTTGTACTTGGCGGTGTCGTGGGGAAGCATGAACCCCTTGGGGAAGGGCTCCTCCCGGATGCGTGGGCCGAAGCACGCCGGCCCGATAGCGCCGCTCTCCTCCACCTCCAGGGAGCGAGCGAGCTGATCGAGGTGATGGCGTGCATCGACGTCATCGATGGCGCGTGGGCCGAGTCAACTGCCGGCCAGGCCTCGCGGGGTCGGGTCGGTTGGATCCGGACGTCGGCCATGCTGGCCGGGTCCGCGCTAGGTCTCCGGGGCGGGCTCGTTGCCCAGGACGTCGGCGGCTGTGGCGGCCGGGTTGCGCTGAGTCCGGTTTTGGCCGGAGTGCGCCTCGCCGGGCGGCGAGGAAGCTGTGTGTAGAAGTTCGCCAGGTCCGCCAAGGTGGGCGGAGCTGGACCCCACCGGCTTGGCGAGCTGGTGCAGGCGATCCTGCTGGGTGTTGGCGGCGTGGAGGAGCTCACGCATCCGCCCGATGCGCCCTTTTAGCTCCTCATCCATGAGCTGGTCGAGGCCGACCGCGGCTGCCTCCACAACACGCATGTTCTTCACTGGGGTCTCATAGACGGTTCGGACGGCGCTGAGGGCCCGGCCGATCGCTCCTCCCCGGGTGCGTATATCAGAGACCCAGCTTGGCTCGGCCGCGGTGGGCGTGAGTCTGTGAGCGGCGTCGTGCTCCAACTAAGCGGCCTCCAGGCGACGCTTGGTGGCGGCGAGTGTCTCGGACAGGTCCAGCATCTGCTGGCGCCTTTCTTTGAGCTGAGATCGGGCCTCGGCGACATTGGTGGCATCAACGTCGGTGCCGATGGGGATGCGGAGGCTCTGCATCACGGCGCGCAGCGGATCGGACGGCTCAGTCCATTCCGCGGTGGCCCTAGCTTCCGCGGCCTTCCTCATCTTGCTTGACGAGGAGGAGGCGCCGTCGCCGGTGACGTAAACCTCCAAATGGATGTCCATCGCCCCAGCGGCAATGCCATCGCCGAGGGAGAGCGGAGAGTCGGAGTATCTGAGCACCTCGCTGGGGTACTCGTTGGCCGTGAACGCATCGGAAATGTGCAGCGCGACAAAGGAGGCGGCAAGCGCGCCGACGACTTCGTCCGCCAACGCGACGGACTCGTCGGTGTAGGAGAGGGGCCCTGTCTGAAGCATGATCCCGGCCAGCTCATCGAGCTGCCCCACGGTGGGCGCCAACTGTCTGGTGGGCACAAGGCAGATGCCAAGGGATGGCTAAAGAGAGGAGGAGGCTCAAGGGCACTGGTGGGCTCCAGAGGCGAGGTTCAGGGCTCTCTGGAGAGATAATACCCCTAGTCCTGCCGAGTGTACTTGGATGGTCGATAGTACAATGTCGCTCCTGGAGCTGTATGGAGGAGGAAGGAAGCTGGCCAAGGCTTGGGCTGCTCCTTCTCCCCGGTGTTGCTGTTCGGTGGCTAGTCCTATGCTTGCTTGTGTTTTTCTTGTGGGTTCCTGGGGGGTTTTATAGATCAACCCACCCAGGGTTATAATGGTAATATGCCAAGTCGGTGGGTCCGTATTGTCGGTGTCCAGGATGCCGGGTTGGGTCCCGCTTGAGGGCTTGTGGTTCGCCGGGTTCCCCTAGGTGCGGGCCCCGCGTGCCTAGGGGAACTGTGTGCCATCTTGTCGATCGTCAGGGCATGGCCGAGTCGAGTCGTGTACAGTGCCTTCCGTCAGGCTGCCGCTTGCTGTCTTCAGCGGTGAGGGCGGGAGCACTGTTGCCACGCCAGCCTTGGTCAGCGGGTAGGTGAGGGGCACTGTTGCCACGCTCCAGCTGACCACATGCATGGGTGGAAACGCTGTTGTCTTGGTCATCGGTGGTTGAGGTCTCGTCCCATCGTACGGCCTGGATGGGACGGGAGCTGACCCGTGGCTGGGTTGCCGTGGACGCCACTGGTGGGGTTGGCTTCCTGGGGAAGCCTTGGTCGTGCCGGGTTTGGCCATCTTGCGGCAGTTGCTGAGGCCGGGTCGACGTACCTTGCCAGGTCGGAGAGCTTGGCCGGGTTGCGGGCCTCGCCGGGTCAAGCGACCCGGCCAGGCGTGTGCCGGTTTTGTGGGGCGATGCGGGCCCCACCGTTTTTGAAGAGGATCCGGGTTCCGTTGCCTGCCCGGGGTTCATCCCCCCGACAGTGGGCCTTCGTCCTTTGCTGAGCTTGACGCCCTCACGGTAATTACATGTCGCACCAACACACACACACACACACACACACACACACACACATATATATATATATATATATATATATATAAAATATTCCATTTTCGTTGCCTTTCGGATGTTTTACGCCACAGACATGTGTTTGCAGACCGAAGAAACCCCGTGCACCATACTCTACTTGATCAAAGGCCAGAAGGTGGACGTGGGAAATGGGATGATAATGAACCCCTTGCAACCCATGTTCCACAACCAGCCGATCCCCGCTGGGCACTTCAGGGTTAACTTGTCCAGTGTGAAATCGGGGCACGAGGATTTGCCTCCTCCAGTACAACATGTGGGAGAGGACGATGAGACCCCGCCGCAGATTGGAAGATGCATGGGTTGGGTGCTGCTATGGCCGAAGAATCTTATTCGTCTGGAGCCGGCCGAGAGCACACCAATAACCTCACATCAACAAGCATGTGCGGAGACCACCACCTCGCCTACGCAATTACCAGCTCCTGTAGTGCCGGGTGAGAGCGGCGGACGATGTGATGAAGGGGGTGCAATAGTACTGGCTGATGTAATCGGCCATGTAGAATAGAGAATGGATGATGAGACGGAGGTCGACCCAATGGGTTTCCTCAATACAAACGTGTATGAGGGTGACTTAGATATGATGAGTCAACCATATGACAAATCGGGCTATCAGCATGCTAATGAGGATATGGATGATCTACCCGAGCAGGAACGTCGTAGTAGGGATTGCAAGAAGTCTCTCTTCATGAAATCCTCACAGGACACGTGATGTGGAGCATCCTACGATCATCCCCATGTACACTACGACAACTCCCCAAGCCCCAAGTGTCCACATGTTGAGACCTCGAGCATACGCCATTGGACCTAAGGTGAACTTGCTCCTTTCCGAATCTTCCCATTCCGCATGTAAGACATGGCTACTACCTAAGCCCAGAATGTTGTGCATCATCAGGTACCAGGAAGACCCTTTCGAAGATGCATGTGAAGACGGACAAGTACCCAAGTTCATGGACGAAGAGGAACGACGAAATGAACCGGAGAAGTCCCCAGGACCCAGACATCCGGCCCCAAGCCCCGGACATCTGGCCCCTGGAGCATCGTCCACAGCAGCCGCCCAGCCGCCAAGCATCTACACGCGCCGGACATCTGGCCCTAGCCCGGACATCCGGCCCCAGCCCGGAAATCCGGCCCGATGCCCGGACATCCGGTGCCCCGTCACCGAACCTGCTGAAAAGGCCTCCACCAGCCCGGACATCCGGCCCCCTAGCCCGGACATCCGGCCCCTCGGGAAGGCTCGGACATCCGACACCTTCCTGTGCGCAGAGAACGGGCCAAGGGCCCAATCTCACTTACCCCTTCGTGGGCTAACACTATATATACTCGTCCAACTCCTCCTAGTTAGGTTTAGCATTGGTTTAGCTCATATGTGAGATAGAGCATTGCTCATCCATTACGGATCTACTCCACGAGAGAGACCGCGACCCCTCTACGGAGAAGATCCCCTTGGATTCAAGACCCCCTCTTGGGTGGCCCCATCAAGACCTTCTCTCGGAGAAGAACCGGTTACCCCTTGTATCATCCTTTGTTGGATTTGGATCATGTATCTCCCTTTGTGTTTCGAGGATCTAGCACATGTGTAATCGAATCTTGTTGGTTTGAGTGATCCTCTTGTGTTTTCCCTCGTGTTCTTCGTGTTCCTCGTTGGGATCCGCTCCTTTCGTGAAAGATCGGGCCGTTAGGGTTTCACCCTACATCATCTTGGATCAGAGCAAGGTTTATCATGATTTCGGAGCCTCCCCTCTTCTTTTTCTAGCCTAATTTTGTTGTGTTCTTCCCCAATTTCGAAAATCCCCACCAAAAATAGCCCCAATTTTTTTTGTGATTTGTTGGTTTGATGATGTTTTGCTGATTTCGATTCATGGATTTGCTTGGTTTCAAGTGGATCTAGAATCTCCCCAAGTTTCCCCACTTTCCATCCACGAAATCTCCGCAATTTTGCCCCCGAAATCATCAATTTCCGCCCCCAAATCGAGTTCCTCGAGTTCATCCTCGGATTTGGAGCCCGGACATCCGGCCCGACCCTCGGATATCCGGCCACCCCGGACATCTGGCCATTCTCCCGGACATCCGGCTCCTGGAGCGCATTTTCGTGCGCGGTTCTGGACATCAGGTCCCGGAAATCCGGCCCGAGCCCCGGATGTCCGGCCCCTGGGATTTCAGTTTTTCCCGTTTCACCGTTTTGTCCATAACTAATTCATCCGAAGTCCGTTTTTGACGTTCTTTAGCTCGTTGGGAAGCTATTGACATCTCCCATAAAAAAAAATACTTCCATAACCATTTGACTCCATCAAAATTTTGGAACTCTGGCATCTTTGCCTAGGGCTTCCACCATATCATCCGCATAACCACCACCGACTTCCGCAACCTAACCTATTTAGTTCCCCATTGCATTTGAGGTTGTTGGTGTTGTGATTTGTTTCTCCTAAGGTGTTTTGGCTACTTAGGGACCACGTGCTTCCAACTCCGACACCGTGTATAGCCCATCATACACTTCCGCCACCATAACCCATTTTGACTGGGTTTCCACCTATACTTGCGCAACCACCACCACATTCCCGCTACCACTATTTGACATTTGACATTTGAGATTTTGAGTTCGTGGTTTTTCCGTTTCCTAAGGTGTTTCGATTACTTAGGGATGAGTCTCCATCATCTTGGTATCTACATCAAGAACACCACCACTCATCATCGCCAAGGACGGTAACCTTGACGACATCATTGTATATTCCCCTTGCCATTGCATTGTTAACCCCTAGCCAATTTTGCGTCACTTGCCTATCGAGACTAGCCATTTGAGTAGTGTCGGCAATGTTACTTGTGCACATTAGCGATCTACACCATCCATTCCATACATACCATATCATATTGGTATCATATCATCTCGTGTGCCTCAAGTTTGTTCCCGCATATACACAATTGCTATCTTGGTTTGTGCATTGTGCAAAAGTGGCCATACAAAAATAATAATAATATTTTAAGCAAAAGAGAAAGAACAAAAGAATCTTGTAAGCAAGTGCCATAGCATCATACCACATTTCATATAAGATTGTCATATCCGATCACCTTGGATCAAACACCGGGAATCATACATATATAGATACTTGGGATAGAACTCGATACATTTTGCATCTTATAGGTTGTGCACAAGTGTCGTCTCCGCCTATAGAGCAATCGTGCTAGCGTCTCTCTTGAGTTGTGCAACACGAGCGTTTTCCGTGGATTCCACATTCTGTGCTCATTCCTTGGTTGCACGACCCCATCTATCTATCCGTGTGTGTGTTTCCGTGTGCCACAGATTGCTATTGGTCTACTTGTTTCACTTGCGATTTTGTGAATCTCTTTCAACATTATTGCCACTATCCTCACTGAGCTCCACCATAAGCCTTACTTGTGTAGGTGTGATAAACCGACAAGAATTGGTACCAATTGTGCTATTTCCTTGTTACATTATTGAGTGATCATTGATCCATCTTCAACATCGGTCAAGGTACATTTGGTATAAGTTCTTCTCTTTCTCCCACTCATATTTGCTCGAGTCTTGTGCTGGATAGGCAAGGCATTTCATCTCCGGTCTTCGACAACAACGATGGCGTGAACAACTACATCACCAAAGCGTCCATCTTCGGACTACAACGAGCACCGAAAGCCGCACATTCTACCTTGCAAGAGTGCATGGATAACCTCTCCATCGAGATTCATCACTCCGAAGCAAGGAAAAGGGACTACATTGACAACAAGCTTTCCGCACAAAAGCAGGAGCAAGATGCAAGGATGGAGGAGATTCAGGCCTTGATGAAGTATACTTCCGCTTCGTCATCTTCAAGGCGGCGGAAAGCAAGTCAATCATCTTTGGAGCGCCCATGCGATGCAAGCGCAAGTTGTCCACGTCCACATCTACATGGCGACCACCATCACGCTCGTGATCTACATCGTCATGAAGAGCAAGTCACCTCGAAGCATCATGTGCACGACGACGACGAATGACATCTACTACGAGCTCAAGTGGGACAACGACACCATCATCATGAAGATGCTCCACAAGCGCAAATGTACAACTCCCAACAAGCTCTACTTCACGCCAAGTCCAAGCTTCATGAGAAAAAGAGAAGACCGCGAAATGAGCACCACCAAGACGGAGCTACGGCTACACCAACCACTTCGGCATCTTCGCCAAGTGCTATCAAGGCATCTTCGCCTTTGGACGTACGGCATCTTCGCCTACTTCCCACGAGTTTGCCTACATCGACATTGTCAACAATGAAGCAACCACCTACGAGCGAGGGGGACAATTCATCCTCGGAAGCCCCTCAAGGAAGATGGTCGAGCATGGGAAATTCCCTTCAGTCATGGAGACGAGCTACGAGGTGCCACATCATATGGGCCTCCAACAACAAGATGACGACAAGACGGTCGAGCAAGGGCCATCCCCTTAGACTATGGTGATGAGCATGAACCTCTTCAACAACATGAAGACGACGCCCATATTGGACTCATACTCCGAGTCAAGCTACGAGACTGCACATGATACCTTATCTTTGGTCTTGGAGGAGAGTGATGACGTGCCATCTTCGGCCTTCATCCACGGCTACGATTGCGAGATGATTGAGCATGGAGACATTTGAACCAACATCTCTCCGACTCCCACTTATGAAGAGATGCCCCAATTGCAACGTGAGGAGAGCCACCACCACATGAGTGACATGAGTGACTCCACCATATGTGATATTGAGTGCATTTCCTATGAGGGGATGAGAGTGACCATCACTAGCCCGACACATGAGAGCATGCCACACATCCTATGTGAGGTTGAGCGCCATTTGAGTGACTCCACCATCCATATGAGTGAGAGCATCTTTGAGGGAGTGAGTGAGCCACAACACTTAGTGAGTGAGGTAGTTGACATGGCATGTGAGGCCACTATGATTTCTCATGACTTAACCTCTACTCCTAGTGTGTTTTCTTCTTTGGTGCTAGGTGTCCTACATGACAATATGCCTATCCTCGATGAGTCCATACCTTCAATGAAGACGACGATGGCCATGGTGGACGATGATGCACCCCTAGATGGTTCCATCAACATGAAGATGAGAACGACTTGGTCTTCGACACCTCACCTACAACACATGAGCGACGCTCCAAAGGTAACATAGGTGATGGTACTTCTCTTGTCCCACTAGTGGACTATCTTGACATCGATTGCTTGCATGATGTTGACACACCTATTCCCATGCTTCATGCTAGTGTGACTTCCTCATGTCATGACTTACCTATTTATGATGAATATGATGATGAGCATGTTGAATTGCCTAGTTGTGATGCTATGCTCCATAGGATATCATGTGAAAATTCTATTGGGCACGTCATGTTTGACAACCCATTGAACTTGTCATATTCTATGAGTGAGATCTCCCATATTGCTTAATTTCAATCTCAACATAGTAACTATGCATGCCCCATTAAAATAGATCCCATTTTCACTTATGGCATAGATGACGAGATGATGGTCATTGGCTTTTGTTTTTCATGTGATGATATTGCCATTCTTACTTTACATGATTTGCGCAATTCATCTACTATGTCATGCCATGATCACATTGTTCCAAATATGCTTTGTTTTGGATGTTGTCAATATTCTCCATGTGATGTTCCCACTAATGATCATGAGGAGACCCCCATAGTTTCCTCATACATATTAGGAGATTTTGATGCATTCCATACTTTACATGATTCCCATAATTGCATGCACCATATGCATTCCATGAATAACAACGCTCTACATATTTCTCATGATGCATTACACAATTTGAGTCTCCATCATGTCATACATAACAACAAACCTATCATGATGGATGCCATGTTTCTATATCACGCATCTCATCTTTTGAGCATTGAATATTTGGTGCTAACCAACACAAGCACGTGCGCATCATGATGGATGATGTGTACATCTACCATGCACACACAATTTTCCCTTTGCCTTTGTTTTGTGTAGGTACTCACGTATACTCATCAACCTCTCAATCCCAAGAGTTGACGAAACGAGCTCTTGAGAGCAACGACGATTTGGGATCCCGTGGACTATCCTTACCACCATTCCCTTCGTGCAAGGACTACGTGCATCTCTTTTACTTGTCTCTCACACGTCTATGGGATATTTACCACTTGTCACTTTATGCCCATACTATCGTGTTCACTTTGCATGTTATGCCTCTTTACATGACTTTGCCATGCAATTGTGACCCTTGCTTGCATTTACCCATGATACACCATTATTCTACTCCTATGTGTATTTGCATGCTTGGTGGAGATCCTTGTTACTATTACCATGTTTTCCATGTGCCTCATGATATTGATGCTTGTTGTGTTGGGAGAGTCATGATGTTCCATTGCTATTTACATAGGACTTCTTGCCAACACCATGAACCTACTTTGCTCATATCTTGCTTTCATGCTTGTGCTATAACATGTGAATTATTCATACCCACTATTTGCACACATGACATGCTTGCCATGATTACCTCTAGTATGTTGCATCTTCGCACTACTAGTTTGCTTGACTTGATTCATATGATTACTTGCTTTGATGCATCACCCATGTTCCATTCTTACTCGCTTTCTTGTGTTGATTCATATGATTTCTCACTTGATTTGTCATGATCATTGTCTCTTGTCTCCATTAGTTGCATCTCTCATGTCACCTTGTATTGAGTGCCAACTTGCTATGCTTATTGATCGTGGAGCTTGGACATATTACTTGTGATGCATGCTTGTTTGATTGAGCCTATTGTATTTGGTTGTTCTCACATCATATGCCTCCATACTATGAAATGCTCCCTTGTCCTTTCTTATGATGAGCATGATGCATACACTTGTTGGGTATCTTAACCACACGAATGATAGGTTTTGCATTTCCGCTAACCTCATTTGTTTTTCTGAGTGTTTGTCATGTTCTTTTGTTTTGAAGGATTCACAAGGCATTACCATCATGAGACATATTGGTCATGTGAAGACATACATAATGTGCAACTCTAACATCTTCGGGAACATTCATGAGGTTAACTCCTTCCCTTTGAGCCGTCCTCACATATGCATGTTGGAGTGGTCATTCTTTCATTGTTGTCTCCTTCTTCTTGTCTACATGATACATCTATTGGACGGAGAAACGACATTGGAGATGGACCCTATGGACCTTTAAGTTGAGGAGTGCTCGGACTTAGTGTATTCACCACCGGACCACCACTTCTATGATAACATCGAGCATTGGTACATCGTCACTTATTTGACACAATGCACCAACACCTTCATATTTGTTGATTGTGTGTCCACATGTCATGCTCGATGGACATATTATACTCACCACAAGTTTGCACCCTATGCATGGATTGACTCCGATTATGCTTGCCATGTTGCATCTATTCCCATGTCGTCCATGATATATGATCTTGTGCATTTCATTAGCAAATTTGTTGTGATCTTTCTTGATGGCATATTCACACATCATGATCATATTGCCTACCATCAATTGCATGATAACTTCTTCGTATTGAGCATCCATTGCCATATTCATGCTATTTATAAGCCGTCTCACCATGACATCATTTTGCACCGTGCTTGCATTGATCACATTCAAAATAGATTTGTGTGCACAATGAATGCTTTTTCTCCCATGAATGATTTGCATATCATTCTAGATCATCTTCCTAAGCTTCATGCGCTTTGTCACGAACAATCTTGCCGAATGAACACTTTGTGTGGGCTAACCATTGTATTTCCGAGTGTCGCTTGTGTTTGCTCTTTTTGCATGTATACCAATCCGGAGACACCTTGGAGTACTTGGATTGCGCAATGTCTTCCACTTCATCCTACGACAAGTCTGTCCACGACGACTGTTTCCATGGTGATGAGGTTTTCGATCCGAGGTCGGATCTTTCCCAAGGGAGGGGAGATGATGCGGAGTATCCTTCGATCATCCCCATGTACACTACGACAACTCCCCAAGCCCCAAGTGTCCACATGTTGAGACCTTGAGCATACGCCATTGGACCTAAGGTGAACTCGCTCCTTTCCGAATCTTCCCATTCCGCATGTAAGACATGGCTACTACCTAAGCCCGGAATGTTGTGCATGATCAGGTACCAAGAAGACCATTTCGAAGATGCACGTGAAGATGGACAAGTCCCCAAGTTCATGGATGAAGAGGAACGATGAAAGGAACTGGAGAAGTCCCCAGGACCCGGACATCCGGCCCCAAGCCCCGGACATCCGGCCCCTCGAGCATCGTCCATAGCAGCCGCCCAGCCGCCAAGCATCTACTGGCCCCGGACATCCGGCCCGAGCCCGGAAATTCGACTTGAAGCCCAGACATCCGGCGCCCCATCACCAAACCTGCTGAAACGGCCTCCACCAGTCCGGATATCGGGCCCCCTAGCCTAGGCATCCGGTCCCTAGGGAAAGCCCGGACACCCGGCCCCCAGCCCGGACATCAGGCACCTACGTGTGCGCAGAGAACGGGCCAAGGGCCCATGTATCCCCCTCTCACTTACCCCTTCATGGGCTAACACTATATATACTCCTCCACCTCCTCCTAGTTAGGGTTAGCATTGGTTTGGCTCATATGTGAGATAGAGCATTACTCATCCATTACGGATCTACTCCACGAGAGAGACCGCAACCCCTCTACAGAGAAGATCCCCTTGGATTCAAGACCCCCTCTTGGGTGGCCCCATCAAGACCTCCTCTCGGAGAAGAACCGGTTACCTCTTGCATCGTCCTTTGTTGGATTCGGATCGTGTATCTCCCTTTGTGTTTCGAGAATCTAGCGAATGTGTAATCGAATCTTGTTGGTTTGAGTGATCCTCTTGTGTTTTCCCTCGTGTTTCCCCTTGTGTTCTTCGTGTTCCTCGTTGGGATACGCTCGTTTAATGAAAGATCGGGCCGTTAGGGTTTCACCCTACATCAACACGCCTGAAGATGCTGCCTCAACACAGGGGTTGTACAGTGCTTAGCCTGGCAACACTGGGGCAGGGGTTAAGGAAGGGTCTGGAAGGTGTGCCCAAGAAAAAGGAGAGGAAGAGACCGGGGAAGATAACTGTCTCCAAACAAGCCATAGCACATCGCGGTCAGACAATGGATTCTGAAGAGCGTGTACCCGTGAAAGGTGCGGCCATGTTCCATCTCACGGGCGAGCCGATGCTTTCGCCGAAACTGCTGGAGGCACTATCAGGGGATGTCAAGAGATTGCACGACCATGTGCTGTCGACTGAGAACAGCCTACTAGCCTCGAAGGATCCAAGATATCCGACATACGCGGCTCATGTGCCTGAGGGGAAGTGCTACGTCGACACACGGCCCGCGGAGGTGTTCTTCCTGCGGTTTGACCATATCTTTGAGATGTTTTTGACAAGGCGGCTCGATTTTACAATCGTCCGCCTTTTTGCGCTACATATGAGCTCCGTCATGAAGAGAGAAGAAGTCTCGCAAATCTATGTGGCGGATCCATACTACATGCATGAGTCTTTCTTGAGTCTCATTGACTTTGAGCGTGAAACTGCTAGGGACTACCTCCAAAACTTCATGGTCCAGAATAAGGACCAGGAAATTGTCCTCGTGCCTTATCATGCAAAGTAAGTCAGTTCCGGACAACCCTTTCGTACATTTCAATCATTCCTTCTCGCTCATATGGGGAATAATTTGAGGTGTCTTTTCCCTGCAGCAATGGACGCGCCGTCCTTATCGTTCTTTACCCGCGAGTCTCCCACGCCGTGTGTTTCGACTGTTCCAGAGACTATGAGAAGAAGGACTACACCCACATAATGAATATTCTAGATGATGCTCTCCAAGGCTTCAGCATTAGAGGTGGCCACATGCAGATCAGGAAACAAAGGAACAAGAAGATGGGTTTCGCGCATAAAACTAACTTCTGCTGCATCCATGTCCCGACACCAAGCAAGAAAGATGGATTCTACATCCTCCATCGCATGATTGAGTTCAGCATGGATCACCAAAAGCTTCGCATGACAAGCAGAAATGATGATCATATCCACAAGTGGGTAGAATCTCATGGAGAAGCGGATTATAAACTTAGAGATGACTTCTTTCGCATCCAAAGGGACATTGCGACGATCATCATGAAAGAAGTCGTCGATGAGAAGGGGATGTTCCACCACGGCCCTATATCGCGAGCTGACGTCCGAACTTGCATAGGCATGCAACGTCATGACCTCACGCCGTTCAAGAAGCTAGGGTCCATCCTCGATGATATGTAAGGATGGAACTTCTAGTGATTTATGATGCCGATGATGATGATATGTGTCGGTTGAACTTGTATACTTTCTGTAGCGATGAAACTTTGTGATGTCCATGGTCCCTGCCAAACTTGAGTAAGATACTTTATTAGTTTAGGTACGATGACCTGCGTACCTCTAGTTAATTAGTTTGCGTACTGTATGTTGCATCTAGTTGCTAACCCTTTCTTTTTCGTGTTGCTCTAGTATATTTTGTTGCATATGATTGTACATCCTCTTGATGAAGATGCATCTCTAACAGGTACCTAGTTTCTTGATGGCGAGATGGCAGTGCTATGTCGTGTACAAAGGGAAGGTTCCGGGGGTGTACAACGAGTGGCCTGAGTGTCAAGTGAATGGGGTCTCAGGGGCCAGCCATACAGGCATCAAAAGCAGACAAGAAGGAGAAGCTAGTTACTTGAGGTTCACGCTAGCGCGAGAGAGGACTCATAACCGCCGCCTCATGTATTGCATAGTTCCACTCTCACTCATAGTGATAGCTCTTCTCGCGTATACCATTGTTTATATGGATGACGTTGTAGTTGCAAGTATTTGAGATTTGCATGTATTGCTATTTTCGAGATGATGACGAGATACCACTTTTGAAGGAAATATGCCCTAGAGGCAATAATAAAGTTATTATTTATTTCCTTATTTCATGATAAATGTTTATTATTCATGCTAGAATTGTATTAACCAGAAACATAATACACGTGTGAATACATAGACAAACATAGTGTCACTAGTATGCCTCTACTTAACTAGCTCATTGAATCAAAGATGGTTATGTTTCCTAGCCATAGACATGAGTTGTCATTTTATTAACAGGATCACCTCATTAGAGAATGATGTGATTGACTTGACCCATTTCGTTAGCTTACACTTGATCGTTTTAGTTTACTCCTATTGCTTTCTTCATGACTTATACATGTTCATATGACTATGAGATTATGCAACTCCCGATTACCGGAGGAACACTTTGTGTGCTACCAAACGTCACAACGTAAATGGGTGATTATAAAGGTGCTCTACAGGTGTCTCCGATGGTACTTGTTGAGTTGGCATAGATCGAGATTAGGATTTGTCACTCCGATTGTCGGAGAGGTATCTCTGGGTCCTCTCGGTAATGCACATCACTATAAGACTTGCAGGCAACGAGACTAATGAGTTAGTTGCGGTACGATGCATTACAGAACGAGTAAAGAGACTTGCCGGTAACGAGATTGAGCTAGGTATTGAGATACCAAAGATCGAATTTTGGGCAAGTAACATACTTATGACAAAGGGAACAACGTATGTTGTCATACAGTTTGACCAATAAAGATCTTCGTAGAATATGTAGGAACCAATATGAGCATCCAGGTTCCGCTATTAGTTATTGTCCGGAGACGTGTCTCGGTTATGTCTACATAGTTCTCGAACCCATAGGTCCGCACGCTTAACGTTCGGCGACGATCGGTATTATGAGTTTATGTGTTTTGATGTACCGAAGGTAGTTCGGAGTCTCGGATATGATCACGGACATGAGAGGACTCTCTAAATGGTCAAGACATAAAGATCAATATATTGGACGACTATATTTGGACATCGGAATGATTCCGGGTGAGATCGGGAATATACCGGAGCACCGGGAGGTTACCGGAACCCCCCGGGAGGTATATGGGCCTTATTGGGCCTTAGTGGAAAAGAGGGGAAAGGAGCAAAGGAGGGGGCGCCCCCCAAGCCCAATCTGAATTGGGAGGGGGGCCGGCCCCCTCTTTCCTTCCTCCCTCCTTCCCCTTCCTTCTCTCCTAGTCCAACTAGGGAAGGGCGGATCCTACTCCCAGTGGGAGTAGGACTTCCCTTGGGGCGCGCCTAGGAGGGCCGGCCCTCCCCTCCTCCACTCTTTTATATATGGGGGAGGGGGCACCCCATAGACACACAAGTTAATCATTGATCTCTTAGCCATGTGCGGTGCCCCCTCCACCATAATCCACCTCGGTCATATTGTAGCGGTGCTTAGGCGAAGCCCTGCGTCGGTAACTTCATCATCACTGGAATCACGCCGTTGTGCTGACGAAGCTCTCCCTCGAAGCTCTACTAGATCATGAGTTTGTGGGACATCGTCGAGCTGACCGTGCGCAGTCCGTGGAGGTGCCGTATCTTTGGTGCTAGGATCGGTCGATTGTGAAGACATACGACTACATCAAGCGCGTTGTCGTAACACTTCCACTTATGGTGTACAAGGGTACGTAGACAACACTCTCCCCGCTCGTTGCTATGCATCATCATGATCTTGCATGTGCGTAGGAATTTTTTTGAAATTACTATGTTCCCCAACAGTGGCATCATAGCCAGGTTTATGCGTAGATGTTATATGCACGAATAGAACACAAGTGAGTTGTGGGCGATACTAGTCATACTGCTTACCAGCATGTCATACTTTGATTCAGCAGTATTGTTGGATGAAGCGGCCCGGACCGACATTACGCGTATGCTTACACGAGACTGGTTCTACCGACATGCTACGCACACAGGTGGCTGGCGGGTGTTAGTTTCTCCAACTTTAGCTGAATCGGGTGTGACTACGCCCGCTCCTTGTTGAGGGTTAAAACATCACTAACTCGATGAAATATCGTTGTGGTTTTGATGCGTAGGTAAGAACGGTTCTTGCTCAGCCCGTAGCAGCCACTTAAAACTTGCAACAACAAAGTAGAGGATGTCTAACTTGTTTTTGCAGGGCATGTTGTGATGGGATATGGTCAAGGCATGATGCTATATTTTATTGTATGAGATGATCATGTTTTGTAATGAAGTTATCGACAACTGGCAGGAGCCATATGGTTGGCGCTTTATTGTATGCAATGCAATCGCCCTGTAATTGCTTTAATTTATCACTAAGCGGTAGCGATAGTCGTAGTAGCAATAGTTGGCGAGACGACAACGATGCTTCGATGGAGATCAAGGTGTCAAGCCGGTGACGATGGTGATCATGGCGGTGCTTTGGAGATGGAGATCAAAGGCACAAGATGATGATGGCCATATCATATCACTTATATTGATTGCATGTGATGTTTATCCTTTATGCATCTTATTCTTCTTTGATTGACGGTAGCATTATAAGATGATCTCTCACTAAATTTCAAGGTACAAGTGTTCTCCCTAAGTATGCACCGTTGCCAAAGTTTGTCGTGCCGAGACACCACGTGATGATCAGGTGTGATCAGCTCCACGTTCACATACAACGGGTGCAAGCTAGTTTTGCACACGCAGAAATACTCGGGTTAAACTTGACGAGCCTAGCATATGCAGATATGGCCTTGGAACACTGAGACCGAAAGGTCAAGCGTAAATCATATAGTAGATATGATCAACATAGTGATGTTCACCATTGAAAACTACTCCATTTCACGTGATGTTCGTACATAGTTTAGTTGATTTGGATCATGTGATCAGTTAGATGATTAGAGGGATGTCTATCTAAGTGGGAGTTCTTAAGTAATATGATTAATTGAACTTTAATTTATCATGAACTTAGTACCTGATAGTATTTTGCTTGTCTATGTTGTTGTAGATAGATGGCCCGTGCTGTTGTTCCGTTGAATTTTAATGCGTTCCTTGAGAAAGCGAAGTTGAAAAATGATGGTAGCAATTACACGGACTGGGTCTGTAACTTGAGGATTATCCTCATTGCTGCACAGAAGAATTACGTCCTGGAAGCATCGTTGGGTGCCAGGCCTACTGCAGAAGCTGCTGATGACGTTAAGAACGTCTGGTAGAGTAAAGCTGATGACTACTTGATAGTTCAGTGTGCCATGCTTTACGGCTTAGAACCGGGACTTCAACGATGTTTTGAACGTCATGGAGATTATGAAATGTTCTAGGAGTTGAAGTTAATATTTCAAGCAAATGCCCATATTGAGAGATATGAAGTCTCCAATAAGTTCTACAGCTGTAAGATGGAGGAGAATAGTTCTGTCAGTGATCTTATACTCAAATGTCTGGGTATAATAATCACTTGATTCAACTGGGAGTTAATCTTACGGATGATAGTGTCATTGACAGAATTCTTCAATCACTGGCACCAAGCTACAAGAGCTTTGTGATGAACTATAATATGGAAGGGATGGATAAGACAATTCCCGAGCTCTTCGCAATGCTAAAGGCTGCAGAGGTAGAAATCAAGATGGAGCATCAAGTGTTGATGGTCAACAAGACCACCAGTTTCAAGAAAAAGGGTAAAGGGAAGAAGAAGAAGAATGGAAACTTCAAGAAGAACGACAAACAAGTTACTGCTCAGGAGATGGAACCCAAGTCTGGACCTAAGCCTGAGACTGAGTGCTTCTACTGCAAAGGGACTGGCCACTGGAAGCGGAACTGCCCCAAGTATTTGGAGGATAAGAAGGATGGCAATGTGAACAAAGGTATATGTGATATACATGTTATTGATATGTACCTTACTAAAGCTCGAATTAGCACCTGGGTAGTTGATACTGGTTATGTTGCTAATATTTGCAACTCAAAACAGGGACTATGGATTAAGCGAAGATTGGCTAAGGACGAGGTGACGATGCGCGTGGGAAATGGTTCCAAAGTCGATGTGATCACCGTCAGCATGCTACCTCTACATCTACCTTTGGGATTAGTTTTAGACCTGAATAATTGCTATTTGGTGCCAGCGTTGAGCATGAACATTATATCTGGATCTTGTTTGATGCGAGACGATTATTCATTTAAATCTGAGAATAATGGTTGTTCTATTTATATGAGTAATATCTTTTATGGTCATGCACCCTTGAAGAGTGGTCTATTTTTGTTGAATCTTGATAGTAGTGATACACATATTCATAATGTTGAAGCCAAAAAGATGCAGAGTTGATAATGATAGTGCAACTTATTTGTGGCACTGCCGTTTGGGTCATATTGGTGTAAAGCACATGGAGAAACTCCATACTGATGGAGTTTTGGAATCACTTGATTATGAATCACTTGGTACTTGCGAACCATGCCTCATGGGCAAGATGACTAAAACGCCGTTCTTCGGAACAATGGAGCGAGCAACACATTTGTTGGAAATCATACATACTGATGTATGTGGTCGGATGAATATTGAGGCTCGCGGTGGGTATCGTTATTTTCTCACCTTCACAGATGGTTTGAGCAGATATGGGTATATCTACTTAATGAAACATAAGTCTGAAACATTTGAAAAGTTCAAAGAATTTCGGAGTGAAGTGGAAAATCATCGTAACAAGAAAATAAAGTTTCTACGATCTGATCGTGGAGGAGAATATTTGAGTTATGAGTTTGGTATACATTTGAAACAATGCGGAATAGTTTTGCAACTCACGCCACCCGGAACACCACAGCGTAATGGTGTGTCCGAATGTCGTAATCGTACTTTACTAGATATGGTGCGATCTATGATGTCTCTTACTGATTTACCGCTATTGTTTTGGGGTTATGCTTTAGAGACAACTGCATTCACGTTAAATAGGGCACCATCAAAATCCGTTGAGACGATGCCTTATGAACTGTGGTTTGGCAAGAAACCAAAGTTGTTGTTTCCTAAAGTTTGGGGCTGCGATACTTATGTGAAAAAACTTCAACCTGATAAGCTCAAACCCAAATCGGAGAAATGTGTCTTCATAGGATACCCAAAGGAAACTGTTGGGTACACCTTCTATCACAGATCCGAAGGCAAGAAATTCGTTGCCAAGAATGGATCCTTTCTAGAGAAGGAGTTTCTCTCGAAAGAAGTGAGTGGGAGGAAAGTAGAACTTGATGAGGTAACCGTACCTGCTCCCTTATTGGAAAGTAGTTCATCACAGAAACCGGTTCCTGTGACACCTACATCAATTAGTGAGGAAGCTAATGTTATCGTTCATGAAATTCAGATCAAGTTACTACTGAACCTCGTAGGTCAACCAGAGTAAGATCCGCACCAGAGTGGTACGGTAATCCTATTCTGGAGGTCATGTTACTTGACCAAGATGAACCTATGAACTATGAAGAAGCGATGGTGAGCCCAGATTCCGCAAAATGGCTTGAGGCCATGAAATTTGAGATGGGATCCATCTATGAGAACAAAGTGTGGACTTTGGTTGACTTGCCCGATGATCGACAAGCCTTTGAGAATAAATGGATCTTCAAGAATAAAACTGACGCTGATGGTAATGTTACTGTCTATAAAGCTCGACTTGTTGCAAAAGGTTTTCGACAAGTTCAAGGGATTGACTATGATGAGACTTTCTCACCCGTAGCGATGCTTAAGTCTGTCTGAATCATGTTAGCAATTGCTGCATTTTATGATTATGAAATTTGGCAAATGGATGTCAAAACTGCATTCCTGAATGGATTTCTGGAAGAAGAGTTGTATATGATGCAACCAGAAGGTTTTGTCGATCCAAAGGGAGCTAACAAAGTGTGCAAGCTCCAGCGATCCATTTATGGACTGGTGCAAGCCTCTCGGAGTTGGAATAAACATTTTGATAGTGTGATCAAAGCATATGGTTTTATACAGACTTTTGGAGAAGCCTGTATTTACAAGAAAGTGAGTGGGAGCTCTATAGCATTTCTAATACTATATGTGGATGACATATTGTTGATTGGAAATGATATAGAATTTCTGGATAGCATAAAAGGATACTTGAATAAGAGTTTTTCAATGAAAGACCTCGGTGAAGATGCTTATATATTGGGCATCAAGATCTATAGATATAGATCAAGACACTTAATTGGACTTTCACAAAGCACATACATTGATAAAGTTTTGAAAATGTTCAAAATGGATCAAGCAAAGAAATGGTTCTTGCCTGTGTTACAACATGTGAAGTTGAGTCAGACTCAATGCCTGACCACTTCAGAAGATAGAGAGAAAATGAAAAGTGTTCCCTATGCTTCAGCCATAGGCTCTATCATGTATGCAATGTTGTGTACCAGACCTGATGTGTGCCTTGCTATAGTTTAGCAGGGAGGTACCAAAGTAATCCAGGAGTGCATCACTGGACAGCGGTCAAGAACATCCTAAAATACCTGAAAAGGACTAAGGATATGTTTCTCATTTATGGAGGTGACAAAGAGCTCATCGTAAATGGTTACGTCGATGCAAACTTTGACACTGATCCGGACGATTCTAAATCGCAAACCGGATACGTGTTTATATTGAACGATGGAGCTGTCAGTTGGTGCAGTTCTGAACAAAGCGTCATGGCGGGATCTACGTGTGAAGCGGAGTACATAGCTGCTTCAGAAGCAGCAAATGAAGGAGTCTGGATGAAGGAGTTCATATCCGATCTAGGTGTCATACCTAGTGCATCGGGTCCAATGAAAATCTTTTGTGACAATACTGGTGCAATTGCCTTGGCAAAGGAATCCAGATTTCACAAGAGAGCCAGGCACATCAAGAGACGCTTCAATTCCATTTGTGATCAAGTCCAGGTGGGAGACATAGAGATTTGCTAGATACATACGGATCTGCATGTTGCAGACCCGTTGACTAAGCCTCTCTCACGAGCAAAACATGATCAGCACCAAGACTCCATGGGTGTTAGATCATTACTGTGTAATCTAGATTATTGACTCAAGTGCAAGTGGGAGATTGAAGGAAATATGCCCTAGAGGTAATAATAAAGTTATTATTTATTTCCTTATTTCATGATAAATGTTTATTATTTATGCTAAAATTGTATTAACCGAAAACATAATACATGTGTGAATACATAGACAAACAGAGTGTCACTAGTATGCCTCTACTTAACTAGCACGTTGAATCAAAGATGGTTATATGTCCTAGCCATAGACATGAGTTGTCATTTGATTAACGGGATCACATAATTAGAGAATGATGTTATTGACTCGACCCATTCCGTTAGCTTAGCACTTGATCGTTTTAGTTTACTGCTATTGCTTTCTTCATGACTTATACATGTTCCTATGACTATGAGATTGTGCTACTCCCGATTACCGGAGGAACACTTTGTGTGCTACCAAACGTCACAACGTAATTGGGTGATTATAAAGGTGCTCTACAGGTGTCTCCGATGGTACTTGTTGAGTTGGCATAGATCGATATTAGGATTTGTCACTCCGATTGTCGGAGCGGTATCTCTAGGCCCTCTCCGTAATGCCCATCACTATAAGCCTTGCAAGCAATGTGACTAATGAGTTAGTTGCAGGATGATGCATTATGGAATGAGTAAAGAGACTTGTCGGTAACGAGATTGAGCTAGGTATTGAGATACCGACAATCGAATCTCGGGCAAGTAACATACCGATGACAAAGGGAACAACGTATGTTGTTATGCAGTTTGACCGATAAAGATCTTTGTAGAATATGTAGGAACCAATATGAGCATCTAGGTTCCGCACTACAAAAGGACCCCACCTATAGCAACGCCTTTTCTGTATCTAGAAGTCCATATATGCGTTGCAAGTGCATTTACCAACGGTTTGGGATGCGTAGCCTTATCCAGTGTTGCTAGGGTATAATGCAACGCTTATGCTATTGTTGGTAAAAGGGACCGTTGCAAGAGTACAACAAATAAAACCAACTTCTACAACACTTACTTATGTTGGTGCTTAATGTAGAGGAATCCAAATCACATTACTTGCAACAAAGAATTTGCAACGCTTCAAGTGTGTTCACTATAATGTGAATAATATTATTATATTTATATATTGCAAAAAATTAAATTAATGTTGCACATAATGTTGATACTTGTGTACATCAAGCGAGGAAAGAAAATATACCCACAAAGAGGATGAAATCATATATTGAATAAAACCGTTGAATTACAATAGTTGATATTACAGGAGGAACATCATCCAAGTGTGATGCATAATCTAAATATTTTCTTGACAACGAAGATTAAACTGAAAGCAACTATCAACATCCCTACAACTTAACTAAAACTTAACCGGGGAACATCACACAACAAGAACATCATCCCTACAACTTAATTAAAACTAAAAGCATCCATCATCATCATCATTATGAACCAGGACACCATCATCATCATCATGATCAGTGCAGTATACTTGCCACACACCCATATAATCATCCAGATATCTTCTGAATCTACAAAGAAAATAACAAAATGAACGGTTAACACACAATGCATTGGCATGCCACAAGTAGTGATAGAGGCAGGATATTACAGACATACAAAGGTTGAAGGCCATGCAATCTTTGTTTTTTCTGCATTACCGAGTGTTGCATTTTTTGCGACTCCATACCAAATCTTCAGTTTTCACAAGTGCGATATCGACATGCACTGCCTAGAATTCATTTGTAATTTCAGCACCATCAAGTTTAAATTTAGGACCACAACTTACAACTGTAGCAAGAGCAAACACGAAGTAAGAAACAAGTAAACAAGCTAGCACTATAGTTTGAAGAAAAATTTGTATGTGAATATGGAAACATACCACCATGAGTGTTAGTTGTTATTGATGACTAATCCAGCCGCCACAATATACGACACAGCCTGCAGAATAACATGGCTCAGTAAAATTATATGTATAGTAGCCAGAGTGCTGTTGTGCATTCAAGGGCAATGATGAAACCAACACCAGAAACGGATTTAGTCATCTGAAATTGAACCAAAACATTTAGCTCTAGTTGGTTTCAGTCATCCAACAGGAAATAGACAAACCTACAGGTGCTCACCATGCTTTGGAACAAACCTACAGCCCCAAACCCATCAAAATGAATTTATATGGCCATCACCAGCTCCATTGCTAATTCTGTACACCTACAGTCAAAATGTTTGGCGTGAATAAACAGATTATTTATTGTGACATAAATCCACTACAACCTCAAATTCTATAAATATGCATGGACAGGAGCATACAACATAAGCATGGCTCAATGGCTATGGACACAACAAGAAGTAACACGGTAGGGAGAGGGAGAGAGTATACCTTCCATGGCATCGTCCATGAGTTGCTCCATGAACTCTGCGTGCTCCATGGCATCCCCCTACATCGACTTGGTGCATGCAGCTGCAAAACCAAATATAGCTCTTAAAAAAATCTCCTTACGATGAATATGACTGCAACCTGAATATGTGCATAGGTAGCACCAATATCCATAACGTACATAAATAAAAAGGAAGGATGCAAACCTCTTTTGATATATTTTAGTTAGTGAAGCCAAATCTTAACTTCTGCTAGGACATTTAGAAAGAAAAGATAACTTTT
This sequence comes from Triticum dicoccoides, assembly GCF_002162155.2. Lineage (NCBI taxonomy): Eukaryota > Viridiplantae > Streptophyta > Magnoliopsida > Poales > Poaceae > Triticum > Triticum dicoccoides. Next base: position 67,369,030 of record NC_041381.1, read on the forward strand.
GAGGTTGACATGGTCAAATTAGCATGTCACGGTGTCTTTCCAGCTCCAGGGAGAGAACTATAACAAGTAAGAAGATAGAAGGCACAAGATAATTTATAGCTGATAAAATCAAGCATGCCATCCCCGCAAAACCACTTTTCTGCTCAGCACTTCGTTGTCACATCCCACTTGGATTAATATATTTCTTTTGTCACGCACATGCATATAGTACTGAACCAACTCTCACTCTCGAACCAGTCTACAATGTAACGCCTTAAATTTCATTGGCTAGCACATTTGATGGTTCTTTGTAGCTCTCTTCTAGAATTAACATGGAGGCTCTAATATTGCTTCTCATACAGCAAAACGGTGCGATCTGTGGACATACCAAGAAAATAAAATAAATAAAAACAAAGGGTTCTTTCGCTCAAATCATCAGTCGTTACTTAATTAGTTCAGCCTTCAGACATAGAAAAAAGTAGTACTCATGCAAATACATGTGGACCTGACAAATCTGTGCCCGTATTGACATCTATGCTAAATATTTCTACTATAAAATCAGATTATACCAACTAAGAAAATAGTGAAATATTTGCAGCAGTAAATTAACTCCTAATATTCATTGCTATTGTTGTTAATTTGGTCCTTACGGAAGGCCAAATCAGAAGATTCTGCTCCCTTAAACTGAAAATAACAGAACATGTGTCCACACCTAATAATTACTAATGAGATAACATGAATTTTGTCAGAGTAACTACAGTGAAGATAAGCGCAAAGTATGACTAGTCGGCTTAGCGCACAACATTGATCTGCCGTACAAACCCCACACACACGCTGTGCAGAACTTAGGCATGCTGATGCCTTGCCACCATATTGGTGCCGTACTGTAGGTGTGTTCCTAGATTCATAGTTTTATCTTTACCTGGGTTATTCAATAATCTCCATGAATCTATGTTGATCCTTTTGGCTATGAGGGAACATCCATCGCAATGAAGACGGACCATATCAATGAACCAAAGAAAATCTAGCAATGCAAGGAGGGGGGTAGGAAGCGCCGGTCTTAATTGTGGTAGATCAAGGACATCACATGAAGCCAGAGGAGGAGGAAGCAACGTGGCTACGCCCCAAACTGCAGTAGGGCTATCCACTAGTCGTTCCTCCTTGCACATCTACAGGAGAAGAGAAAATCTGAGCTTAGAGAAAGGGGGATAGAGAAAGGACGAAGCCAGAGGAGGGTATGCACTCACCGGACGAGAGGATGACGACATGGCCACTGGCGCCGGAGGCCGGAGCCAATTCCTGAAACCCTAGCCATGGGGTAGGGTCACATGTGGGTTTGATGGCCATGAGCGCCGGATCTTGCGCCAGATCTAACCGGGTGGGAGGGCGACGTGGTGCGAGGGGACCTCATCCTGTGCTTCGCGGTGGCGGGATTCGCCGTACGTCGTTTCAAACGGCCACCGTAGGTGGCGCAGCGAGGAGCCATGTGAAGAGACAGATGAGATGCGAGAGGGATTGTGGGTGCGGGATGCGGTGGATCCGGCAGCCTCCGGAGCCCCAAGGTGGGACGAGGGGAGGGGGGACCGGCGGCGAGGTCGTCGGAGGGGGAAGAGGAGGAGGTGGGTGGCGGCGATTTGGGAGAGATGAGGGGAGAATCGGGGGGCTGTGTTTCTCGCGCGCCTCTTTATCCTCTCCTCTATTTTTTTCATACGTACCATGGTGATAAGGTCGTGAGCTACAAATCCGCAATGCATATGCTGCAACCATAACATGCGTATCTATGATGAATTTTACAACGTATAGTCAAAATGTTGTAAAATTTGTGTTGCTTTATAAGGGATATCCTTGTAGTGCCGCTATTGGTTATTGACCAGAGACGTGTCTCGGTCATGTCTACATAGCTCTCGAACCTGTAGGGTCCGCACGCTTAACATTCGGTGACGATCAGTATTATGAGTTTATGTGTTTTGATGTACCGAAGGTAGTTCGGAGTCTCGGATATGATCACGGACATGACGAGGAGTCTCAAAATGGCCGAGACATAAATATCGATATATTGGACGACTATATTTGGACATCGGAATGGTTTCGGGTGAGATCGGGAATATACCGGAGCACCGGGAGGTTACAGGACCCCCCCGGGAAGTATATGGGCCTTATTGGGCCTTAAAGGAAAAGAGGGGAAATGAGAAAAGGAGGGGGCACCCCCCCAAGCCCAATCCGAATTGGGAGGGGGGCTTACCCCGCCTTTCCTTCCTCCCTCCTTCCCCTTCCTTTTCTCCTAGTCCAACTAGGGAAGGGGGGATCCTACTCCCAGTGGGAGTAGGACTCCCCTTGGGGCGCACCTAGGAGGGCCGGCCCCTCCCCCTCCTCCACTCCTTCATATACGGGGGAGGGGGGCACCCCATAGACACACAAGTTGATCATTGATCTCTTAGCCGTGTGCGGTGCCCCCGTCCACCATAATCCACCTCGGTCATATCATAGCAGTGCTTAGGCAAAGCCCTGCGTCGGTAACTTCATCATCACCATCATCACGCCATCGTGCTGACGAAGCTCTCCCTCGAAGCTCTACTGGATCGTGAGTTCGTGGGACGTCGCCAAGCTGAACGTGTGCAGTCCGCGGAGGTGACATATCTTCGGTGCTAGGATTGGTCGATCTTGAAGACGTACGACTACATCAACCGCGTTGTCATAACGCTTACGCTTATGGTCTACAAGGGTACGTAGACAACACTCTCTCCTCTCGTTGTTATGCATCACCATGATCTTGCGTGTGCATAGGAATTATTTTGAAATTACTACGTTCCCCAACAACTTTGTGTTGGATGATGATTATGATGAGAATATTTGTATGCATATGCTATGATTACATTTGTGGTCTCACAGCCATTTGTATGTGTATCATGATGACATTTGTATCTGCTAAGGATTCTTGTATAAAGCCTGTTCAAATACAAAACAAATATGTAGAAAATAATAATCAAAACTACTAAAATTAGCAGTAGCGAGTGGAGAAAAGTTAGTAGCAGCGTGACAGTAGCAGTAGCGCGTCCAGCCAAAGCGTGCTAGAGCTATTAGAAGTAGCGAGCTTCCACGCAGCACGCTGCTGCTACACTTGTATAGCAGTAGCACGGGTGTGCACGCGCTGCTGCTACGGGTTAGCTGTAGCGCCGGTCCACGCGCTGCTGCTAGGCTTTTCCATAGTAGTGAGTTTTGCATAAAGGTGGCTGGTGGGTGTCTGTTTCTCCCACTTTAGTTGAATCGAATTTGACTACAGCTGGTCCTTGTTGGAGGTTAAAACAACAAACTTGACGAAACATCATTGTGGTTTTGATGCATAGGTTAGAACGGTTCTTACTAGAAGCCCGTAGCAGCCACGTAAAGCTTGGAACAACAAGTTAGAGGACGTCTAACTTGTTTTTGTAGGGCATGTTGTGATGTGATATGGTCAAGACATGATGTGATATACATTTTTTTATGAGATGATCATGTTTTGTAAAAGTTATCGGCAACTGACAGGAGCCTTATGGTTGTCGCTTTATTGTATGAGATGCACACACCATGTAATTGCTTTACTATATCACTATGCATTAGTGATAGTTGTAGAAGCAATAGTTGGCGAGACGACCACGACACTACGATGGAGATCAAGGTGTCAAGCCGGTGATGATGGAGATCATGACGGTGCTTTGGAGATGGAGATAAAAAACACAAGATGATGATGGCCATATCATGTGACATATTTTGATTGCATGTGATGTTTATCTTTTATGCATCTTATTTTTCTTAGTACGGCGGTAGCATTATAAGATGACCCCTCACTAAAATTTCAAGGTATAAGTGTTCTCCCTGAGTATGCACCGTTGTGTCAGTTCGTCGTGCCAAGACACCACGTGATGATCGGGTGTGATAAGCTCTATGTTCTATACAACGGGTGCAAGAAAGTTTTGCACATGCGGAATACTCGGGTTAAACTTGATGAGCCTAGAATGTACAGACATGGCCTTGGAACACTGGAGACCGAAAGGTCGAGCGTGAATCATATAGAAGATATGATCAACATAGAGATGTTCACCATTGAAAACTACTCCATCTCACGTGATGATCGGACATGGTTTAGTTGATTTGGATCACGTGATCATTTAGATGCCTCGAGGGATGTCTATCTAAGTGGGAGTTCTTAAGTAATATGATTAATTGGACTTAATTTATCATGAACTTAGTCCTGTTAGTATTTCCAATTATGTTTTAAATCAATATCTCGCGCTGTAGCTCCCCGTTTATTTTTTTATATGTTCCTAGAGAAAAATAAGTTGAAATATGTTAGTAGTAGTGATGCGGACTGGGTCCGTGATTTGAGGATTATGCTCATTGCTGCACAGAAGACTTATGTCCTTGATGCACCGCTACGTGACAGACCGATTGCAGGAGCAGATGCACACGTTATGAACGTTTGGCAAGCTCGATATGATGACTACTTGATAGTTTAGTGCACCATGATTTACGGCTTAGAGTCGGGGCTTCAAAGACGTCTTGAATGCCACGAAGCATATGAGATGTTCCAAGAGCTGAAATTGGTATTTCAAGACTAATGCCTGTGTCAAGAGGTATGAGACCTTTGACAAGTACTTTGCCTACAAGATGGAGGAGAATAGATCAACCAGTGAGCATGTGCTCAGAATGTCTAAGTACTACAAATCGCTTGAATCAAGTGGGAGTTAATCTTCCAAATAAGATAGTGGTTGACAGAGTTTTCTAGTCACTATCACCAAGTTACTGGAACTTCGTGATGAACTATAATATGCAAGGGATGACGAAAACGATTCCCGAGCTCTTCGTGATGTTGAAATTGACAAAGGTAGAAATCAAGAAAGAGTATCAATTGTTGATGGTTAACAAGACCACTAGTTTCAAGAAGAGGGCAAAGGAAAAGAAAGGTAACTTCAATAAGAATGGCAAGCAAGTTGCCACTCCCGTGAAGAAGCCCAAAGCTAGACCTAAGCCTGAAACCGAGTGCTTCTACTGCAAACGGAATGGTCATTAGAAGCGGTACTACCCCAAATAATTGGCGAATAAGAAGGATGGCAAAGTGAACAAAGGTATATTTGATATACATGTTATTGACGTGTACTTTACTAGTGTTCATAGTAACCCCTAGGTATTTGATACCGGTTCAGTTACTAAGATTAGTAACTCGAAACAGGAGTTGCAAAATGAACAAAGACTAGTTAAGGGTGAGGTGACGATGTGTGTTGGAAGAGATTCCAAGGTTGATAAGATCACCATCGCACACTCCCTCCACCTTCGAGAATAGTGTTGGACCTAAATAAATGTTATTTGGTGTTTGCGTTGAGCATGAATATGACTGGATCATGTTTATTGTGATACGGTTATTCATTTAAGTCAGAGAACAATTGTTATTCTGTCTACATGAATAAAACCTTCTATGGTCATACACCCAATGTAAATGGTTTATTGAATCTCGATCATAGCAGTGATACACGTATTGATAATATTGATGCCAAAAGATGCAAAGTTCATAATGATAGTGCTACATATTTGTGGCACTGCCGTTTAGGTCATATTGGTGTAAAGTGCATGAAGAAACGCCATGCAGATGGGCTTTTGGAATCACTTGATACTTGCGAACCATGCCTCATGGGAAAGACGAGTAAAACTCCATTCTCCGAAACAATGGAGCGAGCTAATGACTTATTGGAAATAATGCATACCGATGTATGCGGTCTGATGAGTGTCGAGGCTCGTGGCGTGTATCGTTATTTTCTGACCTTCACAGATGATTTGAGCAGATATGGGTATATCTACTTGATGAAACACAAGTCTGAAACATTTGAAAAGTTCAAAGAATTTCAGAGTGAAGTGGAGAATCATCGTAACAAGAAAATAAAGTTTCTACGATCTGATCACGGAGGCGAATATTTGAGTTACGAGTTCGGCCTTCATTTAAAACAATGTGGAATAGTTTCACAACTCACGCCACCTGGAACACCACAACGTAATGGTGTGTCCGAACGTCGTAATCGTACTTTATTAGATATGGTGCGATCTATGATGTCTCTTACCGATTTACCACTATCGTTTTGGGCTTATGCATTAGAGACAGCTGCATTCACTTTAAATAGGGCACCATCTAAATCCGCTGAGACGACACCGTAGGAACTGTGGTTTGGCAAGAAACCTAAGCTGTCGTTTCTTAAAGTTTTGGATTGTGATGCTTATGTGAAAAAGCTTCAGCCTGATAAGCTCAAACCCAAATCGGAGAAGTGCATCTTCATAGGATACCCAAAAGAAACTGTTGGGTACACTTTCTATCACAGATCCGAAGGCAAGATCTTTGTTGCTAAGAATGGATCATTTCTAGAGAAGGAATTTCTCTCGAAAGAAGTGAGTGGGAGGACAGTGGAACTTGATGAGGTAATTGTACCTTCTCTCGAATTGGAAAGTAGCTCATCACAGAAAACTGTTCCCGTGATGCCTACACCAACTAGAGAGGAAGCTAATGATGATGATCATGAAACTTCATATCAAGTTACTACCGAACCTCATAGGTCAACCAGAGCACGTGTCGTGCCAAAGTGGTATGGTAATCCTGTTCTGGAGGTCATGTTACTAGACCATGACGAACCTATGAACTATGAGGAAGCGATGATGAGCCCAGATTCCGCGAAATGGCTTGAGGCCATGAAACCTGAGATAGGATCCATGTATGAGAACAAAGTATGGACTTTGGTGGACTTGCCCGATGATTGGTAAGCCATAGACAATAAATGGATCTTCAAGAGGAAGACGGCCGCTAATGGTAGTGTTACTATCTACAAAGCTCGAATTGTCGCAAAAGGTCTTCGACAAGTTCAAGGTGTTGACTACGATGAGATTTTCTCACTCGTATCGATGCTTAAGGCTGTCCGAATCACATTAGCAATTGCCGCATTTTATGAAATCTGGCAAATGGATATCAAAACTACATTCCTTCATGGATTTATTAAAGAAGAGTTGTATATGATGCAACCAGAAGGTTTTGTCAATCCTAAAGGTGCTAACGAAATATGCAAGCTCCAGCAATCCATCTATGGACTGGTGCAAGCATCTCGGAGTTGGAATATACGCTTTGATGAGTTGATCAAAGCATATAGTTTTATATAGACTTGTGGTGAAGCCTGTATTTACAAGAAAGTGAGTGGGAGCACTACAGTCTTTCTGATAAGTATATATGAATGACATATTGTTGATCATAAATGATGTAGGATTTTCTGGAAAGCATAAAGGAGTGTTTGAAAGGAGTTTTTCAAAGAAAGACCTCAGTGAAGCTGCTTACAAATTGAGCATCAAGATCTATAGAGATAGATCAAAACGCTTGATAAGACTTTCGATGAGTACATACCTTGATACATTTTTGAAATAGTTCAAAATGGATCAGTCAAAGAAGGAGTTCTTGCCTGAGTTGTAAGGTATGAAGCTGATTAAGACTCAAAACCCGACCACGGAAGAAGATAGAGAGAGAATGAAAGTCATTCCCTATGCCTCAGCCATAGGTTCTATAAAGTATCCCATGCTGTGTAACAAATCTATGGTGTACCTTGCCATGAGTTTGGCAATGTGTATGATAGTGATCCAGGAGTGGATCACTGGACAACGGTCAAAGTTATCCTTAGTTATCTAAGAGGACTAAGGAAATATTTCTCGGTTATGGAGGTGATAAAGAGTTCTTCGTAAAGAGTTACATCGAAGCAAACTTTTACACCGATCCGTATGGCTCTGAGTCTCAATCTGGATACATACTGAAAGTGGGAGCAATTAGCTAGAGTAGCTCCATGCAAAGCATTGTAAACATAGAAAATTTGCAAAATACATACGGCTCTGAATGTGGCAGACCCGTTGACTAAACTTCTCTTACAAGCAAAACATCATCACACCTTAGTACTCTTTGGCTGTTAATCACATAGAGATGTGAACTAGATTATTGACTCTATTAAACCCTTAGGGTGTTGGTCACATGGCGATGTGAAATATTGGTGTTAAGTCACATGACAATGTGAACTAGATTATTGACTCTAGTGCAAGTGGCAGACTGAAGGAAATATGCCCTAGAGGCAATAATAAAGTTGTTATTAATATTTCCTTATATCATGATAAATATCTATTATTAATGCTAGAATTGTATTAACCGGAAACTTGATACATGTGTGGATACATAGACAAAACACAGTGTCCCTAGCAAGCCTCTGCTAGACTAGCTCGTTAAATCAAAGATGGTTAAGTTTCCTAACCATAGGGATGTGTTGTCATTTGATGAACGGGATCACATCATTAGGAGAATGATGTGATGGACAAGACCCATCCGTTAGCTTAGCATAATGATTGTTAAGTTTTATTGCTATTGCTTTCTTCATGACTTATACAGGTTCCTTTGACTATGAGATTATGCAAGTCCCGGATACCGGAGGAATACCTTGTGTGCTATCAAACATCACAACGTAAATGGGTGATTATAAAGATGCTCTACAGGTATCTCCGAAGGTGTTTTGTTGGGTTGGCATAGATCGAGATTAGGATTTGTCACTCTGAGTATCAGAGAGGTATCTCTGGGCCCTCTCGGTAATGCACATCATAATAAGCCTTGCAAGGAATGTGACTAATGAGTTAGTTACAGGATGATGCATTACGGAATGAGTAAAGGGACTTGCTGGTAACGAGATTGAACTATGTATGAGGATACCGACGATCGAATCTCGGGAAAGTAACATACCGATGACAAAGGGAATAACGTATGTTGTCATAACGGTTCGACCGATAAAGATCTTCGTATAATATGTGGGAGCCAATATGAGCATCGAGGTTCCGCTATTGGTTATTGACCGGAGAGGTGTCTCGGTCATGTCTACATAGTTCTCGAACCCGTAGGGTCCGCACGCTTAACGTTCGATGATGATTTGTATTATGAGTTATGTGTTTTGGTGACCGAAGTTTGTTCGGAGTCCCGGATGAGATCACGGACATGACGAGGAGTCTCAAAGTGTTCGACATGTAAAGATTGATATATTGGATGATGGTATTCGGACACCGGAATAGTTTAGGTATTTTTCGGAGTACCAAGGGGTTACCGGAACCCCCGGGGGAAAGTAATGGGCCTACATGGGCCATAGGGGAGAGGGGAGGCAGCCCACAAGGGGTGGCCGCGCCCCCCACCCATAGGGAGTCCTAATTGGACTAGGGGAGGGGGCGCACCCCCTTTCCTTCTCCTCTTCCCTCTCCCTTCCCTCTTTCCCCCTCTATGAGAAGGAAAAAAGAGGGGGGGGGGGGCGAATCCTACTAGGACTGGAGTCCTAGTAGGACTCCCCTCTCCTTGGCGCGCCCCTGGTGGTTGGCCGCCTCCTCTCCCTCCTTTATATACATGGGCAGGGCACCCCTTGGAGACACACCAATTGTTCCAAGCCGTGTGAGGTGTCTTCCTCCACGGTTTACTCCTCCGGTCATATTCACGTAGTGCTTAGGCGAAGCCTTGCACAGATCACATCACCATCACCGTCACCGCGCCGTCATGCTGAAAAAACTCTCCCTCGACCCTCTGCTGGATCAAGAGTTCAAGGGACGTCATCGAGCTGAACGTGTGCAAAACTCGGAGGTGCCGTACATTCGGCGCTTGATCGGTTGGATCGTGAAGACGTTCCACTACATGAGCCGCGTGAAACTAACGCTTCCGCTTTCGGTCTACAAGGGTACATGGACACACTCTCCCCTCTCGTTTCTATGCATCTCCTAGATAGATCTTGCATGATCGTAGGAACTTTTTTGAAATTGCATTCTACATTCTCAATAGTCTTCTGCTTAGATATGGGTTAGGTTCCTGCTCGACAGCCTGGGCTACACGGGTGGATGTTGTTTGTGTTTTTCGTTTGTTTTCATCCGTAGTCGGATGCCTCTCTTTTGTATGATGTTCGGTGTATTCATGTGGCAAGTGTATGCCTTTGTATGTATCCCCATTTGTGTTGTATATGGTACGATGTAATGATATCCACCTTGCAAAAGCGTCTTCAATATGCGCTTCTATCCTTGGTGGGACCTTTGAGTTCCTCTCGGATAGGATTGCATATTGGGCGTGACATTCCAGCACCGTCAGGATCTCGGTTGACCGGGGATGGATGTGGAGTGGATGTTGACATAGGGTGCATAATCGACACGAGCTAGGGAGATACCTAAAACGGTCAAACCAGCAATCTGTGCAACATTAGCTGCAGCCATAGCGGAGCCTTGCTTGTTGCTCGTGTTCCCGGCCATGTGAAGGCTAGAGAAGTAGAAGTCTCCTACCATCATGCAACAAAAAAATATAAGAAAAAGTTTAATGATATAACAGAGCCGGAGCCGGCTGTGCCAAGTGTCTAAAATTTCACGCGAGCGCACACGCTATTCGCATGTGGTGCAATGCTCTCTATACATCTGTGTGCCTAAAATAATTCTAAAGCAATACAAGCATTCCCCTTATAAGGTGGTCACCACATCCAGTGTGGAACTGTTGCCACTGTCAGGACTGACTGGATCTACATACCGCTTTAGTCAGCCGAGTGTAAGTTTAGAAAGGGATTGTGATGAATCTAAGGCTACGGTTAACTGTTTAAGGATTAGTTATTAATTTGATTTCAGCTAGTTATTTTTATTTTATGCAAATGAAATGTGCCGATTTACAATACTTTATGGGAGCCTATGTGGATCATAGGGAGCCTGGACAGAGCTGGTCGACTAATTATGTGGTTCTGCAAACTTTTAGAATAATATGGTGTTCTACTCGTAGGGTGGTTGAAAGATACTAATTTCCTTTATATTTAGGTTGGGATGACAAATAAGGAGATGTCATGTGGGGAGAAAGGAGTGGGTGCTTGGTTGGTGTGGGAAGGGGAAGCTGTTAGAGTTGTGTCGAATATTATTGTACAAGGTAGGTTACAGTTGGACTTGGTTTTGGATTGTGTGTTGACAGGGTAGGGGTTGTGTATCCTAGGCCTCTCATATATATTGGGGTAGACACACTATGTAACCTATGCCAACATAATAGCACGGACACTCAGGGGAGCCGGCGGTGTGTGCCGGCACCCGGGTGGCCGGGGTGCGGTATTGTAGCGGTGTCATAGGGAGGAGCGCCTGTAGTGAACCTCGTTAACAAATCTCAGTGTCGTGCTCGTGTGATTGCTTGGTCCTCGGTAGATCGACAATAGCCTCAGATTAGTTCTAACAAGTGGTATCATGAGCAAGGTTTGATTTGAGATCGCAGGTTTGTTGATTAGAGGAGAGTGACGGGGATCGGCTACAGATTGACACAATGTTCGTGTGGGATGTCGGCGGCGATCGGAGAACGTCGCGTATAAAGCAATCGGCAGCGGGAGGCAGATCGACTCGCAGGAGTACTCGGCGGCGCACGGGCAGTGTAACACCGCAAAAATTTAACCATGATTTATTAATTAAATTTTTTGCCTTGGTAAATTAAATTTTTATTTTCTGGATTTTTCTTTTGTTTCAGAAACACTCTTTCTCCTAAATTGTGGAGTTTTCACCCCAAGTGAATTTTTTTCAAAAGTAATGTTGGACTTATATACCCTCTCAAGAAACATTTCTTTTATCAGTGAAATTATTTATATGATTATTTTCCCCGAGCTTTATTTCCTTTAAAAATGATTTTCATAAGCTTTAGAGCCTCTTTTGCACTACAACCCTTTGATAAATTTATTTAAAAATCCCACCAAAATTTGGGAATGACATGTGATGTCCCTAAATCACTTTTATGCAAAAAGATATTTTAGCATTTGGAGATTTTTAGCCCTACACCAAATTTTCAAATCTGGTCCAGATTGCACTTTTGCACTACAACCTATTTAAATATTCTTTTAAAACTTCCACCAAAATTTGGGGAGGTCAGTAGGAGTATATTATTCAACTTTGTGCAAAAACCCACTAGTGTTCTTTGAAAAATTTGAGCAAATCATCCTCTTTTGCTCTCTGGTCCAGTTGGGTGTTTTCTACTGCAACCGTATTTTATTTTGCTCTAGTGCCCCTGATCTTACTCTTGCTTATAAACCACCCTACCAAACCCTTAAGTCCAGGAGAGTGGTCCCATTGGAGTATTTTTGGTCCATGCAATGATAGCCTTTAGTTTCTGTCCAGTTTTGGTTTTCTCAAAAACTTGCACTAACAAATTTCTTTTCTTGCCAAACTAACCTTGACACCCTCTCATTCATCCAAAGAGACTATGATCTGGAGTTTTTGGCCACCCGAAGAGTTGCCTAGATGCACTTGGCATTCTATCAAACACCTTGTCTGCATGGCCAGTTTTGGCTTGGTTTTTAGTTTGCAATGTGGACTTGATTCCCTGACCAGACCACCATGTCCACTAATCTCCTTGCAAACCCTAACCTAGACCTGCTAAACCTCATGTGGATTAGAGCCCCTGGCAGGCGCGTGCGCCCGAGTCGCCGCGTCCCACTGCCGCCTCCCCGCGCCCGTTCTGGTCCCTTCCCACTCGCAGCCAACACACCCGCCCCCTCCCTCGCTGCAGAGCCGTCCCTGGAGCCCCACAGCACCGCCGTCAGGTCGGCCGTGGCAGCTAGCGGCCGACCACAACAGGCTCCTGCCCTGGACGGCGCCGCCCGAGCCACCCTCGCTTGCCAGCTGCCCTCTGGAGCAGCTCGAGGTCATCCGCAAGCTCGTTTGCTAGCGCACGTCGTCGCCACGTCGCCCTGCAGCTACAGAATGGCGGTTCACTGTCGATCCTATCTCCGGCCGCCGCGGAACCGACCTCGGCCGCCAATAAAAGGGACCCCCGAGCTCATCCAGTCCCTCAGGCAACCTCGTACCATTCCCCTAGTGCCCTCACACTCAGCTATCGGCGGAGGGAGGCCGTCTTCCTCGCCTCCGGCCAGTTCGGCCGCCGCCACTCTCCAGCTCCGTTCGTCGCGAGTAGGCCCTCCCCCGTCCATCCAGCACCACCACCCGACTCCCCTTGATCTTGCGGAGCTGCCCAACCTCTCGGCTTCGACGGGGAATCACCGTAGCCCAAACCCCCAAATCCTCCCGAAGCCACCTCCGCCGCGGAGCTCGCCGCCGGCGACTCCCTCCGTCCCACCAGCCTTTCAACCACTGGGAGGACCTCCCTGGACTAGCGGATCCATCCCTTCCCCCGAGATCCCGCGAGGAGCCGCCAATCACCGGCGTTGATCTCCGGAGCTCCACCTCCGCTCGGACAGGGGAGGAGGGAGGTGCGGGCGACTGGTCAAACCTGACTAGTGGGCCCCATGGACCCACTCACAGTGACCTAGCGCCGGTCCACGCTGGCGTAAGTGGAGGCGTAAACCCGTAGTAGGTCTCCTACGTGTTTTGTTTGAAACGTTTTTTTTATTTTTCTGTTTTATTCTAAAAACAGAAATTTGACTAAACTTTGACCAGCCATAACTTTTTAAATATAACTCCAAATGAGTTGATTCTTTTTCCTACCTCTCTCAAATTTCACCTAGTTTATTTTCAGATTTATTTCAAAAATAATTAGGCAAACTTTTTGTACTGTTTTAAAGTTTGTGTTAATTTGAATATTTTCAAAAATAGGATTTTGAAGAAGAAGTCAAACTTCAAAAAATTGCACCCCACTTGCATACTCTTGAAGGCAAGCATTCTGAACCCTGGCATAATATTTTGTGTGTTGTTTGATACGGTTTCAACACCACCTTGACATGGAGCATTCGTTATTTTATGTGATGATACGATCATACGCATGAATGCATAATGAAGACTTCTTTACTGTTGGAAACGGATATGCTTGTGATGGTAATCATCGTCGTATGCCTTTCATGCCTGCCGGAAGGAAACCGGGAAAGTCTTTGTCTTGGGTAGACACGAGCTTGTCTCTAGTTCCTCGTCGAAACCATTGTGTCCGGTATGGCATGAGGGGGTATGATGAGTGGTGATTCTGTCTGTTGGTTGAAATATATTTGTTATGCTTATCATGCAGGGAATGCTTAAACCTCCTGAGTCGACCATAGATCGAGTCTTGTTCCAGTAACCCCCATACTTGTTTCGTACTACCACTTGTCCCTACCACAGGTAGGGTACAGTTCAGTAAGTTGTCAACCCCTTTCTTGGCACACACCGTACAGAGAGGCCATGGTGGAAGATACCGGCTGCATCCGGTAGGCAGGCCACCTAGTCTAGGGGCATGGGTGTTTCCGGTTGGGATCAAGAGGGGGGAACCCCTTAGTAGCGCGCGGTATAAATTTGATCCCATGCTAATCGAGGTTGTAGCCTCCCCACTTAGAGTTTTGCTTGACAGGTGTTGTGGGTGATTCCAAACGCCGGTAAGTTAAGCTGCTGTGTGCAGGTCAGGTGTGTTTTCAATTGAAAGACCATAAATGGAATTAGTCCAAATGGACTGACGGAATCCATTACTCGTGGGTAAAGGGTACACCCTCTGTAGAGATTATATCTATTCGAATAGCCGTGTCCATGGTTAAGGACTACACTCTGGGTTGGGTCAAGTGTCAGTCTTCAGAGGAAAAACTGCTAAACCAGAATATTGATATGACCTGTGACATATGATGATTATGATTATTATTATTGTGGACTAACCATTTACTTTATTGAATTATTGAGTATCCCTGGGATGGTTCTACCTCCTGGATATTCACCGTGATTATTCCATTTATAAGCCCTTTATGTGGTGTCGCTCAGACGCCCGACTGTGGCATGCTGGTTATTTACATTACTTGTAAGCCCTTTATGTGGTGTCGCTCAGACGCCCGACTGTGGCATGCTTGTCATTTAAATTATTTATAAGCCCTTTATGTGGTGTCGCTCAGACGCCCGACTGAGGCATGCTTTAGATTATTATCCTTTCGAGGCTTCGCTTCAGACACCCGATCGACGCATTCTATTTCTACTCCATTATTGCATACTCATGTTAGTCATGAATAACCTGCTTGCGTGCACCATGGACTTTATTTTGTGACTCACGTTGTGATCATGAAATATTTATGAGCATGATTATCAGTCGTTATATTATACCTGTGTTCATAATGTTTGCGAGTATATTCAAAGTACTCACTGGCTTGTCCCTGGCTATTGTCTTGGCCAGATTTCTTGCACGGAGAGGAGCATTGCGATGACAGCCCCGGAGCTTACGCAATGATGATAGCAGCCTTGCGAAGATAGGAGTTATCCTTGTCAGCTGTTCCTGTTGGAGATGGAGTCCCATAGACGCTAAAAGACCACAAACCGCTTCCGCCATCAGCCACTAGAAACCAATTGTTGTACTCATAGGCCAGAATGGTCTTGTACTACACACATTGTAATTTTGCTTGGAATTTCTGTATCAAGTTGTTGCCTCACCAGCTAACAGTAATCCTAGGGCTGGTGAGCACAAGGGCCATTTTCTGGGAAATTAATATCCCAAAATCCGGTCCTGACAACCTTGGTATCAAAGCCAGGCTGACCATTGGCTAATCCTATCTTAGCCAGGTCAATAAACCTAGATTAACCAACCCACTAGACCTTAACCTAACCCCGGCCAAGCTTCTCGTATAAGATAGCCACACAGTGACCCGACACCTTTTGGCAGTCGGTGCCCAACCTAGCCTGTCGATCACACGCCAGTGACCGACACCTAAATTGTCTCATTCGCAAGTGTGCGAAGGAAGACTCCGTCCCCCATTTTTCTATAAAATGGGCACGCTAGCCTCAACCCAACACAGCACAACCTCTTTCCCAAACCGAGCCATAATGTCTGGCCCCGTCGTGCACAATGAGACCACGGCAACCAACTTTGGAGGTTTTGCGACCGTGCTAGCAAACCTCACCCGCCGTGCCCTTGCATTAGAAGAGCCCCAGAGTATGTTGTGTATCAAGGGCCCATGAGCGGTGAGAGCCGTCAATTCTGGGCCACAATACACGTCTATGGTAGGGGTCTATCACCATAACGCCCCTACAGGTTCACCGGAAGGACAACTTCCTTTGAGCCACAAGCCATCCAACTAGCTGCTCAAGAGGCCATAGTTCAACTCCGGCACTTGTCGCCCAGAGTTAACTGTCACTCGTTCTACTACTACCCCAGCCGTGATGGGTATGGTAGACCACCCCAGGTTGCCAACGGAGATACGAGACGGATCCTGCATTGTTGCATCTGGTGCGCTATGTAAGTTCACTAGAGGAACTGTTCGATCAAATCACCCTTGATCTGATTGCAGCTCGTGGAGAACTAGCTCGCCGAGCCACGGCAAGAAGAGAAGATGAGCCTGACGCCGACAACCCAGTCGTGCTGTTCGGACAACCGATCGTGTCCTTGAGGTCTTCCACAGCCATCGACCAAAATGCTTTGGTGTCCCCAGAAGTGCTTCGTCGCCTTTTGGGAACACGCTCCAACGGGATTGTGGCCAACAACCCCCGTGATGGTCATCATTGCTACGCCGACCCGGTAGTTCCTCAACCCTCTCCAGCTAACCTCGACGGTGAAACCCGTGGAGAAGCCTCGGCATCCACAAGGCATGCCCACTTATATATTAACGAGGTAGAGTAAGTCACTCGAGTGGTACCGAGTCTCAGTATGGCCACGCCCTGTAATTATGTAATCTTGTGTCGCCATAATTAAATGTTGTTTGCCTGTGCACCCCTATTTTAAATAGTAGCCATTAATAAGTATGTTGGTGTAGGATTGCATTTTTAATTCCGGGCGTAGCTACCAAAAACCAACCCCGACGACAACCACAGTAATACGTCGCTATTGCGAGATATGCGTATCTGTGACAATGACCCCGATCTCGCAGAGCAGAACCACAAGCTAGTTGCTCCTCACTGCGATTAATGACTCGGCCTAGATGCTATATAAAAGGCCACCTCGTGACCTTACCAAGTACCCCAGTACC
This sequence comes from Triticum dicoccoides, assembly GCF_002162155.2. Lineage (NCBI taxonomy): Eukaryota > Viridiplantae > Streptophyta > Magnoliopsida > Poales > Poaceae > Triticum > Triticum dicoccoides. The sequence continues at coordinate 67,385,919 of NC_041381.1, forward strand.
GGAGACGTTTTCTCAGGACCCTGTCCATTTACCTTTTTCATTATAGACATCACTACTATGTTTTTTGTCCCAACATTTATTTATGTGTTGCAGCTCATGCGTTATACCCTAAGTGTGTGCTATGAGTAAACTGGTTGGTTTCACCTAATAGGAGTAATATTTTCAAAGCAACCCTTAGCAAATCTCGAGGACGAGATTTTTCTTAAGGGGGGTAGTGTTGTAACACCCCAAAAATTTAACCATGATTTATTAATTAAATTTTTTGCCTTGGTAAATTATATATATTTTTTCTGGATTTTTCTTTTGTTTCAGAAACACTCTTTCTCCTAAATTGTGGAGTTTTCACCCCAAGTGAATTTTTTTCAAAAGTATTGTTGGACTTATATAACCTCTCAAGAAACATTTCTTTTATCAGTGAAATTATTTATATGATTATTTTCCCTGAGCTTTATTTCCTTTAAAAATGATTTTCATAAGCTTTAGAGCCTCTTTTGCACTACAACCATTTGATAAATTTATTTAAAAATCCCACCAAAATTTGGAGATGACATGTGATGTCCCTAGATCACTTTTATGCAAAAATATATTTTAGCATTTGGAGATTTTGAGGCCTAGACCAAATTTTCAAATCTGGTCCAGATTGCACTTTTGCACTACAACCTATTTAAATATTCTTTTAAAACATCCACCAAAATTTGGGGAGGTCAGTAAGAGTATATAATTCAACTTTGTGCAAAAACCCACTGGTGTTCTTTGAAAAAATTGAGCAAATCATCCTCTTTTGCTCTTTGGTCCACTTGGGTGTTTTCTACTGCAACCCTATTTTATTTTGCTCTAGTGCCCCTGATCTTCCTCTTGCTTATAAACCACCCTACGAAACCATTAAGTCCAGGAGAGTGGACCCATTGGAGTATTTTTGGTCCATGCAATGATAGCCTTTAGTTTCTGTCCAGTTTTGGTTTTCTCAAAAACTTGCACTAACAAGTTTCTGTTCTTGCCAAACTAACCTTGACACCCTCTTATTCATCCAAAGAGACTATGATCTGGAGTTTTTGGCCACCCCAAGAGTTGCCTAGATGCACTTGGCATTCTGTCAAACACCTTGTGTGTATGGCCAGTTTTGGCTTGGTTTTTAGTTTGCAATGTGGACTTGATCCCCTGACCAAACCACCATGTCCACTAATCTCCTTGCAAACCGTAACCTAGACCTGCTAAACCTCATGTGGATTAGCCCCCCGGCAGGCATTGGCATTTTGCCGAACACCTCACGTGCGTGCGCTGGGCGCGGCCAAAGCGCACGTTTTACACGTGCGTGCGCCCGAGTCGCTGCGTCCCACTGCCGCCTCCCCGCGCCCGTTCTGGTCCCTTCCCACTCGCAGCCAACATGCCCGCCCCCTCCCTCGCTGCAGAGCCATCCCTGGAGCCCCACAGCGCTGCCGTCAGGTCGACCGTGGCAGCTAGCAGCCGGCCACAGCAGGCTCCTGCCCTGGACGGCGCCGCCCGAGCCACCCTTGCTCGCCAGCTGCCCTCTGGAGCAGCTCGAGCTCATCCGCAAGCTCGTTTGCTAGCGCACTTCGCCACCACGTTGCCCTGCAGCTACAGAACAGTGGTTCGCCATCGATTCTATCCCCGTCCGCCGCGGAACCAACCTCGGCCACCTACAAAAGGGAACCCTGAGCTCGTCCAGTCCCTCAGGCAACCTCATACCATTCTCCTAGTGCCCCCACACTCAGCTATCAGCGAAGGGAGGCCGTCTTCCTCTCCTCCGGCCAGTTCGACCGCCGCCACTCTCCGGCTCCATTCGTCACGAGCAGGCCCTCCCCCGTCCATCCAGCACCACCACCCGACTCCCCTTGATCTTGCGGAGCTGCCCAACCTCTCGGCTTCGACAAGGAACCACCATAGCCCAAACCCCCAAATCCCCTCGAAGCCACCTCCGCCGTGGAGCTTGCCGCCGGCGACTCCCTCCGTTCCTACCAGCCTTTCGACCACCGGGAGGACCGTCCTAGACTGGCGGATCCATCCCTGCCCCCGGGATCCCGCGAGGAGCCGCCAATCGCCGACGTTGATCGCCGGAGCTCTGCCTCTGCTCGGACAGAGGAGGAGGGAGGCGCGGGCGACTGGTCAAACCTGACCAGTGGGCCCCATGGACCCACTGTCAGTGACCCAGCATCGGTCCACGCTGGCGTAAGTGGAGGGGTAAACCCGGAGTATGTCTCCTACGTGTTTTATTCGAAACGTTTTTTTCTTTTTCTGTTTTATTCTAAAAACAGAAATTTGACTAAACTTTGACTGGCTATAACTTTTTAAATATAACTCCAAATGAGTTGATTCTTTTTCCTACCTCTCTCAAATTTCACCTAGTTTATTTTAAGATTTGTTTGAAAAATAATTAGGCAAACTTTTTGTACTGTTTTTGAAGTTTGTTTTAATTTTAATATTTTCAAAAATAGGATTTTGAAGAAGAAGTCAACCTTCAAAAAAGTGCACCCCACTTGCATACTGTTGAAGGCAAGCATTCTGAACCCTGGCATAATATTTTGTGTGTTGTTTGATACGGTTTCAACACCACCTTGACATGGAGCATTCGTTATTTTAGGTGATGATACGATCATACGCATGAATGCATAATGAAGACTTCTTTGTTGTTGGAAACGGATATGCTTGTGATGGTAATCATCGTCGTATGCCTTTCATGCCTACCGGAAGGAAACCGAGAAAGTCTCTGTCTTGGGTAGACACTAGCTTGTCTCTAGTTCCTCGTCGAAACGATTGTGTCCGGTATGGCATGAGGGGGTATGATGAATGGTGATTCTGTCTATTGGTTGAAATATATTTGTTATGCTTATCATGCAGGGAATGCTTAAACCTCCTGAGTCGATCATAGATCGAGTCTTTTCCAGTAACCCCCATACTTGTTTCATACTACCACTTGTCCCTGCCGTAGGTAGGGTACAGTTAAGTAAGTTGTCAACCCCTTTCTTGGCACACACCATACGGAGATGCCATGGTGGAAGATACCGGCTGCATCCGGTAGGCAGGCCACCTGGTCCGGGGGCATGGGTGTTTCCGGTTGGGACCAAGAGGGGGGCACCCCTTAGTAGCGCGCGGTATAAATTTGATCCCACACTAATGAAGGTTGTAGCCTCCCCACTTAGAGTTTTGCTTGACAGGTGTCGTGGGTGATTCCAGACGCCGGTAAGTTAAGCTGGTGTGTGCGGGTCAGGTGTGTTTTCAATTGAAAGACCGTAAATGGAATTAGTCCTGATGGACTAACGGAATCCGTTACTCGTGGGTAAAGAGTACACCCTCTACAGAGATTATATCTATTTGAATAGTCGTGTCCATGGTTAAGGACTACAGTCTGGGTTGGGTCAAGTGTCGGTCTTAGTGTCGGTTTTCGGAGGAAAAACTGCTAAACCAGAATATTGATATGACCTGTGACATATGATGATTATGATTATTATTATTATGGACTAACCATTTACTTTATTGAATTATTGAGTATCCCTGGGATGGTTCTACCTCCTGGATATTCACCGTGATTATTCCATTTATAAGCCCTTTATGTGGTGTCGCTCAGACGCCCGACTGTGGCATGCTGGTTATTTACATTACTTGTAAGCCCTTTATGTGGTGTCGCTCAGACGCCCGACTGTGGCATGCTTGTCATTTAAATTATTTATAAGCCCTTTATGTGGTGTCGCTCAGACGTCCGACTGAGGCATGCTTTAGATTATTATCCTTTCGAGGCGTCGCTTCAGACACCCGATCGACGCATTCTATTTCTACTCCATTATTGCATACTCATGTTAGTCATGAATAACCTGCTTGCGTGCACCATGGACTTTATTTTGTGACTGATGTTATGATCATGAAATATTTCAGAGCATGATTATCAGTCGTTATATTGTACCTGTGTTCATAATTTTTGCGAGTACATTCAAAGTACTCACTGGCTTGTCCTTGGCTATTGTCTTGGCCAGATTTCTTACACGGAGAGGAGCATTGCGACGACAGCCCCGGAGCTTACGCAATGATGATAGCAGCCTTGCGAAGATAGGAGTTATCCTGGTCAGCTGTCCTGTGGGAGATGGAGTCCCATAGATGCTAAAAGACCACAAACCGCTTCCGCCATCAGCCACTAGAAACCAATTGTTGTACTCATAGGCCAGAATGGTCTTGTACTACACATAGTGTAATTTTGCTTGGAATTTCTGTATCAAGTTGGTGCCTCACCAGCTAACAGTAATCCTGGGGCTGGTGAGCACAAGGGCCATTTTCTGGGAAATTAATATCGCAAAATCCGGTCCTGACAGGCAGGTAGTCTCGGTCGGTTTTGTGTGGAAGCGCAGCAGCGAGGCTCGCGTGGCGGCCCTTTGCTGGCCCATGCTGGGCTGGTGGAGCAGGGCAAGTCCGAGTGTGGGGGTTAGCTGCGTGAACACGGAGTTATTCTGGACACAAGATTTGTTGGAAAAAATATCGGTTCCCAAGAAGTACTACAACATGTTGGAATATGGGATCCATTGGCTGCCATCACATTGATCTCATGTGTGAGAAAGACAAATGAGCAAGAGAATAAGAATTGGTCAAGGAAGTCCATGTGCTTCGAGTCCTTGCGCTGCGCCAACTCGCCTTCCCGCGCAGAAGAATTCAAGAAAGGCGGGCAGAGCCCGCAGTAGAAGAACAGCGCGAAGAAGGGATACCCGTTCGGAGCCAGCCTCGAAGCGGTAGCCGGGAGTACCTTCGTGCGCGGATGCGCTCGCGTCTCCGTCGACCAGAAGAGAAAGTAGTACTCCCTGAGCTCCTTTGCGTCAAGCTGAGGGGGGAAGATGGCCCGCTCCTTTCGCAGCACCGCGAGCTGCTGCGCCTCGGCCGACTTCACGCCCTTCCCCTTGTCGGCTTTCGGAGCCATGGCGGATGTGGTGGGGGAGATTGACGGCGTTGGTGGTGCTGGTGGCAATGGGGGGCGGAGCGCTGCTCTCTTTCAGCTTCGGGAAGAAGGGGGGAGCGGCGGAGATTTGTGAAATTGGAGCAACAACCGGCGAGAAGGGCGAACTGCCCCTGTTTCCCCTTCTTATAAAGGGGGAGGGGGCGGACGTTTCGTCCTTCCGAATAAAGAATCCACCCACGATCTCTCCCACGACGCCGCATTCGACGCGTGCCGTTGGGGGAGGGCGCGGTGGATACGGAGTAAGATACGGCGTAACCCAGGCCACGCGTGCCCGTGCCCTGTTTTGGGCCTGGCCCAACAACGCTCGGCACCGTGTGTGGCCCAGGCCCGGGGGCTCCTGTCGGTGTACTAGAGTAGGGGTACCCTAGTATCCCGAACTTGTGCACGGGCAGTTGCAGCACCCCGCGGCAAGGCTTGCCGGGTGACCGCCAAGGTCCTCTGTGGTTCCTTTGGAGCCATTCAAGAACAAAGTATTTAAGCCAAGGAGACAAGGCCCCGGCAAGAGGAGCTTGCCGGGAAGGCCAACCAAGGCATCTCAAGGAACTTGCCGCGACGCGCCGCGCGTCCCGGCAAGGCCCGGTGAGCGACAAGCTTTCGGGCGCGGCAAGGCAACGGCCGCGGCAAGGCGCTTGCTGCGGCAGGCAACCACTCTGTACCCACGCTCCAGCACATCCACCAACGTGTCGCCTTGGGGTCTTTCCAGACGCGCGTGGCGAGAGGATGTGCAGCCAGCGGTGCGCGTTGGCATGCGACGCTGACAAGATTGCCATCGTGGCAAGCGGTGGTGCCCCTGACGGTCCCTTTCTGCACTATTTGGGCGATGCAGACGGGCATTTAATGCCCTTGTCCCCTGCCGTCAGGGTTAGGTAGGATACACTGTGTAGGTAGCTGTACCAACCATCCCTCTTTTTCCATTTTTACCCTTGTCTACGTTGCCACCTGTCGGTGACCCCTTGAGCATATAAAAGGAGGCCCATGCGCAACATAGAGGGGGGGGGGGTTCAGTTTGAAACCAGAAAACACTCACGCTCGGTCTCGTGTGTACTGTAGCACTCAGCGCACCCGAGCAAGAACTTAATACAATCAGACAAGCAGCAGTAGGAGTGTTATCTCTCCGGAGAGATCTGAAGCTGGGTAAACTGCTCGTGTGCTTCGCCTCGATCTGCTCTTCGTGCGGTCTTCGCCCCCCGCCGAACCGAAAGGGACTCGGTCCGCCGGTCCCTGCGCCAAGCCCCAATAGTGCGTGACAACGATTGGAGCAACGTGACCCCGGAAGACAACATGCTGAAGATTGCCGTCACCCGGATCCTACGCCTCAGGCTTGCCGGGCTCACCGTAGGCGCCGTTGGCGCAGATTTTCTTCGTCGCCGCATCGCCCCCTTGCAGGAGAGGAGGAGACCCGCCTGGGAGTTCCAGAACTCGGCGGATATCATGAGGCTGCGCCCGGGCCTCAACTTCAACTTCACTGTCCTGGAGCTAGACGCGATGCTCCTGGAGTTGTTCAAGCGCGATCCTCAACACCCATTCATGTTGCCGAGGGGTGTGGTTCAGTTGTGCAACAACTCCTCGCTCGACCGCATCCGTGCGATGATGCCACTGTGCGACTCGCATGGAATTGCGCCAACTTGGCAAGAGCCGGCAGATGCCGTCGTGCAGGAGTTCTTTGACGGCTTGGTTGAAGTGCCGGTTCGCTCCGACGAGCAGAAGAGCCTCACCCGTGACACCACCGATGCGGAGATGCAGCGCATCGCCACTAGGCTGGAAGAGGTGGCGGCAGCCGCTGCCGCGGGTGAGTTTGGGTTCACCGTGGAGGAGGCAGAGGCAGCAGAGGCGGCAAGCCTTGCCGAGCGCGAGGAGTTCGCCGACGAGGAAGAGCCTGTCGGTCCCGAGGGTGAGTCGAGCGAGTCCGGTGAGGGAGGGCTTGTCGGGCCCGAGCCTTCAGACAGCTTGCCGCAGGAGGAGCCCCCAGCCCCGCCAAGAAGGCGCCTCCGTAAGGCCGCGGATGTAGCGGGGCGGGAGGCGAGCCAACAGCCGCCGAGCCGCGCGACACGCTCTACCGCGGCAAGCACAGTTGCCGCGGGAGCGCCTCATGCCGCTGCGGCAACTGGGGCGGGGTCTTCCTGGTCCACCACTACTGCCCCGGCGAAGCGGACAAGGGAACCTACTCCTCCGCCTCGTCGCACCGGAGGCGAGCCGGACTTCGATCTCTCCATGATCAGCTCCGACGAGGAAGAAGAAGAGTAAGATTCTTTGCTGTTCTTCTATTTTTGTTGTTTTGTCTTGTATCTGACTTGCTTCACTCTGAACCCATTCCTTTTCAGGACGCTGGCCCAGAGAGCGGCGAAGAGAGCCAAGGTCCCGGTGATTGTCATCGAGGACGACCCCACCGCGACGGCAGAGGACATGTCCGAGACCACCTTGTCGGACCCGACAACCATTCCCCAAAGCAGCCCCCAGCGCAGCCCTCAGCATAAGTATATGGTTTACTTCCTGCTGTCAGGCGCGCATAGGTGATCTTTCCTTGCTGATATCTGATTGCTGGTTTCTACAGGAGCAGAGCAGCCTCACGAGGAGGGCCCGGAGGCCGCTCCCGAAATGCCATCTGCTTCTACTACACCGCCAAGGGAGGATTCCCCGGCAAGGGAGCGTTCTCCGGCAAGGGAGAATTCTCCGGCAAGGGGTAGTTCTCCGGCAAGGGACAGCATTGGCGATCCTCCGGTGGTTGAGACCTCGACCGCAGATCCTAGCACAGGTAATCCTTTTACTTGAAAACTTCCCTTGGGTTCTTCTTCTTCTGATTTTCTTTTTGGGTATTTGCTTGACTTTTCTCCTTCTTCCCTTCGTTAGATCCATCTGCCACGGAGCCAATGGAGACCGAGGTCGCCGGCGAGGAGGGCGCGTGCGGCGACACCGACGACGCCGCTGCCACCGAAGGAGAAGCCGACGCTGATGATCCCGCCGGCGAAGAGGCCGCCAAGGCTGCTGCCGCAGAAGCTGGCGAGGGATCCGGCGATTGCACTGACGACCAGCGCCGACCGCCAATCCCTCCGCCGCTGCTGCAGAGCCAGGCTCCGAAGAGCCCCAGCCCGGCGCCTACTTGAAGGCAGGCGATGGCATCTTCATCAAGCTCCCCTGGGCGTCAAGCTCCAGGGCGCCGGTCGAAGGAGAGATTCTGGATGGAGAGGTGCTCGCCTCCACTGGGCTGACGTTGGTCGACACGCCAAGCAGCAGCAGCGACGAGCCTGAGGAGGAGCGGCTGCTGCGGAAGCTGTTGTCGCTCTACCGCGCCCGACAAGCCAAGCTGGCATCCCGAGAAGCACTTGTCGCGAAAGCGGGAGTGGACATCGAGAAGCGGGCGGAGGAGCTCCGGGGTCTCAGACAGGAAGCTCTCCGGTCCCTGGCGGAGGAGCGGGAGCAACTTCTCGAGGAGCGGAAAGCCTTTCTCCTCGAGAAGGCTGAAGTTGAAGAGGAGCAGCGGCTTGCTGCCGAGAAGCTATCTGCGCGGGAAGGCGAGTTGGCGCAGCGCAAGGTTAACCTTGACAGCTACGAGGAGGAGCTTGCCGCGCGCGAGCAAGGAATTGGCGGGGCTCTCAAGGAAGCAAGGGATGCTGCCGCAGCTGCCGAGGCCGCCCAGAAGGAGCTGGAGACGAAGGTGGCGCAGCTGGAAGCCGATCTCAGGGCGAGCGGCGAGGAGCTCGCCGCGCTCAAGCGTGAGCGCGAGAAGGACGCTGCCGCTCATGGTGAGCTGCGGGGTCTTCTCGCTGAGGGGAGCAAGGAGCTCAGCGCCGCTAAGGATTCCAATGCAGATCTCGAGTTGAAGTTGGCTACTTTGACTCAGACGCTAGACGGCGCCAGGGAGCGGGAGGTGGCCTTGTCGGAGAAGATCAAGGCCGACGAGGCGCTGCTGGCGAATGCTGCTGCCGCCCACAACGCTTTCAGGGAGACTATGGAACACTGGACTGAGGGTCTTGTGGATCTTGCTGCCGCCATCGACGGGGAGCTGGAGCAGCTGGGGATGGAGCATCTCGGGTACTCCTCCGACGAGCACCTCCAACCCAGCGCCAAGCTCAGCTTGTTCTTCAAAGGCGTGGCGACGGCCCTCCAGCGACTCCGGGAGAAGATCCCAAAGCAGCTGGCCGATGAGTCGCGCAAGATCTGCGCAGGAGCTCTCAAGAAGGTGCTGATGAAGGTGTCCTTCCGCAACCCAGGCCTCAACTTCACCAACGTCCTCAAGTCCCTGCCACCGGACGCTGATCTGGAAGCGCTCAAAGCCCTTGTCGCACCCATTGTGGACAAGGTGAGCGGGATCAAGAGGGTTGAGGGCGATCGCGTAGATTAGGCCGCCCGTTTTCTCTTTCTCTTTGTCGCTGCTGGTCATGTCACGAGAACAATCTATTAGAGCTGCGACAAGCGGTCTTGTAATATAACTCTATTTTGGGTAGAGATTGCTATGTTATTCCCTTTACTTGATTCCTTCCTTTGTATGTTTTTGCCCTACACTTTTAGGGAACTTGTCGGTGCAGGGACCTAAGCCGCGAGCACTGAGTGCGGGACGTCAGCAGCCTGCTGGCGGTGCCGCTTCCGACAAGAAACCTTGTCGCAACTAGTCGCAGCTCACTTAAGTTGTTGAGCGGACTCGAAACAAAGTAAGGGCGCAACTAGCTACGAGTTGGTTCCTCCGCGCACAGGTTTTCCATACAAAGTACGGTCGTTCGAGGAAGATAACTTAAAAATTTAAAATTGATTGCTCAAGCTTTGGCAACTTAGCTTTTCTGTCGCTTGCTTTCTGGTAAGGCGAAACTTCCTTGAACGATGCCAGGTCCACACCATTATCTTCTCCTTTCCCCTCGGCAAACTTGTGTGTGAGGGAACCTTCCTTTCCTTTTTGAGAAAAAGAAGAAAGAGAAAATAAAGATATGGAGCTTTACGGCTCGTTATTGCTTACCGGGGGTAGGCGCTGCACAAAATGTCAGATAATGCATGCAAAGATAGTAGAAAGCATGAAATTGACAAGATGTGCGGAGCACACGAGCTTTACTTATGCACGGGGTCTGCGCCCGGCTTTGTACAAAGGATTACATGCAACATCGGCAAGACTTGTACAAAACGTGGTTGTCGGAACGGGTTCCGGCAACCGCGCCCTACGGGTAAAACTTACGAAGATGTTCAATGTTCCAGGAGTTGCTCATCGGAATGCCATCTTCGGTCTCAAGGCGGACAGCGCCAGGCCTAGTGACTCGTTTCACCCGATAAGGGCCCTCCCACTTCGTTGTCAACTTGTTGGAATTCTTGGCGGACTGAACGCGCCGAAGAACAAGGTTGCCTTCCTCGAAACTTCTGGCATTAACTTTGCGGCTATGATAGCGGCGCAAAGCTTGCTAGTATCGAGCAGCTCGTACAGCAGCCTGAAGACGGTCTTCCTCAAGGAGCAGCGCGTCATCTTGTCGCAACTGCTCTTGCTCGAGCTCATCATAAGCGAGCACTCGAGGTGACCCGTATACGAGTTCCGTGGGGAGAACTGCTCTGCTCCATAAACTAGAGCGAAAGGTGTCTGGCCAGTGGCTCGATTTGGCGTCATCCTGATCGACCAAAGAACCACCGGCAACTCCTCAATCCAGTTCTTTCCGCACTTGTGCAGCCTGTCGAAAGTCCTGGTCTTGAGTCCGTGCAACACTTCAGCATTCTCCCTCTCCGCTTGACCGTTGCTTCTTGGATGAGCAACAGAAGTGAAGCAGACCTTGGCGCCAAGATCTTGGACGTATTGCATGAAGGTGCGGCTCGTGAATTGCGTGCCATTGTCGGTGATGATCCTGTTAGGGATCCCGAAACGGCAAACAATTGACCTGAAGAAGTTGACTGCTGACTGTGCTGTCACCTTCCTCACTGGTTCCACTTCCGGCCACTTTGTAAACTTGTCGATTGCAACGTACAAGTACTCAAAGCCCCCGACAGCTCGGGAAAAGGGGCCGAGGATGTCGAGCCCCCAGACCGAAAATGGCCAGGATAAAGGGATCGTCTGGAGAGCTTGAGCTGGCTGGCGTATCTACTTGGAATGGAACTGGCACGCTTCACACTTGGTTACTTGTGCAGTTGCATCCTGGAGGGCTGTCGGCCAAAAGAAACCTTGCCAGAACGCTTTGCCGGCAAGTGCTCTTGCGCCAATGTGGTGACCACATATGCCTCCATGTATCTCTGCCAACAGCCTTTGTCCGTCTTCCCGGTGAATACACTTCAATTTCACACCGCTGAGTCTTCTTCTGTACAGTATGTTGTCGACAAACTGGTACATACTTGACTGCCGGGCTACTCTTTCCGCTTCTTCTTGCTCTTCGGGAAGTTCTCCTGTCTGAAGGAAAAGGATAATCTGCTGTGCCCATGCTGGAGCTTGCGGCTCGACAACAAGGACTAAAGGCACATCTGCTGCTGCGGGAACATCCGCTCCTACGGCAAGAACCTGTGGCTCAGCCGGAGCTTCATGTTCCCCGGCAAGCTTGCCGGAGCAAACCTTGTCGGGAGCGTCTGCTTCAACGGAACGAGCCCTAGGGCTCGCAGGAGCAGGCTGCTCCTCAGCATCCTTGGTGTTGATTTTGAGGACCTTCTTGGCGGCGGCTTCGGGGAGCTCTGCCGGAAAATAGTCACCAGAAATCAATTTCCTCTTCTTGCTCTGTCCAGTTGATGGCGTTACAAATGGTTGAGTCAGCTTGAGCACAAAGCTCCCTGGTTCCACAGGTAACTTAAGTGCGGCGCACTTTGACAGGCCATCGGCAATGTCGTTCTGAGCTCTTGGAACATGTTCCATCTGCAGGCCGTCAAAGTGTTCTTCTAGCTTCCTCACTTCATCCACGTAAGCTTCCATCAATGGACTCTGATAGTTCTTGTTCACTTGGCGGACGACAAGCTGTGAGTCACCCCTGACAATGAGCTTCTTGATCCCAAGGTCGGCTGCGATCCTGAGACCGGCAAGGAAACCTTCATACTCTGCAGTATTGTTCGTTGCTTGCTCCTTGGGAAAGTGCATCTGGACTACGTACTTGAGGTGCTCTCCGGTGGGTGCAACAAGTAGCACGCCCGCACCGGCGCCTTGCAGCGAGAAGGCACCATCAAAGTACATCAGCCACTCTTTGCTTGCTTCCTTGACGGGGATGCTTGTCTCTGGAATCTCTGCATCTGGTGTTGGCGTCCACTCTGCTATGAACTCCGCCAATGCTCTACTTTCGATAGTTGAAGTGCTCTCAAACTTGAGGCCAAAGCTTGACAGTTCTAGTGTCCACTCGACAATCCTGCCTGTTGCTTCTGGATTTTGCAGTATCCTCTTCAACGGAAAGCGAGTGACAACTGTGATCTCATGTGCTTGGAAGTAATGGCGTAGCTTTCTCGAGGCCATGAGAAGGCCGAAAAGCAATTTCTGCACACCAGAGTACCTTGATCTAGCCCCCTGCAGAAGGGAACTGACAAAGTAAACTGGGCGCTGCACCATTCTTTTCTGCATCTTGTCACGCTCCTGCGCAGATCCATCTTTGTCGGGACCAGAGCTTGCCGGTGAAGTCCCTTGCTTGTCGCTGGATGCCTCTGCCGTGGTTGCTGGCTCATCATCCGCCTCTCTCTCCGCTACTAACACAGCACTAACCACTTGATTGGTTGCCGCTATATATAGCAGCAACCTCTCTTGTGGCTTAGGTGCAGCAAGTGTTGGAGTGGAGGACAGGTATCTCTTTAAGTCCTGCAGCGCAGCCTCCGCCTCCGGAATCCATTTCATTGGACCTTCCTTATTCAAAATTTTGAAAAATGGCAGGGCGCGCTCAGCAGACCTAGAGATAAACCCGCTGAGAGCAGCTACGCAACTGGCAAGTCTTCGTACATCCTTGACACGCTTTGGTGCTTCAATATGCTCAATGGCCTCGATCTTGTCGGGATTGGCTTGAATTCCCCGCTGAGACACGAAGAACCCGAGAAGCTTGCCGGAAGGGACCCCAAACACGCACTTCTCGGGGTTAAGCTTGAGGTTGATCTTGCGCAGATTTGCAAAGGTTTCATCTAAATCTTGAATCAGAGTTGCCTTGTCCTTGCTCTTGACCACTATGTCATCCATGTAGGCCTCCACATTTTTGTGCATTTGTGGCTCAAAAACGTCATGGACTACCCTTGCAAATGTTGAACCAGCATTCTTTAAACCGAAAGGCATCCGTATGAAACAGTATGTGCCACATGGGGTGATGAATGCGGTCTTCTCCTCATCCTCTTCTGCCATGAAGATCTGATGGTATCCTGAGTATGCATCAAGAAATGAAAGCAAGTCACATCCGGCCGTGGAGTCAACAATCTAGTCGATGCGTGGCAAGGGAAATGGGTCTTTGGGACAAGCTTTATTGACATCGGTAAAGTCGATACAAAGCCTCCATTTCCCGTTTGCCTTACGCACGACTACAGGATTGGCCAACCACATAGGATGGAGCACTCCTCTGACAAGGCATGCTGCTTCCAATTTCTTGATTTCTTCTGCAATGAATTCTTGGCGCTCCAGTGCCTGTTTCCTGACTTTCTGCTTGACGGGCCGCGCATGAGGACAGACGGCAAGATGGTGCTCGATTACTCTCCTGGGAACACGGGGGATGTCAGACAGTTGCCACGCAAATACGTCGACATTCGCCCGCAGGAAAGCAACGAGCGCGCTTTCCTATTTAGGGTCGAGAGTGGCACTGATAGTGAAGGTACCACCAGTGCCATCCTCCTTGGCAGACACCTTATTGGTCTCTGGTGGAGCTGCCATTGTCTTCTTACACTTGCCGGTGGAGCTCGATGGTGCGTCCTCGACGGTAGCGCAGCACTCCGAAGAGGTGCGCTTGCCGGAGTGGGCATCAGAACTCTTGCCGGGCTTGATCTTCTTCTTCGCCCCGGGAGCTTCAGCGGCAAGTGACTTGCGATCTGTTGCTGCTGCTGCTTCCCGGTAGATCTTGTCGGCGCAGATAAGAGCATCCTTCTTGTCGCCAGGGACAGAGATGACACTTATCGGGCCTGGCATCTTCAATATGTTGTAAGCATAGTGAGAGGCTGCCATGAATTTGGCGAGTGCTGGACGTCCGAGTATCCCATTGTAAGGCAATGGAAAATCAGCAACGTCAAAAGTGACCCTCTCAGTCCTGAAGTTCAACTCGCTGCCAAATGTTACTGGCAACGTGATCTTTCCCTTCGGCTTGCTCCTTCCCGGATTGATTCCTTGGAAAGTGCTGGTCTCTTCGAGCTCGCCATCAGGGATCTGGAGTTTCTGGAGTACCATGGAGGAGATCAGGTTCAAGCCGGCCCCGCCGTCAACTAGCATCTTAGTGACCTTGAGGTTGCGGATAGTTGGTGAAACCAACATCGGCAAGCACCCGAACGCAGTTATGCGATCAGGGTGATCCTCAATATCAAAGATGATAGGCGTGCTGGACCATTTCAGAGGCTTGCGTGACTCGATGGGTGGTTCTGCCGCATTGACTTCCCGCACCCACTGCTTGAGCTGGCGGTGTGAAGTATGCAGAGAAGCACCGCCGTCAACGCACAGGACCTCTATGGCTTTCTAGAACTCTTGCTCATCGGTCTCATCATCATCCATATCTTCATCATCGTCGTCATCTTCATCCTTGTCGCGGCCGCGGGGAGGTCTGTCTCCTTGCCGCTGCTTGGCCTTGCCGCGGCGTCCTCCTCGACCGGGACGTTTCTTGCTGGCTCCTCCAGCACCTTCCTGGGCTTTCTCCTTGTCGTGTCGCTCGTATTCAGCCTTTTGCTGCTCGACAAGCTGCTCGACCTTCTTGCAGCTCTAGAGGTCATGGCCCTTGGTGCGGTGGATCTTGCAGTACTGCTTGTTGGTGCCGTCCTGCTTGTCGGCGACCGCGACAGCATGGTGGTTGGTGCCCACGGCAATCTCCTTGCCGGAGCTACCAGCTTTGGCTTTCTTGCCGGACTGCTCAACGACTAGCACCTCTTTGCCTTTCTTCTTTCTGTTGTTCCGCCACTGGTTTTTCCTTGCCGGGGCAGTCTCCTCACTATCAGATCCTCCTGCTCCTGTATTCTCCCCGGGAAGTTTCCTCCCTTCCTCAGCACGTGCACACTTGTCGGCCAGGGCATATAGCTCGCTGACGTCTCTGATCTTGCACATCGCCATCTCCTCCCGCATCCTGCGGTTCCGCATGTTCTGATGGAACGCGCTGATTACCGCAGTAGGGTGGACATCTGGGATGTTGTGCTGTACACGGCTGAATCTCTGAATGTACTTGCGCAGGGGTTCTCCTTCCTTTTGGGCGAGCAGATGAAGATCGCTCTCTTGGCCATGAGGCTTGTGGCCGCCTGTAAAGGCGCCGACAAACTGATGGCATAGGTCTGCCCAGGAGGATATGGAGTTGTCCGGCAAGTGCATGAGCCAGGATCTGACATTGGGTTTGAGCACCAACGGGAAGTAGTTGGCAAGGATCTTGTCATCCCGTCCCCCGGCAGCTTGCGCCGCGATGGTGTAGATGTTGAGGAACTCCGACGGATGCGACTTGCCGTCGTACTTCGCTGGTACATCTGGCTTGAAATTCTTTGTGCTAGGCCACTGGACTTGCCGCAGCTCACGAGTGAATGCAGGGCAACCTACCGCGTACAGCAAGTCGCCTGGTTCCCCTGGCGCATGCATGTCGACAGAGGGCCCAGCGCGCTAGTCTGATTGACGTCGCGCTTCTCTTTGGCACTCGATGCGAGTACGAGCGTCTTCTTGTTGTCATTCGTGAAGAACTTGGCGCTGATCGCGGCAAGCTCGTGGGTCCGATGATGCAGTGGAGTCGCTGTCGAGGTGGATCCGGCGAGTCGGCGATCTTGGCCTTCAGAGTGGAGAGCGCACGGTGGTTGCACCCCCACCAGTTTCGTCGCCGCCGGCTCGTGCCTGGTGGTCCTGCATCCGTCGATCTTGTCTTCCATTGGAGGGTAATCCAGGAGCAGTTGAGCTCGCGCCAAAGCTTCTGCTGGAGTGGTGGGATGCAGTGGCGAACGATGCGAGGAGCGGGATATGCTTGGACTTCTAACTATATTAGAAGGAGCAGTATCCCGTCCAGGCGACCGTGCCTCGCTCGTGCCAGCATGTTGGCGTGCATGCTAGTCTTGAGCGCCCCGAGATCCACCAGCTCGATCTTGGTCCAACAAACGTATGGTACCGCGAATACCATGACGCTGTCGGTCCTGCGCCTCCTGAGATGGGCGCGGAACATGCATGGACGCTAGGTCTGCGCAGCCTTGTCCTTGGACCTGGCAGCGTCGTGAGCTGCCTCGTTGATGTCCGTTCTTCCACCGGCGCCTACCCCACCACCCGATTGCTCCGGTGATGGAGGGATCGACGTGGACGGAACAGCTGCCGCCGAAGTCTTCTTCTTCGGTGGCATGTTGATGAAAAAGATGAAGATCTGGCTCGCGTGCACGCCGGATCAGGTTCACACAACCTCAACGCCCCCTACCTGGGGCACCAAAGATGTCGGGGAAGCTGATCCACGAACACCTATGGGGACCGGCGGACCGGGCCCCTTTCAGTTCGGCGGGGGGCGGAGATCGCACGAAGAGCGGATCGAGGCGAAGCACACGAGCAGCTTACCCAGCTTCGGAGCTCTCCAGAGAGATAATACTCTAGCTGCTAACGAGACCGAGCGCGAGTGTTTTCTGGTTTCGAACTGAACCCCCCCCCCTCTACGTTGCGCATGGGCCTCCTTTTATATGCTCAAGGGGTCACCGACAGGTGGCAACGTAGACAAGGGTAAAAATGGAAAAAGAGGGGTGGTTGGTACAGCTACCTGCACAGTGTATCCTACCTAACCCTGACGGCAGGGGACAAGGGCATTAAATGCCCGTCTACGTTGCCCAAATAGTGCAGAAAGGGACCGTCAGGGGCGCCACTACTTGCCACGATGGCAATCTTGTCAGCGTCGCATGCCACCGCGCACCGCTGGCTGCACAGCCTCTCGCCACGCGCGTTTGGAAAGACCCCAAGGCGACACGTTGGTGGATGTGCTAGAGCGTGGGTACAGAGTGGTTGCCTACCGCGGCAAGCGCCTTGCCGCGGCCGTTGCCTTGCCGCGCCCGGAAGCTTGTCGCTTACCGGGCCTTGCCGGGACGCGCGGCGCGTCGCGGTAAGTTCCTTGAGATGCCTTGGTTGGCCTTCCCGGCAAGCTCCTCTTGCCGGGGCCTTGTCTCCTTGGCTTAAATAGTTTGTTCTTGAATGGCTCCAAAGGAACCACGGAGGACCTTGGTGGTCACCCAGCAAGCCTTGCCGCGGGGTGCTGCAACTGCCCTTGCACAAGTTCGGGATAGTAGGTACCCCTACTCTAGTACACCGACAGTACCGGAAGGTTACGTTATGAATGAGGAGACAACTAGAGATATTCTTTCTTGTAAGGATAGAGATGATATAGAGAAATTATTATGCAAGTATAAAGAAAAATCTCTGAATGCTAGAATGAAATATGATCCTAAGTTTGCTACTTCACCGATCTTTATTGATGATAAGGATTATGAATTCTCTGTCGACCCAGAGTTAATTACTTTGGTTGAATCTGATCCTTTGCATGGTTATGAAACTAAAACTATTGTGGCACATCTTACTAAGTTGAATGACATAGCCACCCTTTTTACTCATGATGAGAAGACTCGCTATTACTTTATTCTCAAACTATTTCCGTTCTCATTAATGGGTGGTGCTAAATCTTGGTACAATACTCTTACTTCTGGTTGTGTGCGTAGTCCCCAGGATATGATTTATTACTTCTCTGAAAAATATTTTCCTGCTCATAAAAAACAAGCTGCCTTACAGGAAATATTTAACTTTGTGCAAACTAAAGAAGAGAGTCTCCCACAAGCTTGGGTGAGGCTTTGCCAATTACTTAATGCTTTGCCTGATCATCCTCTTAAGAAATGAAATACTTGATATCTTCTATAATGGACTAACCGATGCTTCTAGGGATTCCTAGATAGTTGTGCTGGTTGTGTTTTCAGGGAACGAACTGTTGGGCAAGCTGAAGAATTATTGAATAACAATTGAAAAACTATGATGATTGGACTCTTCCCGAACCACCGGCTAAACCCACTCCGAAGAAGAGGGGTATATTATATCTCAGTCCTGAAGATATGCAAGAGGCAAAGAAATCTATGAAGGAAAAAGGTATTAAAGCTGAGGATGTCAAAAATTTACCTCCTATTGAAGAAATACATGGGCTTAATATACAACCACTGCCTAAGGTGGTAGAGGTAAATTCTCTAATGAAGTTCAATGATAATGACAATCCTCATATATGCACCCCAGCCAATGCCTCTATGAGTTTGAAAATTATATTAGAAATCAAGATCACTTCAATGCAAATACTATGAAACAATTAAAATATAATTCTGATATGATTTCTCGCTTGAGTGACTTGTTATTTAGAATCTCAAATGATGTTAGAGGTGTGGGAAAGCATGCTTCTATGGTACAAACCCAGTTAGAACAAGTTGCTAAATCTCAAAGAGAGTAGCTAGATGAAATGTATAACAACATACATAACTTTGCTGTTAGAGTTGCAACTAGAGGAGGTAAAATGACTCAGGAACCACTTTATCCTGAGGGACACCCAAAAAGAATTGAACAAGATTCACAAAGAGCTAACACTGATGCACCTAGTCCTTCTAGAAAGAAAAAGAAGAAGAAAAATGATAGGACTTTGCATGCTTCTAGTGAACCTGAAATAGAAAAACCTCCTGATAATGATAATGAAACATCTATCTCTGATGCTGAAACTCAATCTGGTAATGAACACTCACCTTATGATAATGAAAAAGATAATGATGAGGTTCATGAAGATACTCAAACAAATTAAAAAGAAACAGACAATGATGTTGAGATAGAACCACCTGTTGATCCTGATAACCCACAACCTAAGAATAAAAGATATGATAAAAGAGACTTCACTGCTAGAAAACATGGTAAAGAAAGAGAACCTTGGGTTCAAAAACCTATGCCTTTTCCGCCCAAGTCAACTAAAAAGAAAGATGATGAAGAATTTGAACGCTTTGCTGAAATGCCGAGGCCAGTCTTTTTGCGTACTCGCTTGACTGATATCTTGAAAATGCCTCCTTATGCAAGTATATGAAAGACATCATCACCAATAAGAGAAAAATACCAGAAGCTGAAATCTCCACCATGCTTGCTAATTATACTTTTAAAGATGGAGTACCTCAAAAACTTGGAGACCCGGGAATACCAACTATACCTTGCTCCATCAAAAGGAATTATGTGAAAACTGCTTTATGTGATTTAGGAGATGGTGTCAGTGTTATGTGTTTCTCATTGTCTAAAAGACTTGATTTGAATAAGCTCACACCTACTGAAATATCTTTAGAAATGGCTGACAAATCAAGCCATACCTATCGGTATTTGTGAGGATGTGCCCGTTGTTGTTGCTAATGTTACTATTTTGACTGACTTTGTTATACTTGAGATGCCCGAGGAATCCTTGGTAGACCCTTCTTGAATACTGCAGGGGCTGTTATTGATTGCAATAAAAGCAAGGTCACTTTTCATATCAATGGTAATGAGCATACGATGCACTTTCCAAAGAAACAATTCCAAGTGAATGGTATAAATGCTATTGAAAAATCTCCGACAATCACTATTGGAAGTTCTCATCTACCTCTACCTACTGTTAGAAAGAAATATGAAATGCTTATAGTTGGGGACATTCATATCCCTGTTGAGGTAACTTAGTGATTTATGATAGTTCTTCGGTTTCATGCTAATCGAAAGTGGTTGTTAATAAGACTTGATCAACCTTATTAATGAATCATTTTTGAGCGGTATGAAGTTGATGAATTTAGTAAGCACTACCTTCTATTACTACCTTTTGTTTTCTGTTTTTATTAGTTAAATAAAATAAAATGCCATGTTATGTCTGTTTTCTGAATTTCCCGTGTAATAAAAATGACACAAAAATAAAAGTTCTCAGAATGCTCTGAAAATTTAATACAATTTTTCCTAAATATTTGAGAATTTCTGGTGCAAATAATATCAAAGGGAGGTGCACCACGTGGGCACAACCCACCTGGGCGCGCCAGGACCCCCAGGCGTGCCCTGGTGGGTTTTGGTCCCCATGTGGGCCCCCTCACTTATCTTGTCACACCACATCATCACCTACCTTCAACAAAAATTCTCCATTGCTCTCTCTCTTATGTTCTTGCTCCCAAACCCGCAGATTTTGATCTGTTTGCTTGAAGCTCCATTTTTGAAACTGTTTGGGGGGATTGTTGCTTGGTATGTAACTCCACTGTTTGTCCAATTAGTTTTTGTTTTAGTGGTTTATATTTTGAATAATTACCTACTCTTGGTGCTGCTATAGATGAGCTTGCATGTCGAATTCTTAGACTTCTAAGTAGTTTGAATGCTTGCTATGGCTTCTATGTATCCCTATGAGTAGTTGCTATCAATTCTGCAAAGTTTTGTTGAGAAAAATTTGTGGACTAAAAATTTCAGAATTTTTGTTCATAGGAAAAGGATGAATATCTTTAGAAAGTTTGCTGCTAAGAAGAACTCCAAGGGAGTTATTGGGGAGTCGTCTGATAGTGATCTCCTTCGTCGGAGGTCGGCGGAAGTACGGCTGTGCGAATGGCCGCATACCGCATTCATGGAAGAGGCTAGAATCCTCCAGGAGTTTACACAATATGCTGCTAATGTCGACCTCACCGACTTTATCGCAGCTGAATGTGAACAGTATCATCTCCTCACAAACATCTTTATTCAAAGTTTTAATTTCCTTCCTAGGAATAATCCTCTAGAGGTGCAATTCAATTTATATGCTGAACCCGTCAGATACCTCTTACTTAGTTTTGTGAAATATGTGTGCTTCCTGCTGATGGTAATTTGGCGGAGCCTAGGCCCGCAGAGTTTGAATTTTTTTATCGTACCTTGATAGTGGGAGATGAGAGAGGGGTGTTGGGTATCACTGCCGCTGGCTTGCATTTTCCCATTGTTCATTACTTTGCTCTTTTCACTGGAAAATGCTTGCTTGCTAGAGAGAAGGTGGGCGCACTTAGTTTATCATACCTTGCTGTTTTACGTCATGCACTTGAGGGCAACAACACTTATAGCTTGGGAGCTATTGTGGCACATCGCCTCCATTTTAATAAGTCCAAGGGTAAAATATATGGTGGTATTTTTGCCACTCGCTTGGCGGCTCGCTTTAATGTTGAGATACACCTTCATGATTACCCTCTGAGCAAGGTTTACCTAGATCGCGCAGCCATGGAACACCACCATTTTATTGCATGAGATTACCCCAACATTCCTATTCCATATAACCTGGTTTTTAGCATTAACACTCGTGATATTATTCCACTGCCTGCTCCTACTTTGTTTGATCCTGTTGCCACGGGCCGATATAGGATTATGCCTGAGGATGTCATCGCCTACCGGAACGACCAGGCTGCAGCAGAGGAGGAGCCTCAGCAGTCGGACACGTGGATGCTCGCTCCTCAGCACCCCGACTACTATCCAGGCTACTGATTGCTTACCCCAGTTAGGCCAAAAGCCTAAGCTTGGGGGAGTACGTGTTTCTCACCGACTTTACATTCGTGTTCACACATTTCATTCTAGCTATCGGTGTTCACACTTTTTCATTGTATTATCCATGTTAAATTTATTTTCTCACTTTCTTCGTATGTGTTTGAAAAACTTGAGAAAATCCAAAAATATTTCCTGCTTCTTTTTGGCTTTCTTTCTAGAGTAGTGATAACCCACAAGTATAGGGGATCGCAATAGTTTTTGAGGGTAGAGTATTCAACCCAAATTTATTGATTCGACACAAGGGGAGCCAAAGAATATTCTTAAGTATTAGCAGTTGAGTTGTCAATTCAACCACACCTAGATAACTTAATATCTGCAGGAAAGTATTTAGTAGCAAAGTAATATGATAGTAATGGTAACAGTAGCAAATGTAATGGTAGCAGTATTGTAGTGATTGTAACAGTAGCAACAGTAAAGTAAATAAGCAAAGAACAGTATGTGAAAAGCTCATAGGCATTGGATCGGTGATGGATAATTATGCCGGATGCGGTTCATCATGTAACAATTATAACATAGGGTGACACAGAACTAGCTCCAATTCATCAATGTAATGTAGGCATGTGTTCCGAATATAGTCATACGTGCTTATGGAAAAGAACTTGCATGACATCTTTTGTCCTACCCTCCAGTGGCAGCGGGGTCCTAGCGGAAACTAAGGGATATTAAGGCCTCCTTTTAATAGAGTACCGGACCAAAGAATTAACACGTAGTGAATACATGAACTCCTCAAACTACGGTCATCACCAGGAGTGGTCCCGATTATTGTTACTTTGGGGTTGCCGGACCATAACACATAGTAGGTGACTGTAGACTTGCAAGATAGGATCAAGAACTCACATATATTCATGAAAACATGATAGGTTCAGATCTGAAATCATGGCACTCGGGCCCTAGTAACAAGCATTAAGCATAGCAAAGTCATAGCAACATCAATCTCAGAACATAATGGATACTGCTACGTCTTGAGCTTGCGTTGGTTTTCCTTGAAGAGGAAAGGGTGATGCAGCAATAGTAGCGTAAGTATTTCCCTCAGTTTTTGTGAACCAAGGTATCAATCCAGTAGGAGGCTCCTCAAAAGTTCCACGCACCTACACAAACAAACAAAGAACTCGCAACCAACGCAATAAAGGGGTTGTCAATCCCTTCACGGCCACTTGCAAAAGTGAGATCTGATAGAGATAGTATGATAGGATAAATATATTTTTTGTCGTGGAATTATCATGTCAGATGTCCTAGTGTGAGGACTTAGTTGTGAGGCCAACACATCTATGTGGTAGCTTGAGAGGGGTTGGGCGGAATCGAGAAACACAACACACAAGATGAGGAATTAGACAGCTTCGGGCCCCGGGAAACATCATCCGGTAATAGCCCTACATGCTGTTTGTGGCTAGGTCTCATTACCATCACGAGGGAGTTGCCATAAATCAGCTATCCTCTAGTTGTGTCTAGCCCTAGAGATTGTTTCTTGTTCCTTGCCCCTCTTTGGGGAGCCCTGCTCCTCTTTATATAAGTTAGAGGGGCGGGTTACATGTGGAGTCCTAGTAGGACCATGACTAGCCTATCTTCTACTACAAGACAGATACAAGTTCGGGTCTTGATTCCTTGTAAGGGAAATATTCCTCACACCTTTCTTCTTAAATCGGCCCACCATCACATGAACCGGCCTACTGGGCCTTGGGCCTTGTCGTCTGTAACCCGCCATCGGGGCCATCCATGAGTCGCCAGGCTTGTGAGTCGTCAGACCAGTGAGCCGCCAGACTCGTAAGTCGTCAATCCTCCGGCGGGTTACCAGTGAAACGCCAAGTCCCAGCCGGGTCATCCATCCGGCCGGGTCATACCGCGGGGTATATCCCCGACATTAGCCCCTAGTTTAATTTGGATTTATCCTTGTTAAACTGATCCTGCAAAATAACTCAAGAACAAATTTGACAGGTTGTGCTCCGGGTTAAATACTCTTGTAAGCCGGTCACCTGAACATCTTTAAGTCCTTGTCATTTCCTTGTTGATATAAATATGTCCATAACATCATAGAAAAATCTTCTTTAATAGATATGCTTCAACATTGTCAATGCAAAAAATCCAGATACTTATTTTGAAAAATCCAGGTTAACAGGCCAGCTTCAGAATCAATTTGCTGACATTGATCTTCTTGTAGAGAAATATTGTAAGAAATAATCCACTTGAGTCGGCTTCCAAAACGCCGGCTTAAAAAATATTAGTCTTGAAATACTCATCTGACTTTCAACCGGCTTAAAGATGTAGATCTTGCCAATTTATGATTGCCAAAATTGTCGGGTTATAAACAAATGATACCGGGTCATATAATTGTTGCTGATGCCGGGTTAATCTTATGATGACGCCGGGTCTTAAACTTTGCAGATTTCTTCGATAATAATATAACACCTGATTTGCTCAAAACTGAGGATTTGAAGTTATTCCTCCCTTATATGCATATCACCTATAGCCCCCAAGTGCCGGGTGTTCATGCTTGCAGCAACCTGGGACTTGTAATTGACTTATGCTCACAAAACTTCAACCAGTGTAGCCCCCAAGGGCCGGGTCATTATGCAATAATGAGCAGGGACTTTGTAAATATTATCATGTAAACTGGAGCAGCAACGTGTAGCCCCCAAGGGCCGGCTCGGTAAGATATTACTGAGCTGGGACTTTGTATATAATTCATTGATAATAACATCATATGATGTAATCTCCACCATGGGGCTTGAACCCACGTCCACAACGTTAAGAGCTTTGTGCTTTACCAACTGAGCAATGGATCCTTCAATATAATGGATTAAGACTTGTGTACCTTGAACTGTTGACAGGAGCAATTGGTAGCCCCCAAGGGCCGGCTCATTACGATGTGATGAGTCGGGTCTTCAATGAGGTGAGAAAAAAATGACTTTGCATTAGACCCCAAGTGTCATGGTGCATGCTTGCAGCGACATGAGACTTGCATATTTGATGTAACCTCAATTTGAATAATGTAGCCCCCAAGTGCCGGGTCGTAAGCCTGCAGCGACTCGGGACTATTCCTTCCATTGGAGAATAAATCATATCCATTAATAAAATAATAACCATTGCGCCAAAGCAACTTTCAATACCTTGTCTGTTGATAAGTAAATCCGGAGTTTAAATACCCGGCGGCTATTGGCCGATGGCGATTTAATACGCCTCCATTGTAAGCCGGAATTTTTATAACCCGTCGGCTTATAGCCTGTGAGAAAAATCCAGAACGGATAATCATTTTGAAGCATCAACTTGGGTAATGAGCTTGAACTTAATCATTTATATGTCATATTTCTGCAAATCCTGCAAAGAGTTTAAACAACATATGCCCTGGCGACTTAGCGTCAAAGCCAGGGTGGGTCATAATATCTCAGATCTAACCACTGTGATATTGAATTTGTACTGCCGGTTCACATGACCTGTGCAGTAAGGGTGATAACCCAATCCTTAGAAGCCAATGCTTCCACATGGATGATGATTGTAATAAGCTGGCGACTTATAGTCAAAAGTCAAGCCGGGTTAAGCATAAAACACTTATATACATTTGAGATATAACCTAAAAAAGGTCTCAAGTCAAACCCAAAATTGTTCACAAAAAGACTTAAAGTTTAAGGCTTCTGATTCGTATACGATCAGAAAAACGTTCCAAAGGGGTTGAGCTAAGATTCTAATATGATCAGATAGCCCCCATTGGCTCTAGCGTTGCCGATCAAGAGGGTACCGACAGCTATGTTCTCTTTGGTTCGAATACGACCAATGTTTGAACAGGAATCCCAAAATGACCTTGAGAGTTGTTTAACGATGCTGATTTGAATACGATCCATGTCGGACCCAAAAGAGGTTAAGCTATGATTCAAATACGATCAAGAAGCCCCCTAGTGAGTTTGGCAGTGTGCCGATCAAAAGGGTTTCGACAGCTATGTTCTCTTTGGTTCGAATACGACCTATGTTTGAACAGGAAGACCCCAAGTGACCATACATTTAGCATTGCACCGATCAAGAGGGTACCGACAGCTATGCTCCATGAGCAGGAAGCCCCCGAGTGACCATAATATAAGTCGTAAGGCAGGATACCTATGTTTGAACCGTGCATCATGGCAGCAAGTTCTTTTTGGCAACCTTTAATTTTTCTTAGAACTCGAACTTGCGAGAGATTAATTCTTTTTGAACCGGAACTTTAAACCGGATTTGAAAGCTTCAAAAACTTGTGAGGGACAAATTTACCTTGAGCCAGATTTTGAACTGGATTTGAGAGCTTCAAAAATTTGTGAGGGACAAATTTACCCTGGGGCAGATTTTGAACCGGATTTGAGAGCTTCAGTGCTTTGTGGGAGAAAGATGTCTCTTGAACCGGATTTTAAACCAGAGTCCTTATTTTGAGCCGGAAATCTTATGACGGCTTTTAAATTTTCATCGATCTAGCAGTAATCTCCGGGGCCCGGTGTTGGGGAACGTAGCCGAAATTCAAAATTTTCTACGCATCACCAAGATCAATCTATGGAGTAATCTAGCAACGAGGGGAAGGGGAGTGCATCTACATACCATTGTAGATCGCTAAGAAGAAGCGTTACAAGAACGCAGATGAAGGAGTCGTACTCGTAGCGATTCAGATCGCGGTTGATTTTGATCTAAGCGCCGAACAACGACGCCTCCACGTTCAACACACGTGCAGCCCAATGACGTCTCCCGTGCCTTGATCCAGCAAGGGGGGAGGGAGAGGTTGGGGAAGAGTCCGTCCTGTAGCAGCACGACGGCGTGGTGGTGGTGGAGGAGCGCGGTACTCCGGCAGGGCTTCGCCAAGCACTACAAGAGACGAGGAGGGAGACGGGTAGGGCTGCGCCAAGAGGGAGGTGTTCTCATATGTATGGCAGCCCCAAACCCCCACTATATATAGGGGGAAGGGAGGGGCTGCGCCCCCATCTAGGTTTCCACCCCTAGGGGTGGTGGACAGCCCTAGATCCCATATAGGGGGGGCGGCCAAGGGGGAGAGAGGGAGGGCGCACCACTAGGTGGGCCTTAGGCCCATCTAAGCCTAGGGTTTCCCCCCTTTCCCTTCTCCCTTCGCCTTGGGCCCTGGTGGAAGGGCGCACCAGCCCACCTGGGGCTGGTCCCCTCCCACAGTTGTCCTACGCAGCCCTCTGGGGCTGGTGGCCCCACCTGGTGGACCCCCGGGACCCTCCCGGTGGTCCCGGTACGTTACCGGTAGCACCCGAAACTTTTCCGGTGACCAAAACAGGACTTTCCATATATAAATCTTTACCTCCGGACCATTCCAGAACTCCTTGTGACGTCCGAGATCTCATCCGGGACTCCGAACAACATTCGGTAACCACGTATATCTATTCCCTATAACCCTAGTGTCATCGTACCTTAAGCGTGTAGACCCTACGGGTTCGGGAACCATGCAGACATGACCGAGACAACTCTCCGGCCAATAACCAACAGCGGGATCTGGATACCCATGTTGGCTCACACATATTCCATGATTATCTCATCAGATGAACCATGATGTCAAGGATTCAATCAATCCCGTATACAATTCCCTTTGTCTACCGGTATAGTACTTGCCCGAGATTCGATCGTCGGTATGTCAATACCTTGTTCAATCTCGATTACCGGAAAGTCTCTTTACTCGTTCCGTAAAACATCATCCCGTGATCAACTCTGTGATCACATTGTGCACATTATGATGATGTCCTACCGAGTGGGCCCAGAGATACCTCTCCGTCACACGGAGTGACAAATCACAGTCTTGATTCGTGCCAACCCAACAGACACTTTCGGAAATACCCGTAGTGCACCTTTATAGCCACCCAGTTACATTGTGATGTTTGGTACACCCAAAGCATTCCTACGGTATCCGGGAGTTGCACAATCTCATGGTCTAAGGAAAAAATACTTGACATTTAGAAAAGCTTTAGCATACGAACTACACGATCTTGTGCTAAGCTTAGGATTGGGTCTTATCCATCACATCATTCTCCTAATGATGTGATCTCGTTATCAATGACATCCAATGTCCATGGTCAGGAAACCATGACCATCTGTTGATCAACGTGGTAGTCAACTACAGGCTCACTAGGGACATGTTGTGGTCTATGTATTCACACATGTATTGCGGTTTCCGGTCAATACAATTATAGGATGAATAATATACAATTATCATGAACAAGGAAATACAATAATAACCATTTTATTATTGCCTCTAGGGCATATTTCCAACAGTCTCCCACTTGCACTAGAGTCAATATTCTAGTTCACATCACTATGTGATTGTAATGAATCGACACCCATGGGGTTTGATCATATCTTGCTTGTGAGAGAGGTTATTAGTCAACGGATCTGAACCTTTCAGATCCGTGTGTGCTTTGCAAATCTCTATGTCATCTCCTAGATGCAGCTACCACGCACTATTTGGAGCTATTCCAAATAACTGTTCTACTATACGAATCCGGTTTATTACTTAGAATAATCTGGATTAGTGTCAAAGTTTGCATCGGCGTAACCCTTTACAACGAACTCTTTTACCACCTCCATAATCGAGAAAATTCCTTAGTCCACTAGTTACTAAGGATAAGTTTGACCGCTGTCCTGTGATCCATTCCTAGATCACTCTTGTACCCCTTGACTGACTCATGGCAAGGCACATTTCCGGTGCGGTACACAGCATAGCATACTATAGAGCCTACGTCTGAAGAATAGGAGACGACCTTCGTCCTTTCTCTCTTCTACCGTGGTCATGTCTTGAGTCTTACTCAATAATCACACCATGTAACACAGCCAGGAACTCTTTCTTTGCTGATCTATTTTGAACTCCTTCAAAATCTTGTCACTGTATGTATTCATTTGAAAGTACTATTAAGCGTTTTGATCTATCCTTATAGATCTTGATGCTCAATGTTCAAGTAGCTTAATCCAGGTTTTCCATTGAAAAACACTTTTCAAATAACCCTATATGC
This sequence comes from Triticum dicoccoides, assembly GCF_002162155.2. Classification (NCBI taxonomy): domain Eukaryota; kingdom Viridiplantae; phylum Streptophyta; class Magnoliopsida; order Poales; family Poaceae; genus Triticum; species Triticum dicoccoides. The sequence continues at coordinate 67,414,426 of NC_041381.1, forward strand.
TTTCCAAAAATTCTACATCATTTCCGATCAACATCATGTCAACAACATATACTCATCAGAAATGCTATAGTGCTCCCACTCACTTCTTTGGAAATACAAGTTTCTCATAAACTTTGTATAAACCCAAAATCTTTGATCATCTCATCAAAGCGTATATTCCAACTCCGAGATGCTTACTCCAGTCCTTAGAAAGATTGCTGGAGCTTTGCACACTTGTTAGCATCTTTCAGGATTGACAAAAACCTTTTGGTTGTATCACATACAATATTTCCTCAAGAATAACGTTGAGGAAACAATGTTTTGACATCCTATCTGCAAGATTTCATAAGTCATGCAGTAATTGCTAATATAATTCCAACAGACTCTTAGCATTGCTACGAGTGAGAAAGTCTCATCGTAGTCAACTCCTTGAACTTGTCGGAAAACATCTTAATGACAAGTCGAGCTTTCTTAATGGTGATACTTACCATCATTGTTCGTCTTCCTTTTAAAATCCATCTGTACCCAACAGCCTTACGACCATGAAGTAGTTCTTCCAAAGTCTATACTTTGTTTTCATACATGGATCCTCTCTCGGATTTTATGGCCTCGAGCCATTCGTCGGAATCCGGGCATACCATCGCTTCTCCATAGTTCGTAGGTTCATTGTTGTCTAGCAACATGACCTCCAAGATAGGATTACCGTACCACTCCGAAGCAGTGCGCTTCCTTGTCGACCTACGAGGTTCGGTAGTGACTTGATCCGAAGTTTCATGATCACTATCATCAGCTTCCACTTCCATTGGTGTAGGTGCCACAGGAACAACTTCATGTGCCCTGCTACACACTGGTTGAAGTGATGGTTCAATAACCTCATCAAGTCTCCACCATCCTCCCACTCAATTCTTTCAAGAGAAACCTTTCCTCGAGAATGGACCCGTTTCTAGAAACAATCTATTTTGCTTCCGGATCTGAGATAGGAGGTGTACCCAAATGTTTTGGGTGTCCTATGAAGATGCATTTATCCGCTTTGGGTTCGAGCTTATCAGCATGAAACTTTTTCACATAAGCATCGCAGCCCCAAACTTTTAAGAAACGACAGCTTAGGTTTCTTTAAACCATAGTTCACACGGTGTCATCTCAACGGAATTATGTGGTTCCCTATTAAAGTGAATGTGGTTGTCTCTAATGCCTAATCCATAAACGATAGTGGTAATTCGATAAGAGACATCATGGTATGCCCCATATCCAATAGGGTGCATTTATGATGTTCGGACACACCATCACACTATGGTGTTCCAGGCGGCATTAGTTGTGAAACAATTTCCTCAATGTCTTAATTGTGTACCAAACACGTAACTCATATATTCATCTCTATGATCATATCATAGGTATTTTATCCTCTTCTCATGACGATCTTCAACTTCACTCTGAAATTACTTAAACCTTTCAATAATTCAGACTTGTGTTTCATCAAGTAAATATACTCAGTATCTACTCAAATCGTCTGTGAAGTAAGAACATAACGATATCCACTACATGCCTCAGCTCTCATTGGACTGCACACATCAAAATGTATTACTTCCAACAAGTTGCTTTCTTGTTCCATCTTACTAAAAACGAGGCTTTTCAGTCATCTTGCCCATGTGGTATGATTTGCATGTCTCAAGTGATTTAGAATCAAGTGAGTCCAAATGATCCATCTGCATGGAGTTTCTTCATGCGCACATACCAATAGACATGGTTCGCATGTCTCAAACTTTTCAAAAACGAGTGAGTCCAAAGATCCATCAACATGGAGCTTCTTCATGCGTTTTATACCAATATGACTCAAATGGCAGTGCCACAAGTATGTGGTACTATCATTACTATCTTATATCTGTTGGCATGAACATGTGTATCACTACGATCGAGATTCAATAAACCATTCATTTTAGGTGCAAGACCATTGAAGGTATTATTCAAATAAATAGAGTAATCATTATTCTCCTTAAATGAATAATTGTATTGCGATAAACATAATCCAATCATGTCTATGCTCAACGCAAACACCAAATAACAATTATTCAGGTTTAACACCAATCTCGATGGTAGAGGGAGTATGCGATGCTTGATCATATCAACCTTGGAAACACTTCCAACACATATCGTCATCTCACCTTTAGCTAGTCTCCGTTTATTCCATAGCCTTTTATTTCGAGTTACTAACACTTAGCAACCGAACCGGTATCTATTACCATGGTGCTACTGGGAGTACTAGTAAAGTACACATTAATATAATGTATATCTAATATACTTCTGTCGACCTTGCCTGCCTTCTTATCTACCAAGTATCTAGGGTAATTCTGCTCCAGTGACCGTTCCCCTTATTACAGAAGCACTTAGTCTCGGGTTTGGGTTCAACCTTGGGTTTATTCACTAGAGCAGCAACTATTTTGCCGTTTCATGAAGTATCCCTTCTTGCCCTTGCCCTTCTTGAAACTAATGGTTTTACTAACCATCAACAATTGATGCTCCTACTTGACTTCTACTTTCGCGGTGTCAAACATCGCGGATATTTCAAGGATCATCATATCTATCCTTGATATGTTATAGTTCATCATGAAGCTCTAGTAGCTTGGTGGCAATGACTTTGGAGAAACATCACTATCTCATCTGGAAGATTAACTCCCACTCGATTCAAGTGATTGTTGTACCCAGACAATCTGAGTACAAGCTCAATGATTGAGCTTTTCTCCCTTAGTTTGTAGGCTAAGAAATTCGTCAGAGGTCTTATACCTCTTGATGTGGGCACAAGCCTGAAATCCCAATTTCAGCCCTTGGAACATCTCATATCTTCCGCGACGTTTCTAAAACGTCTTTGGCGCCTCAATTCTAAACTGTTTAACATTACTGAACTATCACGTAGTCATCAAAACATGTATGTCAGATGTTCGCAACATCCGTAGACGACGTTCGAGGTTCAGCACACCGAGCAGTGCATTAAGGACATAAGCCTTCTACGCAGCAATGAGGACAATCCTTAGTTTACGGACCCAGACCGCATAATTGCTACTATCAACTTTCAACTAAATTTTCTCTAGGAACATATCTAAAATAGTAGAACTAAAACGCGAGCCTAAGACATAATTTGCAAAGATCTTTTGACTATGTTCATGATAATTAAGTTCATCTAATGAACTCCCACTCAGATAGACATCCCTCTAGTCATCTAAGTGATACATGATACAAGTCAACTAGGCCGTGTCCGATCATCATGTGAGACGGACTAGTCATCTTCGGTGAACATCTTGATGTTATCGTATCTACTATACGACTCATGCTCGACCTTTCGGTCTCTTGTGTTCCGAGGCCATGTCTGTACATGCTGGGCTCGTCAAGTCAACCTAAGTGTTTTGCGTGTGTAAATCTGGCTTACAACCGTTGTATGTGAACATTAGCATCTATCACACCTAATCATCACGTGGTGCTTCGAAACAACGAACTTTCGCAACGGTGCATAGTTAGGGGGAACACTTTTTTGAAATTATTATGAGGGATCAACTTATGTACTACCGTCGTTCTAAGCAAATAAGATGCATAAACATGATAAACATCACATGCAATCAAAAAGTGACATGATATGGCCAATATCATTTTGCTCCTTCTGATCTCCATCTTCGGGGCTCCATGATCATCATCGTCACCGGCATGACACCATGATCTCCATCATCATGATCTCCATCATCGTGTCTCCATGAAGTTGTCTCGCCAACTGTTACTTCTACTACTATGGCCAACGGTTTAGAAATGAAGTAAAGTAATTACATGGCGTTATTCAGTGACACGCAGGTCATACAATAAATAAAGACAACTCCTATGGCTCCTGCCAGTTGTCATACTCATCGACATGCAAGTCATGATTCCTATTACAAGAACATGATCAATCTCATACATAACATTCTTTTTGGCCATATCACATCACATAGCATACCCTGCAAAAACAAGTTAGACGTCCTCTAATTGTTGTTTGCATGTTTTACGTGGCTGCTATGGGTTTCTAGCAAGAATGTTTCTTACCTACGCAAAAGCCACAACGTGATATGCCAATTGCTATTTACCCTTCATAAGGACCCTTTTCATCAAATCTGATCCGAGTAAAGTGGGCGATACTGGCACCCGCTAGCCACCTTATGCAACAAGTGCATGTCAGTCGGTGGAACCTGTCTCACGTAAGTGTACGTTTAAGGTCGGTCCGGGCCGCTTCATCCCACAATACCGTCGAAACAAGATAGGACTAGTAACGGTAATCATATTGAACAAAATCAACGCCCACAACAGCTTGTGTTCAACTCGTGCATAGAATCTATGCAATAGACCTAGCTCTGATACCACTGTTGGGGAACGTAGCAGAAATTCAAAATTTTCTATGCATCACCAAGATCAATCTGTGGAGTAATCTAGCAACGAGGGGAAGGGGAGTGCATCTACATACCCTTGTAGATCGCTAAGCGGAAGCGTTACAAGAACGCAGATGAAGGAGTCGTACTCGTAGAAATTTAGATCGCGGTTGATTCCGATCTAAGCGCCGAACAACGGCGCCTCCGCGTTCAACACACGTGCAGCCCGATGACGTCTCCCGTGCCTTGATCCAGCAAGGGGAGAGGGAGATGTTGGGGAAGACTCCGTCCAGCAGCAGCATGACGGCGTGGTGGTGGTGGAGGAGCACGGTACTCTGGCAGGGCTTCGCCAAGCACTACAAGAGACGAGGAGGGAGAGGGGTAGGGCTGCGCCAAGAGGGAGGTGTTGTCATATGTATGGCAGCCCCAAATCCCCACTATATATAGGGGGAAGGGAGGAGCTGCCCCCCATCTAGGTTTCCACCCCTAGGGGTGGCGGCCAGCCCTAGATCCCATCTAGCGGGGCGGCCAAGGGGGAGAGGGGGGGCGCACCACTAGGTGGGCCTTAGGCCCATCTGAGCCTAGGGTTTCCCCCCTTTCCCTTCTCTCTTCGCCTTGGGCCCTGGTGAAAGGGCGCACCAGCCCACCTGGGGCTGGTCCCCTCCCACAGTTGGCCTACGCAGCCCTCTGGGGACGGTGGCCCCACCTGGTGGACCCCGAGGACCCTCCCTATGGTCCCGGTACGTTATTGGCAGCACCCGAAACTTTTCCGGTGACCAAAACAGGACTTCCCATATATAAATCTTTACCTCCGGACCATTCCGAAACTCCTCGTGACATCTGGGATGTCATTCGGGACTCCAAACAACATTCGGTAACCACGTATATCTATTCCCTATAACCCTAGCATCATCGAACCTTAAGTGTGTAGACCCTACGGGTTCGGGAACCATGCAGACATGACCGAGACAACTCTCCGGCCAATAACCAACAGCGGGATCTGGATACCCATGTTGGCTCCCACATGTTCCATGATGATCTCATCGGATGAACCACGATGTCAAGGATTCAATCAATCCCGTATAAAATTCCCTTTGTCTACCGGTATAGTACTTGCCCGAGATTCAATCGTCGGTATGCCGATACCTTATTCAATCTCGATTACCGGCAAGTCTCTTTACTCGTTCCATAACACATCATCCCGTGATCAACTCCTTGATCACATTGTGCACATTATGATGATGTCCTACCGAGTGGGCCCAGAGATACCTCTCCGTCACACGGAGTGACAAATCCCAGTCTCGATTCGTGCCAACCCAACAGACACTTTCGGAGATACCCGTAGTGCACCTTTATAGCCACCCAGTTATGTTGTGACGTTTGGTACACCCAAAGCATTCCTACGGTATCCGGGAGTTGCACAATCTCATGGTCTAAGGAAAGAATACTTGACATTTAGAAAAGCTTTAGCATACGAACTACACAATCTTGTGCTAAGCTTAGGATTGGGTCTTGTCCATCAGATCATTATCCTAATGATGTGATCCCGTTATCAATGACATCCAATGTCCATGGTCAGGAAACCATGACCATCAGTTGATCAACGAGCTAGTTAACTAGAGGCTCACTAGGGACATGTTGTGGTCTATGTATTCACACATGTATAGCGGTTTCCGGTCAATACAATTATAGGATGAATAATATACAATTATCATGAACAAGGAAATACAATAATAACCATTTTATTATTGCCTCTAGGGCATATTTCCAACAGTCTCCCACTTGCACTAGAGTCAATATTCTAGTTCACATCACTATGTGATTGTAATGAATCGACACCCATGGGGTTTGATCACATATTGCTTGTGAGAGAGGTTATTAGTCAACGGATCTGAACCTTTCAGATCCGTGTGTGCTTTGCAAATCTCTATGTCATCTCCTAGATGCAGCTACCACGCTCTATTTGGAGCTATTCCAAATAACTGTTCTACTATACGAATCCGGTTTATTACTTAGAATAATCCAGATTAGTGTCAAAGTTTGCATTGGCGTAACCCTTTACAACGAACTCTTTTACCACCTCCATAATCGAGAAAATTCCTTAGTCCACTAGTTACTAAGGATAAGTTTGACCGCTGTCCTGTGATCCATTCCTGGATCACTCTTGTACCCCTTGATTGACTCATGGCAAGGCACATTTCCGGTGCGGTACACAGCATAGCATACTATAGAGCCTACGTCTGAAGAATAGGAGACGACCTTCATCCTTTCTCTCTTCTGCCGTGGTCATGTCTTGAGTCTTACTCAATAATCACACCATATAACACAGCCAGGAACTCTTTCTTTGCTGATCTATTTTGAACTCCTTCAAAATCTTGTCACTGTATGTATTCATTTGAAAGTACTATTAAGCGTTTTGATCTATCCTTATAGATCTTGATGCTCAATGTTAAAGTAGCTTAATCCAGGTTTTCCATTGAAAAACACTTTTCAAATAACCCTATATGCTTTCCAAAAATTCTACATCATTTCCGATCAACAACATGTCAACAACATATACTCATCAGAAATGCTATAGTGCTCCCACTCACTTCTTTGGAAATACAAGTTTCTCATAAACTTTGTATAAACCCAAAATCTTTGATCATCTCATCAAAGCGTATATTCCAACTCCGAGATGCTTACTCCAGTCCTTAGAAGGATTGCTGGAGCTTTGCACACTTGTTAGCATCTTCCAAGATTGACAAAAACCTTCTGGTTGTATCACATACAATATTTCCTCAAGAATAACGTTGAGGAAACAATGTTTTGACATCCTATCTGCAAGATTTCATAAGTCATGCAGTAATTGCTAATATAATTCCAACAGACTCTTAGAATTGCTACGAGTGAGAAAGTCTCATCGTAGTCAATTCCTTGAACTTGTCGGAAAACATCTTAACGACAAGTCGAGCTTTCTTAATGGTGATACTTACCATCATTGTTCGTCTTCCTTTTAAAATCCATCTGTACCCAACAACCTTATGACCATGAAGTAGTTCTTCCAAAGTCTATACTTTGTTTTCATACATGGATCCTCTCTCGGATTTTATGGCCTCGAGCCATTCGTCGGAATCCGGGCATACCATCGCTTCTCCATAGTTCGTAGGTTCATTGTTGTCTAGCAACATGACCTCCAAGACAGGACTACCGTACCACTCCGAAGCAGTACGCTTCCTTGTCGACCTACGAGGTTCGGTAGTGACTTGATCCGAAGTTTCATGATCACTATCATCAGCTTCCACTTCCATTGGTGTAGGTGCCACAGGAACAACTTCATGTGCCCTGCTACACACTGGTTGAAGTGATGGTTCAATAACCTCATCAAGTCTCCACCATCCTCCCACTCAATTCTTTCAAGAGAAACCTTTCCTCGAGAAAGGACCCGTTTCTAGAAACAATCTATTTTGCTTCCGGATCTGAGATAGGAGGTGTACCCAAATGTTTTGGGTGTCCTATGAAGATGCATTTATCCGCTTTGGGTTCGAGCTTATCAGCATGAAAATTTTTCACATAAGCATCGCAGCCCCAAACTTTTAAGAAACGACAGCTTAGGTTTCTTTAAACCATAGTTCACACGGTGTCATCTCAACGGAATTATGTGGTTCCCTATTAAAGTGAATGTGGTTGTCTCTAATTCCTAATCCATAAACGATAGTGGTAATTCGATAAGAGACATCATGGTATGCCCCATATCCAATAGGGTGCATTTATGATGTTCGGACACACCATCACACTATGGTGTTCCAGGCGGCATTACTTGTGAAACAATTTCCACAATGTCTTAATTGTGTACCAAACACGTAACTCATATATTCATCTCTATGATCATATCATAGGTATTTTATCCTCTTCTCACGACGATCTTCAACTTCACTCTGAAATTACTTAAACCTTTCAATAATTCAGACTTGTGTTTCATCAAGTAAATATACTCAGTATCTACTCAAATCGTCTGTGAAGTAAGAACATAACGATATCCACTACATGCCTCAGCTCTCATTGGACTGCACACATCAAAATGTATTACTTCCAACAAGTTGCTTTCTTGTTCCATCTTACTAAAAACGAGGCTTTTCAGTCATCTTGCCCATGTGGTATGATTTGCATGTCTCAAGTGATTTAGAATCAAGTGAGTCCAAATGATCCATCTGCATGGAGTTTCTTCATGCGCACATACCAATAGACATGGTTCGCATGTCTCAAACTTTTCTAAAACGAGTGAGTCCAAAGATCCATCAACATGGAGCTTCTTCATGCGTTTTATACCAATATGACTCAAATGGCAGTGCCACAAGTATGTGGTACTATCATTACTATCTTATATCTGTTGGCATGAACATGTGTATCACTACGATAGAGATTCAATAAACCATTCATTTTAGGTGCAAGACCATTGAAGGTATTATTCAAATAAACAGAGTAATCATTATTCTCCTTAAATGAATAATCGTATTGCGATAAACATAATCCAATCATGTCTATGCTCAACGCAAACACCAAATAACAATTATTCAGGATTAACACCAATCTCGATGGTAGAGGGAGTATGCGATGCTTGATCATATCAACCTTGGAAACACTTCCAACACATATCGTCATCTCACCTTTAGCTAGTCTCCGTTTATTCCATAGCCTTTTATTTCGAGTTACTAACACTTAGCAACCGAACCGGTATCTATTACCATGGTGCTACTGGGAGTACTAGTAAAGTACACATTAATATAATGTATATCTAATATACTTCTGTCGACCTTGCCTGCCTTCTTATCTACCAAGTATCTAGGGTAATTCTGCTCCAGTGACCGTTCCCCTTATTACAGAAGCACTTAGTCTTGGGTTTGGGTTCAACCTTGGGTTTCTTCACTAGAGCAGCAACTATTTTGCCGTTTCATGAAGTATCCCTTCTTGCCCTTGCCCTTCTTGAAACTAATGGTTTTACTAACCATAATTGATGCTCCTACTTGACTTCTACTTTCGCGGTGTCAAACATCGCGGATATTTCAAGGATCATCATATCTATCCTTGATATGTTATTGTTCATCATGAAGCTCTAGTAGCTTGGTGGCAACGACTTTGGAGAAACATCACTATCTCATCTGGAAGATTAACTCCCACTCGATTCAAGTGATTGTTGTACCCAGACAATCTGAGTACAAGCTCAATGATTGAGCTTTTCTCCCTTAGTTTGTAGGCTAAGAAACTCATTAGAGGTCTTATACCTCTTGACATGGGCACAATCCTGAAATCCCAATTTCAGCCCTTGGAACATCTCATATCTTCCGCGACGTTTCTAAAACGTCTTTGGCGCCTCAATTCTAAACCGTTTAACATTACCGAACTATCACGTAGTCATCAAAACGTGTATGTCAGATGTTCACAACATCCGCAGACGACGTTCGAGGTTCAGCACACCGAGCAGTGCATTAAGGACATAAGCCTTCTACGCAGCAATGAGGACAATCCTTAGTTTACGGACCCAGACCGCATAATTGCTACTATCAACTTTCAACTAAATTTTCTCTAGGAACATATCTAAAATAGTAGAACTAAAACGCGAGCCTACGACATAATTTGCAAAGACCTTTTGACTATGTTCATGATAATTAAGTTCATCTAATGAACTCCCACTCAGATAGACATCCCTCTAGTCATCTAAGTGATACATGATACAAGTCAACTAGGCCGTGTCCGATCATCATGTGAGACGGACTAGTCATCTTCGGTGAACATCTTCATGTTATCGTATCTACTATACGACTCATGCTCGACCTTTCGGTCTCTTGTGTTCCGAGGCCATGTCTGTACATGCTGGGCTCGTCAAGTCAACCTAAGTGTTTCGCGTGTGTAAATCTGGCTTACAACCGTTGTATGTGAACGTTAGCATCTATCACACCTAATCATCACGTGGTGCTTCAAAACAACGAACTTTCGCAACGGTGCACAGTTAGGGGGAACACTTTTTTGAAATTATTATGAGGGATCAACTTATGTACTACCGTCGTTCTAAGCAAATAAGATGCATAAACATGATAAACATCACATGCAATCAAAAAGTGACATGATATGGCCAATATCATTTTGCTCCTTCTGATCTCCATCTTCGGGGCTCCATGATCATCATCGTCACCGGCATGACACCATGATCTCCATCATCATGATCTCCATCATCGTGTCTCCATGAAGTTGTCTCGCCAACTATTACTTCTACTACTATGGCCAACGGTTTAGCAATGAAGTAAAGTAATTACATGGCGTTATTCAGTGACACGCAGGTCATACAATAAATAAAGACAACTCCTATGGCTCCTGCCAGTTGTCATACTCATCGACATGCAAGTCATGATTCCTATTACAAGAACATGATCAATCTCATACATAACATTCTTTTTGGCAAAATCACATCACATAGCATACCCTGCAAAAACAAGTTAGACGTCCTCTAATTGTTGTTTGCATGTTTTACGTGGCTGCTATGGGTTTCTAGCAAGAATGTTTCTTACCTACGCAAAAGCCACAACGTGATATGCCAATTGCTATTTACCCTTCATAAGGACCCTTTTCATCAAATCTGATCCGAGTAAAGTGGGCGATACTGGCACCCGCTAGCCACCTTATGCAACAAGTGCATGTCAGTCGGTGGAACCTGTCTCACGTAAGTGTACGTTTAAGGTCGGTCTGGGCCGCTTCATCCCACAATACCATCGAAACAAGGTAGGACTAGTAACGGTAATCATATTGAACAAAATCAATGCCCACAACAGCTTGTGTTCAACTCGTGCATAGAATCTATGCAATAGACCTAGCTCTGATACCACTGTTGGGGAACGTAGCAGAAATTCAAAATTTTCTATGCATCACCAAGATCAATCTATGGAGTAATCTAGCAACGAGGGGAAGGGGAGTGCATCTACATACCCTTGTAGATCGCTAAGCGGAAGCGTTACAAGAACGCAGATGAAGGAGTCGTACTCGTAGAAATTTAGATCGCGGTTGATTCCGATCTAAGCGCCGAACAACGGCGCCTCCGCGTTCAACACACGTGCAGCCCGATGACGTCTCCCGTGCCTTGATCCAGCAAGGGGAGAGGGAGAGGTTGGGGAAGACTCCGTCCAGCAGCAGCATGACGGCGTGGTGGTGGTGGAGGAGCGCGGTACTCTGGCAGGGCTTCGCCAAGCACTACAAGAGACGAGGAGGGAGAGGGGTAGGGCTGCGCCAAGAGGGAGGTGTTCTCATATGTATGGCAGCCCCAAATCCCCACTATATATAGGGGGAAGGGAGGAGCTGCCCCCCATCTAGGTTTCCACCCCTAGGGGTGGCGGCCAGCCCTAGATCCCATCTAGCAGGGCGGCCAAGGGGGAGAGGGGGGGCGCACCACTAGGTGGGCCTTAGGCCCATCTGAGCCTAGGGTTTCCCCCCTTTCCCTTCTCTCTTCGCATTGGGCCCTGGTGAAAGAGCGCACCAGCCCACCTGGGGCTGGTCCCCTCCCACAGTTGGCCTACGCAGCCCTCTGGGGACGGTGGCCCCACCTGGTGGACCCCGAGGACCCTCCCAATGTTCCCGGTACGTTATTGGTAGCACCCGAAACTTTTCCGGTGACCAAAACAGGACTTCCCATATATAAATCTTTACCTCCGGACCATTCCGGAACTCCTCGTGACATCCGAGATGTCATTCGGGACTCCAAACAACATTCGGTAACCATGTATATCTATTCCCTATAACCCTAGCGTCATCGAACCTTAAGTGTGTAGACCCTACGGGTTCGGGAACCATGCAGACATGACGGAGACAACTCTCCGGCCAATAACCAACAGTGGGATCTGGATACCCATGTTGGCTCCCACATGTTCCATGATGATCTCATCGGATGAACCACGATGTCAAGGATTCAATCAATCCCGTATAAAATTCCCTTTGTCTACCGATATAGTACTTGCCCGAGATTCAATCATCGGTATGCCGATACCTTGTTCAATCTCGTTACCGGCAAGTCTCTTTACTCGTTACATAACACATCATCCCGTGATCAACTCCTTGATCACATTGTGGACATTATGATGATGTCCTACCGAGTGGGCCCAGAGATACCTCTCCGTCACATGGAGTGACAAATCCCAGTCTCGATTCGTGCCAACCCAACAGACACTTTCGGAGATACCCGTAGTGCACCTTTATAGCCACCCAGTTATGTTGTGACGTTTGGTACACCCAAAGCATTCCTACGGTATCCGGGAGTTGCACAATCTCATGGTCTAAGGAAAGAATACTTGACATTTAGAAAAGCTTTAGCATACGAACTACACAATCTTATGCTAAGCTTAGGATTGGGTCTTGTCCATCAGATCATTCTCCTAATGATATGATCCCGTTATCATTGACATCCAATGTCCATGGTCAGGAAACCATGACCATCTGTTTATCAACGAGCTAGTTAACTAGAGGCTCACTAGGGACATGTTGTGGTCTATGTATTCACACATGTATTGCGGTTTCCGGTCAATACAATTATAGCATGAATAATAGACAATTATCATGAACAAGGAAATACAATAATAACCATTTTATTATTGCCTCTCAGGCATATTTCCAACACCCGGGTTATTTTTCCCTTCAATGACCCGGAGTTCTTGAATTTATTCAAACCGGCTAGTTTTGCCGAGTCATACCATTGTAGCCCCTGAGTCTCAAGGCGACTCGAGGAGTTGGCTTGAGATTCTCCATTTTTGACCATAGCAGGAGGTGTATATCATTGGCGGTGATAGCGCGATGTGAACCTACAGAAGGTTGAGGTGACTGCAGCGGGTTATAAATGATCCCGTATGAGCCGTGTCAGCAACTCGGCCAATGGCTCCTTCCAACTAGCTGTTTGAAGTTAACCAAACTGTAGTGGCGGCAACTTGCGCCTGCCCATTGAACCATCCAGTGCAGACGCCGGCTGATAATATATGATAATTTGCCTCCAATTTGTTGGAAGAAAAAACCGGGCTTCCCAAGCAGTGACTTGCTCATACTCAATAAACAGCTCATGCAGACGGGTGCGGCCCATTGTGTTGATGTAGACCAGGCCGCGAGAGACGGACGGTAAAGATGACCACAATATTAGAGGCAGCTCGGACAGATGAGTCGATCGCGACATTGTAAGTCGGCGCGGACGAGCGAGTTAATTCTCAGGGACGGTCCCGATTAGTTGAAGTAGTCCGGGCTGCAAGGGCGGCTTGCACATATATTCATCGAGCTTGATGGCATGGTAAGATACTAGCGCCTTATAATGGTGGCGCGAGTTATTCATTTATGACACATCCATAACTTTCGAAGTGAATAATTGTCGTGTATAAACAATATTGCAGACCAAGGCAAAGATAAATTGCTCTCTGACAAAATAATATGTGCTAATAAAATATATTTTAGATGGATATCACCTGATTGTGTTTAGGCCGAAAATAATCCGCCATGAAGTTGATGATCGCCGGATGAAGCTGAGATCAATCATGGGTGAACCGGCCGCAGTGTGGTAATCCGGTATGGAAGGGTGAGTCAGCCGTGACATTTGTAAGCTGGTGCGGATGGAGAGAATCGGCCGCGGCATTGTAAGCCGGTGCGGACGAGAGAGTCGGCCGTATGTTGATGCAGACCGGGCTGTGGGGACAGCGGCTTGCACGTGTCCATTGAGCAGCATGACACGGTCGAACGCTAGTGCAAACTCATACTAGCGCGCTCTGTAACCGTGATACAATACCACATTTTGTAATGGATAAGTATCCTGCATGTCAAAGTAAAGCAAAGCAATTGTTCTTTTGACAAAAATAATATGTGCTAATACAAAACAGATGTTGGATGGGTATCACCTGATGCTTGTGAACAAGAGAGGAACAACGAGCCTTTGTCCTGTTTACCCAGACAAAAGATGACCCGTGTGTACATCCGCCCGAATGTCCCTTGAATCCATCAAAACAAGCTTATATCCAGCAGCTCGAGTCCAAAGAACAGGTTGATCCAGATCGGCAAGAACTCCATAACGCCAGGGCTTAGTTCGGCTCTGCGACACTGGGGTAGCAGGAGGCGTTCATCAGCACGAGGGACGGCGGCAGCGCAAGTGAGCCGGGCGGATGTAGGAGTTACACCGGCGGCTCATAGCAGGAGCAAGGTCGCGGGAACAGCAGCTCGCTGCAGCGCTGGCAGTTTTTTGGAAGCGTGATCTTGCGACAGCTGAGGCGCGAATCGGCGGCAATGGAGGCGCAGCAGGTCAACAGAGCAGCTCCAAGGCGAGGCGGTTCTCCCGCAGCGGAACACATCGATGGACGAGGCCCTGGTCAAGCTTAGAAGAGCTCGGACACACGGATGCAGCGACCGTCGGCGGGTCGGAGCTCGCGGGCGAGCGTCGGAGCGGAGCAGACCCGGCAGGGTAGTTCAGATGAGCCCGAAGGATGCCAGTGTGGGCGTCTCGGACTTGGGAGTGAGCCGGGCGGATGTTCGGACGGCCGTAGCAGTGGAGGCCGGCAGCGGCGACTTTCGGCGGCACTGCAGCAGAGGTGGTGATGATAAAGTTGCGGCCACGCAGCCTGAAGGCAACTGACAGTTCAGCCAAAACAGCGACTCGGCGGTGAGGGAGCAGACTAACGAGGATATTCTCCATGGCTTAGAGATCTACGAAAGGCGGCGACCGGTAGAGGTGGCTCGGCCACCGGGGCGCACTGGCAGAGACCGGCGACTCGATCTGAGTTTCGACGCAGGGGCGGCTCAGAAGCGAGACCACAGTGGCAGAGACCGGATCCAACTCCCCTCCACATCCTTGTCCTTTTCATCCTTGGTTTGACCATCCACGCCGTCTCTTTCCGTGGATTAGTAGTACTAGCACCGTTTGGGGAACGAGCTAGTGCATCTTCCCGTGGACTTTTCCTTTGACGTTTTCAAACTCCACACAACCTCTGCTAATGGATCTTCAGGGTGGATGTAATATTTGAACAGAAAATAAATCTTTTATTTATTCCTCCTAGCACGTTGAAATTGATGAGGACAACCAGGGGCGGCCAGCACCGCGTGCATCCGTCGAGCGGTGACTCGTAATCGACCACCTAGGCCTGTTAATATGAGCCAGACATAGGGACAACAGGCTGTGTGTTCGTCCCCGGGTCTTCCGTTGCAGACGATGAAACTTATCAGTCAATTGATTCTTGTATATGACCTTATGAGCCGGAGTACTAGTAGTACTTGCTGATTGCTGTGAATTTTCCCATACGTACAGTGGTACTTGCAATTGATTTGCAGGCCTCGATCTCCATGCCTCGGAGTAGTAGCGGTGGATTTGGATATGATCTTTGGTCAACAACAGCCGATTTAGACGTCAAAAGCAGCCGCAATCGGACTCGACAGTAGAAATTAAGGCAGCGGTTTCAATAGAATATTGCAATATAGTATGTTTGATCCGACGGAAACTCTTGTCGGTCTCGACCACAATGAACTCTACATGACATGTGTTGTCGCTCGAGCTTTTTCCAATTTTTGAGCGACAAACTTCAGAGTTGATGTAGATACTCCGTACCGTCTTTTCGTCATCCGGTTGTTTGCAAGATTCTTGATCCCCCCTCCAAGAACTCAACACCACCGTGCGCCAGCCCCATGGTGGGCGCCAACTGCCATGGAATTATCACGTCAGATGTCCTAGTATGAGGACTTAGTCATGAGGCCAACGCATCTATGTGGTAGCTTGAGAGGGGTTGGGCGGAATCGAGAAACGCAACACACAAGACGAGGAATTAGACAGCTTCGAGCTCCGGGAAACATTATCCGGTAATAGCACTAGATGTTGTTTGTGGCTAGGTCTCAATACCATCACGAGGGAGTCGTCGTAAATCGGGTCTCCTCTAGTTGTGTCTAGCCCTAGAGATTGTTTCTTGTTCCTTGCCCTTCTTTGGGGAGCCCTGCCCCTCTTTATATAGGTTAGAGGGGCGGGTAACATGTGGAGTCCTAGTAGGACCAGGACTAGCCTATCTTCTACTACAAGCCGGATACAAGTCAAGGTCTTGATTCCTTGTAAGGGAAATATTCCTCACACCTTTCTTCTTAAGTCGGCCCACCATCACATGAACCGGCCTACTGGGCCTTGGGCCTTGTCGTCCGTATCCCGCCATCGGGGCCATCCGTGAGTCGGCAGGCTCGTGAGTCGTCAGACCAGTGAGCCGCCAGACTCATAAGTCGTCAAACCTCCGGCGGGTTACCAGTGAAACGCCAAGTCCCAGCCAGGTCATCCATCCGGCCGGGTCATACCATGGGGTATATCCCCGACATATTGGTATTTTATAATATAGATGCAAAAAGTAAAGAAGCAAATAAAAGTAGATTGAAAGCTTATATGATAAAGGATAGACCCGGGGGCCATAGATTTCACTAGAGGTTTCTCTCAAGATAGCATAAGTATTACGGTGGGTGAACAAATTATCGTCGAGCAATTGATAGAAAAGTGAATAATTATGAGATTATCTATGCATAATCATGTATATAGGCATCACGTCCGCAACAACTAGACCGACTCCTGCCTGCATCTACTACTATTACTCCACACATTGACCGACTCCTGCCTGCATCTAGAGTATTAAGTTCATAAGAACAGAGTAACACATTAAGAAAGATGACATGATGTAGAGGGATAAACTCAAGCAATATGATATAAACCCCATCTTTTTATCCTCGATGGCAACAATACAATATGTGCCTTGCTGCCCCTGCTGTCACTGGGAAAGGACACCGCAAGATTGAATCCAAAGCTAAGCACTTCTCCCATGGCAAGAAAGATCAATCTAGTAGGCCAAACCAAACTGATAATTCGAAGAGACTTGCAAAGATAACTCAATCATACATAAAAGAATTCAGAGGAGATTCAAATATTTCTCATAGATAAACTTGATCATAAACCCACAATTCATCGGATCTCGACAAACACACCGCAAAAAGAGTTTACATCGAATAGATCTCCACAAGAGAGGGGGAGAACATTGTATTGAGATCCAAAAAGAGAGAAGAAGCCATCTAGCTAATAACTATGGACCCGAAGGTCTGTGGTAAACTACTCACAAATGATCGGAGGGGCTATGGTGTTGATGTAGAAGCCCTCCGTGGTCGATTCCCCCTCCGGCGGAGCATCGACGAAGGCTCCAAGATGGGATCTCGTGGATACAGAAGGTTACGGTGGTGGAAATTGTGTTTCGTTGGCTCCCTGGATGTTTTCGGGGTACGTAGGTATATATAGGAGGAAGAAGTACGTCGGTGGCCTCCTGTGGGACCCAGGAGATAGGGGGGCGCGCCCAGAGGGGGTGGGCGCGCCCTCCTGTCTCCTGGCCGCCTTGCAAGCTTCATGACTTGCGCTCCAAGTTCTCCGGATCACGTTCGTTCCAAAAATCATGCTCCCGAAGGTTTCATTCCTTTTGGACTCCGTTTGATATTCCTTTTCTTCGAAATACTGAAATAGGCAAAAAACAGCAATACAGGCTGGGCCTCCGGTTAGTAGGTTAGTACCAAAAATGATATAAATGTGTAAAATAAAGCCCATAAACATCCAAAAGGGGTAATATAATAGCATGGAACAATCAAAATTATAGATACGTTGGAGACATATCAAGCATCCCCAAACTTAATTTCTGCTCGTCCTCGAGTAGGTAAATGACAAAAACAAAATATTTGATGTGGAATGCTACCTAACATAATTCTTAATGTAATTTTCTTTATCATGGAGTGAATGTTCAGATCCAAATGATTCAAGATAAAAGCTTATAAAACAAAAAAATAATAATGCTTCAGAGCATACTAACAAATAATCATGTCCTATCAAAATAGCATAGCCAAAGAAAGCTTATCCCTACAAAATCATATAGTTAGGCCATGCTTCATTTTCATTACACAAAATACTCCCATCATGCACAACCCCGGTTTCAGCCAAGCAATTGGTTCATACTTTTTAACGAGCTTCAGCTTTTTCAACTCTTACGCAATACATGAGCGCAAGCCATGGACATAGCACTATGGTGGTATATGGTGGTGGTTGTGAGGACAAAAAGAGGGAGAAGATAGTCTCACATCAACTAGGCGTATCAACGGGCTATGGAGATGCCCATCAATAGATATCAATGTGAGTGAGTAGGGATTGCCATGCAACGGATGCAATAGAGCTATGAACATATGAAAGCTCAACAAAAGAAACTAAGTGGGTGTGCATCCAACTAGCTTGCTCACTAAGACCTAGGGCATTTTGAGGAAGCCCATCATTGGAATATACAGGCCAAGTTCTATAATAAAAAATTTCCACTTAGTATATGAAAGTGACAACATAGGAGACTCTCTATCCTAAAGATCATGGTGCTGCTTTGAAGCACAAGTGTGGAAAAAGAGATAGTAGCATTGTCCCTTCTCTCTTTTTCTCTCATTTTATTTCTTTCTTTCTTTTTTTTCTTTTCTTTTTTTTCTTTTTTTTCTTCCTTTTTTTCTTTGGCCTTTTTTTGGCCTTTCTCTTTTTTTTCTTTCTTTTTTTTTCTTTTTAAAGTCTGAAGTCTCATCCCGACTTGTGGGGGAATCATAGTCTTCATCATCCTTTCCTCACTGAGACAATGCTCTAATAATGAAGATCATCACACTTTTATTGATTTACAACTCAAAAATTACAACTCAAAGCTAAAACAAGATATGACTCTATATGAATGCCTCCGGCGGTGTACCGGGATATGCAATGAATTAAGAGCGACATGTATGAAAATTATGAAAGTGGCCTTGCCACAAATATGATGTCAACTACATGATCATGCAAAGAGCCATATGAGAATGATGAAACGTGTCATAATAAACGGAATGGTGGAAAGTTGCATGGCAATATATCTCGGAATGGCTATGGAAATGCCATAATAGGTAGGTATGGTGACTATTTTGAGGAAGGTAAATAATGGATGCATGATACTAGCGAAAGTTGCGCGGTATAATAGAGGCTAGCAAAGTGGAAGGATGAGTGTACATATATCCATGGACTCACATTAGTCATAAAGAACTCATATACTTATTGCAAAAGTATACTTGCCCTCAAAGCAAAGTACTACTATGCATGCTCCTAGGGGAAGGGTTGGTAGGAGTTAACCATCGCGCGATCCCGACCTCCACTCATAAGGAAGACAATCAAAAGAGCACCTCATGCAACAAATTTGTCACACAACTTTTACCATACATGCATGCTACGGGACTTGCCAACTTCAACACAAGTATTTATCAATTTCATAATTACCCACTAGCATGACCCTAACATTACTACCTTTATATCTCAAAACAATTATCAAGCATCAAATTGATCATAGCATCCAATTCACTTCTTATGATAGTTTTTATTATACCGAACTTGGATGCTCATCATTCTAGGACCAAATTTGTAACCATAGCAAATACCATGTTGTTCTAAAAGACTCTCAAAGTAATATAAGTGAAGCATGAGAGACTAGCAATTTCTTCAAAATTGCCACCGCCATGCTCTAAAAGATATAAGTGAAGCACTAGAGCAAAAACTATCAAGCTCAAAAGATATAAGTGAATCACATAGAGTATTCTAGCAAATTCTAATCAAGTGGGCTTATCCCAAAAGGTATGTACAGCAAGGATGATTGTGGTAAACTAAAAGCAAAGACTAATATAATACACGATGCTCCAAGCAAAATAATATCATGTGGCGAATAAAAATATAGCTCCGAGTAAAGTTACCAATGAACGAAGACGAAAGAGGGGATGCCATCCCGGGGCATCCCCAAGCTTAGGCTTTTGGCTATTCTTGAATATCTTGGGGTGCCATGGGCATCCCCAAGCTTAGGCTCTTGCCGCTCCTTATTCCATAGTCCATCAAAGCTTTACCCAAAACTTGAAAACTTCACAACACAAAACTCAACAGGAAATCTTATAAGCTCCGTTAGTGAAAGAAAACAAAACCACCACATAAGGTACTGTAATGAACTCATTCTTTATTTATTTTGGTGTTAAACCTACTGTATTCCAACTTCTCTATGGTTTATAAACTATTTTACTAGCCATAGATGCGTCAAAATAAGCAAACAACACACGAAAAACAGAATCTGTCAAAAACAGAACAGTCTGTAGCAATCTATAAATAACGCAAACTTCTGGAACTCTAAAAATCCTACCAAAATAGGAAGTACTGGAACATTTGTTTATTGATCGGAATAAAAAACAATCAACGCAAATGCACGTTTCTTTGATTTAACAAAACTAAATTCGTGCGTGCAATGTTTCTGTTTTTCAGCGGAATCAAATCAACTATCATCATAGGTTATCCTATAGGTTCTACTTGGCACGAACACTAATTAAAACATAAAAACACATCTAAACAGAAGGTAGATGCAAAATTATTACTAAACAGGAACAAAAACAAAAAAACACAAATAAAATTGGGTTGCCTCCCAACTAGCGCTATCGTTTAACGCCCCTAGCTAGGCATAAAAGCGAAGATAGATCTAAGTTGTGCCATCTTTGGCACTCAATTCATAAGTAGCCCGCATGATAGATTCATAAGGTAATTTTACTTTCTTTCTTGGAAAGTGCTCCATGCCTTTCCTTAATGGAAATTGGAATCTAATATTCCCTTCCTTCATATCAATAATCGCACCAATCTTTCTAAGGAAAGGTCTACCAAGAATAATAGGGCAAGAAAGATTGCAATCTATATCAAGAACGATAAAATCTACGAGCACCAAATTTCTATTTACAACAATGAGAACATCATTGATTCTTCCCGTTGGCTTTTTGATGGTGGAATCTGCAAGGTGCAAATTTAATGAGCAATCATCAAGATCATGGAAACCTAGAATATCACATAATGTTTTCGGAATTGTGGAAACACTAGCACCCAAATCACACAAAGCAAAACACTCATGTTCTTTAATTCTAATCTTTATAGTAGGTTCCCACTCATCATTAAGTTTTCTAGGTATAGAAACTTCCAAATTAAGTTTTTCATCATAAGATTGCATCAAGGCATCAACGATATGTTTGGTAAAAGCTTTATTTTGACTATAAGCATGACGAGAATTAACAACGGATTGCAACAAGGAAATACATGTTGGAAATATGCCCTAGAGGCAATAATAAAATGGTTATTATTGTATTTCCTTGTTCACGATAATTGTCTATTATTCATGCTATAATTGTATTGACCGGAAACCGCAATACATGTGTGAATACATAGACGACAACATGTCCCTAGTGAGCCTCTAGTTGACTAGCTCGTTGATCAACATATGGTCATGGTTTCCTCACCATGGACATTGGATGTCGTTGATAACGGGATCACATCATTAGGAGAATGATGTGATGGACAAGACCCAATCCTAAGCCTAGCATAAGATCGTGTAGTTCGTATGCTAAAGCTTTTCTAAATGTCAAGTATCTTTTCCTTAGACCATGAGATTGTGCAACTCCCGGATACTGTAGGAATGCTTTGGGTGTACCAAATGTCAAAACGTAACTGGTGGCTATAAAGGTGCACTACGGGTATCTCCGAAAGTGTCTGTTGGGTTGGCACGAAGCGAGACTGGGATTTGTCACTCCATGTGACGGAGAGGTATCTCTGGGCCCACTCGGTAGGACATCATCATAATGTCCACAATGTGATCAAGGAGTTGATCACGGGATGATGTGTTATGTAACGAGTAAAGAGACTTGCCGGTAACGAGATTGAACAAGGTATCGGGATACCGACGATCGGATCTCGGGCAAGTACTATACCGCTAGACAAAGAGAATTGTATATGGGATTGATTGAATCCTTGACATCGTGGTTCATCTGATGAGATCATCATGGAACATGTGGGAGCCAACATGGGTATCCAGATCCCGCTGTTGGTTATTGGCTGGAGAGTTGTCTCGGTCATGTTTGCATGGTTCCCGAACCCGTAGGGTCTACACACTTAAGGTTCGATGACGCTAGGGTTATAGGGAATAGATATACGTGGTTACCGAATGTTGTTCGGAGTCCCGGATGAGATCCTGGATGTCACGAGGAGTTCTGGAATGGTCCAGAGGTAAAGATTTATATATGGGAAGTCCTGTTTTGGTCACCGGAAAAGTTTTGGGTGCTATCGGTAACGTACCGGGACCACCGGGAGGGTCCCGGGGGTCCACCAGGTGGGGCCAACGGCCCCAGAGGGCTGCCCCAGGTGGGAGGGGACCAGCCCCAGGTGGGCTGGTGCGCCCCCACCAAGGCCTAAGGCGCAAGGGAGAGTGGGAGGGGGCAAACCCTAGGTCCAGATGGGCCTTAAGGCCCACCCTAGTGCGCCCCCCTCTCTTCCCCCCCTTGGCCGCACTCTAGATGGGTTTTGGGGGCTGCCGCCACCCCTAGGGAGGGAACCCTAGATGGGGGCACAGCCCCTCCCCGTTCCCTATATATGCTTGAGGTATTGGGGGCTGCAAAACATATGAGTTATTCTCTCTAAGGCGCAGCCCTACCTCTCTCCCTCCTCATCTCTCGCGGTGCTTGGCGAAGCCCTGCTGGAATGCCACGCTCCTCCATCACCACCACGCCATTGTGCTGCTGCTGTATGGAGTCTTCCCCAACCTCTCCCTCTCTCCTTCTGGATCAAGGCACGGGAGACGTCACCGGCTACATGTGTGTTGAACGCAGAGGTGCCGTCCGTTCGGCACTAGGATCTTCAATGATTTGGATCACGACGAGTACGACTCCCTCAACCCCGTTCTCTTGAACGCTTCTGCTTAGCGATCTACAAGGGTATGTAGATGCACTCTCCTCTCTCTCGTTGCTAGATAACTCCGTAGATTGATCTTGGTGATGCGTAGAAAATTTTGAATTTCTGCTACGTTCCCCAACAGTGGCATCATGAGCTAGGTCTATTGCGTAGATTCTATGCACGAGTAGAACACAAGTTGTTGTGGGCGTTGATTTTGTTCAATATGCTTACCGTTACTAGTCATATCTTGTTTCGACGGTATTGTGGGATGAAGCGGCCCGGACCGACCTTACACGCACACTTGTTGCATAAGGTGGCTAGCGGGTGCTAGTCTCTCCCACTTTTGTCGGATCGGATTCGTTGAAAAGGGTTCCTATGAAGGGTAAATATCAATTGGCATATCACATTGTGGCATTTGCTTAGGTAAGAAACGTTCTTTCTAGAAACCCATAGCAGCCACGTAAAACATGCAAACAACAATTAGAAGACGTCTAACTTGTTTTTGCAGGGTATGCTATGTGATGTGATATGGCTAAAAAGAATGTGATGAATGATATGTGATGTATGAGATTGATCATGTTCTTGTAATAGGAATCACGACTTGCATGTCAATGAGTATGACAACCGGCAGGAGCCATAGGAGTTGTCTTTATTTATTGTATGACCTGCGTGTCACTGAATAACGCCATGTAATTACTTTACTTCATTGCTAAACTGTTAGCCATAGTAGTAGAAGTAATAGTTGGCGAGACAACTTCATGGAGACACGATGATGGAGATCATGATGATGGAGATCATGGTGTCATGCCGGTGACGATGATGATCATGGAGCCCTGAAGATGGAGATCAGAAGGAGAAAAATGATATTGGCCATATCATGTCACTATTTGATTGCATGTGATGTTTATCATGTTTATGCATCTTATTTGCTTAGAACGACGGTAGTAAATAAGATGATCCCTCATAATAATTTCAAGAAAGTGTTCCCCCTAACTGTGCACCATTGCGAAAGTTCGTTGTTTCGAAGCACCACGTGATGATCGGGTGTGGTAGATTCTAACGTTCACATACAACGGGTGTAAGCCAGATTTACACACGCGAAGCACTTAGGTTGACTTGACGAGCCTAGCATGTACAGACATGGCCTCGGAACACAAGAGACCGAAAGGTCGAACATGAGTCGTATAGTGGATACGATCAACATGAAGATGTTCACCGATGATGACTAGTCCGTCTCATGTGATGATCGGACACGGCCTAGTTGACTCAGATCATGTATCACTTAGATGACTAGAGGGATGTCTATCTAAGTGGGAGTTCATTAGATGAACTTAATTATCCTGAACATAGTCAAAAAGGTCTTTGCAGATTATGTCGTAGCTCGTGCTTTTCTACTGTTTTAGATATGTTCCTAGAGAAAATTTAGTTAAAAGTTGATAGTAGCAATTATGCGGACTGGGTCCGTAAACTGAGGATTATCCTCATTGCTGCGTAGAAGGCTTATATCCTTAATGCACCGCTCGGTGTGCTGAACCTCGAACGTCATTTGTGGATGTTGCGAACATCTGACATACACGTTTTGATGACTACGTGATAGTTCAGTGGGTAATGTTAAATTGTTTAGAATTGAGGCACCGAAGACATTTTTGAAATGTTGTAGAACATATGAGATGTTCCAATAGGTGAAATTGGGATTTCAGGCTCGTGTCCACGTCAAGAGGTATAAGACCTCCGACAAGTTTTCTAGCCTACAAACTAAGGGAGAAGATCTCAATCGTTGAGCTTGTACTCAGATTGTCTGGGTAGAACAATCACTTGAATCGAGTGGGAGTTAATCTTCTAGATGAGATAGTGATGTTTCTCCAAAGACATTGCCACCAAGCTACTAGAGCTTAGTGATGAACTATAACATATCAGGGATATATATGATGATCCTTGAAATATTCACGATGTTTGACACCACGAAAGTAGAAATCAAGAAGGAGCATCAATTGTTGATGGTTAGTGAAACCACTAGTTTCAAGAAGGGCAAGGGCAAGAAGGGGTACTTCATGAAACGGCAAATTAGTTGCTGCTCCAGTGAAGAAACCCAGGGTTGAACCCAAACCCGAGACTAAGTGCTTCTGTAATGAGGGAATGGTCACTGAAGCAGAATGACCCTAGATACTTGGTAGATAAGAAGGTAGGCAAGGTCGACAGAAGTATATTAGATATACATTGAATTAAATGTGTACTTTACTAGTACTCCTAGTAGCACTAGGGCATTAAGATACCGGTTCGGTTGCTAAGTGTTAGTAACTCGAAATAAAAGAGCTACGGAATAAACGGAGACTAGCTAAAGGTGAGATGACGATATGTGTTGGAACTGTTTCCAAGCTTGATGTCGCATACTCCCTCTACCATCGAGATTGGTGTTAAACCTAAATAATTGTTATTTGGTGTTTGCGTTGAGCATAGACATGATTGGATTGTGTCTATCGCAATACGGTTATTAATTTAAGGAGAATAATGATTACTCTGTTTATTTGAATAATACCTTTAATGGTCTTGCACCTAAAATGAATGGTTTATTGAATCTCGATCGTAGTGATACACATGTTCATGCCAAAAGGTATAAGATAGTAATGACAATACCAGATACTTGTGGCACTACTTTTTTAGTCATGGTATAAAACGCATGAAGAAGCTCCATGTTGATGGATCTTTGGACTCACTCATTTTTGAAAAGATTGAGACATGTGAACCATGTCTATTGGTATATACGCATGAAGAAACTCCATGCAGATGGACCATTTGGACTCACTGGATTTTGAATCACTTGAGATATGCAAATCATACCACATGGGCAAGATGACTTAAAAGCCTCGTTTTCAGTAAGATGGAACAAGAAAGCAACTTGTTGGAAGTAACACATTTTGATGTGTGCAGTCCAATGAGTGCTCAGGCATGCAGTGAATGTCGTTATGTTCTTACTTCACAGATGATTTGAGTAGATGCTTAGTATATTTACTTGATGAAACACAAGTCTGAATAATTGAAAGGTTCAAGTAATTTCAGAGTGAAGTTGAAGATCATCGTGACAAGAGGATAAAATGTCTATGATATGATCATAGAGATGAATATCTCAGCTATAAGTTTGGTATACAATTAATACATTGTGGAAATTGTTTCACAACTAATACCGCCTGGAACACCATAGTGTGATGGTGTGTCCGAACATCATAGCTGCACCCTATT
The DNA here is from genome assembly GCF_002162155.2 of Triticum dicoccoides. NCBI lineage: Eukaryota > Viridiplantae > Streptophyta > Magnoliopsida > Poales > Poaceae > Triticum > Triticum dicoccoides. The sequence continues at coordinate 67,440,778 of NC_041381.1, forward strand.
GGATATGGTCCATACCATGATGTCTCTTATCGAATTACCACTATCGTTTATGGGTCAAGCATTAGAGACAACCACATTCACTTTAAATAGGGCACCACATAATTCCGTTGAGATGACAGCGTATGAACTATGGTTTAGAGAAACCTAAGCTGTCGTTTCTTAAAAGTTTGGGGTTGCGATGCTTATGTGAAAAAGTTTCATGCTGATAAGCTCGAAACCAAAGCGGATAAATGCATCTTCATAGGACAACCAAAACATTTGGGTACACCTCCTATCTCTGATCCGGAAGCAAAATAGATTGTTTCTAGAAACGGGTCCTTTCTCGAGAAAAAGGTTTCTCTCGAAAGAATTGAGTGGGAGGATGGTGGAGACTTGATATGGTTATTGAACCATCACTATAACTAGTGTGTAGCAGGGCACAGGAAGTTGTTCTTGTGGCACCTATACCAATTGAAGTGGAAGCTGATGATAGTGATCATGAAGCTTTGGATCAAGTCACTACCGAACCTCGTGGGACGACAAGGATGCGTACTGCTTTAGAGAGGTACGGTAATCCTGTCTTGGAGGTCATGTTGCTAGACAACAATGAACCTACGAGCTATGGAGAAGCGATGGTGGGCCCGGATTCTGACAAATGGCTAGAGGCCATAAAATCCGAGAGATGATCCATGTATGAAAACAAAGTATATACTTTGGAAGAACTACTTGATGGTCGTAAGGCTGTTGGGTACAGATGGATTTTAAAAGGAAGAAGGACAATGATGGTAAGTATCACCATTAAGAAAGCTCGACTTGTCGTTAAGATGTTTTTCGACAAGTTCAAGGAGTTGACTACGATGAAACTTTCTCACTCGTAGCGATGCTAAGAGTCTGTTGGAATTATATTAGCAATTACTGCATGATTTATGAAATCTTGCAGATAGGATGTAAAAAACATTGTTTCCTCGATGATATCCTTGAGGAAAGGTTGTATGTGATACAACCAGAAGGTTTTGTCAATCCTGAAAGATGCTAACAAGTGTGCAAAGCTCCAGCAATCCTTCTAAGGACTGGAGTAAGCATCTCGGAGTTGGAATATACGCTTTGATGAGATGATCAAAGATTTTGGGTTTATACAAAGTTCGTGAGAAACTTGTATTTCCAAAGAAGTGAGTGGGAGAACTATAGCATTTCTGATGAGTATATGTTGTTGACATATTGTTGATCGGACATGATGTAGAATTTCTGGAAAGCATATAGGGTTATTTGAAAAGTGTTTTTCGATGGAAAACCTGGATTAAGCTACTTGAACATCGAGCATCAAGATCTATAAGGATAAATCAAAACGCTTAATAGTACTTTCAAATGAATACATACCGTGACAAGATTTTGAAGGAGTTCAAAATAGATCAGCAAAGAAGGAGTTCTTGGCTGTATTATATGGTGTGAGTATTGAGTAAGACTCAAGACATGACCACGGCAGAAGAGAGAGAAAGGACGAAGGTCGTCTCCTATGCTTCAGACGTAGGCTCTATAGTATGCTATGTTGTGTACCGCACCGGAAGTGTGCCTCGCCATGAGTTAGTCAAGGGGTACAAGTGTGATCCAGGAATGGATTACAGGACAGCGGTCAAACTTATCCTTAGTAACTAGTGGACTAAGGAATTTTCTCGATTATGGAGGTGGTAAAAGAGTTCGTCGTAAAGGGTTACGCTGATTCAAAATTTGACACTAATCCGGATTATTCTGAGTAGTAAACCGGATTCATATAGTAGAACAATTATTTGGAATAGCTCCAAAGAGAGTGTGGTAGCTACATCTAGGATATGACATAGAGATTTGCAAAGCACACACGGATCTGAAAGGTTCAGATACCTTGACTAATAACCTCTCTCACAAGCGAGATATGATCAAACCCCATGGGTGTCGATTCATTACAATCATATAGTGATGTCAACTAGATTATTGACTCTAGTGCAAGTGGGAGACTGTTGGAAATATGCCCTAGAGGCAATAATAAAATGGTTATTATTGTATTTCCTTGTTCATGATAATTTTCTATTATTCATGCTATAATTGTATTGACCGGAAACCGCAATACATGTGTGAATACATGGACCACAACATGTCCCTAGGGAGCCTCTAGTTGACTAGCTCGTTGATCAACAGATGGTCATGGTTTCCTGACCATGGACATTGGATGTCGTTGATAACGGGATCACATCATTAGGAGAATGATGTGATGGACAAGACCCAATCCTAAGCCTAGCACAAGATCGTGTAGTTCGTATGCTAAAGCTTTTCTAAATGTCAAGTATCTTTTCCTTAGACCATGAGATTATGCAACTCCCGAATACCATAGGAATGCTTTGAGTGTACCAAACGTCGAAACGTAACTGGGTGGCTATAAAGGTGCACTACGGGTATCTCCGAAAGTGTCTTTTGGTTGGCATGAATTGAGACTGGGATTTGTCACTCCGTGTGACGGAGAGGTATCTCTGGGCCCACTCGGTAGGACATCATCATAATGTGCACAATGTGATCAAGGAGTTGATCACGGGGTGATGTGTTATGGAACGAGTAAAGAGACTTGCCGGTAACGAGATTGAACAAGGTATCGGGATACCCATGATCAAATCTCAGGGAAGTACTATACCGCTAGACAAAGAGAATTGTATACGGGATTGATTGAATCCTTGACATCGTGGTTCATCCGATGAGATCATCGTGGAACATGTGGGAGCCAACATGGGTATACAGATCCCGCTGTTGGTTATTGGCCGGAGAGTTGTCTCGGACGACGAGTACGACTCCCTCAACCCCGTTCTCTTGAACGCTTCCGCTTAGCGATCTACAAGGGTATGTAGATGCACTCTCCTCTCTCTCGTTGCAAGATTACTCCGTAGATTGATCTTGGTGATGCGTAGAAAATGTTGAATTTCTGCTACGTTCCCCAACAATACAACCTTCTAAAGAACAATTATCATAATAAAATTCCTTGAGACCCGATATGGTGGGTTCAATGCTATTTAAAGTCATGACCTCTCCAATCCCACTTGTACCAATTTTAGCATCAAGATCTAAAAACTCCGAATTCTTGGGACGCCTTCTAACTAAAGTTGATTCATCTCCAGTCCCATTATTATCAAGATTCATATTGCAAAACAAAGATCTAATAGGAGACACATCAATAACTTTAAGATCTTCATCATTGTTTTCATTGAAACTAGAAGAACACACCTTTACAAAGCAATCTTTCTTAGCACGCAATCTAGCGGTTCTTTCCTTGCACACATCAATGGAAATTCTCATTGCTTTGAGAGACTCATTGATATCATGCTTAGGAGGAGAAGATCTAAGTTTAATAGAATCAACATCAAGCAAAAGTCTATCAACGTTCCTAGCCAAATCATCAACTTTGAGAAATTTTTCTTCAAGCAAGGCATTAAAATTCTTTTGAGAAATTATAAATTCTTTCACACTATTCTCAAAATCAGAGGGAATCTTATTAAAATTACCATAAGAATTATTGTAGGAATTTCCATAATTATTAGAGGTATTACTAGGGAACGGTTTAGAATTAAAGTTTCCTCTATAAGCATTGTTACAGAAACTATTCCTACCAACAAAATTCACATCCATAGATTCATTATTATTCTCAATCAAAGTAGACCAAGGCATATCATTGGGATCAAAAGTGGTATTCTTAGTAGCAAACAATTTCATAAGTTCATCCATCTTTCCACTCAAAACATTGATTTCTTCTATAGCATGCACTTTTTTACTAGAAGATCTTTCGGTGTGCCATTGAGAATAATTAGCCATAATATTATCAAGAAGTTTTGTAGCATCTCCTAATGTGATTTCCATAAACGTGCCTCCCGCGGCTGAATCTAAAAGATTTCTAGAAGCAAAGTTCAAACCGGCATAAATATTTTGTCTGATCATCCATAAATTCAAACCATGAGTAGGGCAATTGCGAATCATCAATTTCATTCTTTCCCAAGATTGGGAAACATGCTCATGATCAAGTTATTTAAAATTCATAATATCGTTCCTAAGAGTGATAATCTTAGCGGGAGGAAAATACTTAGAGATAAAAGCATCTTTGTACTTGTTCCAAAAATCAATACTATTCTTAGGCAAAGACAAAAACCAAACTTTAGCATGATCTCTAAGTGAAAATGGAAATAACTTCAATTTAACAATATCATTATCCGCATCTTTCTTCTTTTGCATATCACACAAATCAACAAAGTTGTTTAGATGAGTAGCGGCATCTTCACTACGAAGGCCGGCGAATTGATCTTTCATAACAAGATTCAGCAAAGTAGTATTGATTTCACAAGACTCAACATCATTAAGAGGAGCAATCGGAGTACTAAGGAAATCATTATTATTGGTATTGGAGAAATCACACAATTTGGTATTATCTTGCACCATGGCGAAAAGTAATCCAACACACAAGCAAACAGAAAAAGGCAAACGAAAAAGAAAGAAGAAGATTGGGAAAGAGAGGGAAAATAAAATGGCAAGGGTGAAGTGGGGGAGAGGAAAACGAGAGGCAAATGGCAAATAATGTAAATGCGAGGGAGATGAGTTATGATGGGTACTTGGTATGTCTTGACTTGAGCGAAGACCTCCCCGGCAACGGCGCCAGAAATCCTTCTTGCTACGTCTTGAGCTTGCATTGGTTTTCCTTGAAGAGGAAAGGGTGATGCAACAATAGTAGCGTAAGTATTTCCCTTAGTTTTTGAGAACCAAGGTATCAATCAAGTAGGAGGCTCCTCAAAAGTCCCACGCACCTACACAAACAAACAAAGAACTCGCAACCAATGCAATAAAGGGGTTGTCAATCCCTTCACGGCCACTTGCGAAAGTGAGATTTGATAGAGATAGTATGATAAGATAAATATATTTTTGGTATTTTATAATATAGATGCAAAAAGTAAAGAAGCAAATAAAAGTAGATTGAAAGCTTATATGATAAAGGATAGACCTGGGGCCATAGGTTTCACTAGAGGCTTCTCTCAAGATAGCATAAGTATTACAGTGGGTGAACAAATTACTGTCGAGCAATTGATAGAAAAGCGAATAATTATGAGATTATCTAGGCATGATCATCTATATAGGAATCACGTCCGCAACAAGTAGACCGACTCCTACATGCATCTACTACTATTACTCCACACATCGACCGACTCCTGCCTGCATCTAGAGTATTAAGTTCATAAGAACAGAGTAACACATTAAGAAAGATGACATGATGTAGAGGGATAAACTCAAGCAATATGATATAAACCCCATCTTTTTATCCTCGATGGCAACAATACAATACGTGCCATGCTGCCCCTGCTGTCACTGGGAAAGTACACCGCAAGATTGAACCCAAAGCTAAGCACTTCTCCCATGGCAAGAAAGATCAATTTAGTAGGCCAAACCAAACTGATAATTCGAAGAGACTTGCAAAGATAACTCAAACATACATAAAAGAATTCAGAGGAGATTCAAATATTTCTCATAGATAAACTTGATCATAAACCCACAATTCATCGGATCTCGACAAACACACCGCAGAAAGAGTTTACATCAAATAGATCTCCACGAGAGAGGGGGAGGACATTGTATTGAGATCCAACAAGAGAGAAGAAGCCATCTAGCTAATAACTATGGACCCGAAGGTCTGTGGTAAACTACTCACAACTCATCGGAGGGGCTATGGTGTTGATGTAGAAGCCCTCCGTGGTCGACTCCCCCTCCAGCCGAGCGCTGGCGAAGGCTCCAAGATGGGATCTCGAGGATACAGAAGGTTACGATGGTGGAAATTGTGTTTCGTTGGCTCCCTGGATGTTTTCGGGGTATGTAGGTATATATAGGAGGAAGAAGTATGTCGGTGGCGGCTTGTGGGGCCCAGGAGATAGGGGCGCGTCCAGAGGGGGTGGGCACGCCCTCCTGTCTCCTGGCGCCTCGCAAGCTTCTTGACTTGCACTCCAAGTTCTGCGGATCACGTTCGTTCCAAAAATCACGCTCCTGAAGGTTTCATTCCGTTTGGACTCTGTTTGATATTCCTTTTCTTCGAAATACTGAAATAGGCAAAAAAACAGCAATACAGGCTGGGCCTCCGGTTAGTAGGTTAGTCTAAAAAATGATATATATGTGTAAAATAAAGCCCATAAACATCCAAAAGGGGTAATATAATAGCATGGAACAATCAAAAATTATAGATATGTTGGAGACGTATCAGATACTAGGGATCAAACCCTAACAAAACTAACTTGATTACATGATAGATCTCATCCAACCTATCACCGTCCAGCAAGTCTATGATGGAATTACTCACGCACGGCGGTGAGCATCATGAAATTGGTGATGGAGGATAGTTGATGATGACGACGGCGACGGATTGCCCTCTCCGGAGCCCCGAACAGACTCCAGATCAACCCTCCCGAGAGAGATTAGGGCTTGGCGGCGGCTCCGTATCGTAAAACGCGATGAATCCTTCTCTCTGATTTTTTTCTCCTAGAACATGAATATATAGAGTTGGAGTTGAGGTTGATGGAGCTCCAGGAGGCCCACGAGGCAGGGAGGCGCGCCCTAGGGGGGTGGGCGCGCCCCCACCCTCCTGGACAGGGTGTGGGCCCCCTGGTCTTGATTGTTTCGCCAGTATTTTTTATATTTTCCAAAAATAATCTCCGTTGATTTTCTGGTCATTCCGAGAACGTTTGTTTCTGCACAAAGATAACACCATGGCAATTCTGCTGAAAATAGCGTCAGTCCGGTTAGTTCCACTCAAATCATGCAAGTTAGAGTCCAAAACAAGGGCAAAAGTGTTTGGAAAAGTAGATATGACAGAGATGTATCAACTCCCCCAAGCTTAAACCTTTGCTTGTCCTCAAGCAATTTAGTTGATAAACTGAAAGTGATGAAGAAAAACTTTTACAAACTCTGTTTGCTCTTGTTGTTGTAAATATGTAAAGCCAGCATTCAAGTTTTCAGCAAAGATTATGAATAACCATACTCACAATAACACTTAGGTCTCATGTTTACTCATATCAATGGCATAATCAACTAGCGAGCAATAATAATAAATCTCGGATGACAACACTTTCTCAAAACAACCATGATATGATATAACAAGATGGTATCTCGATAGCCTTTCTGAGATGGCAAAACATAAATGTAGAGCACCTTTAAAGACCAAGGACTGAATAGACATTGTAAATCATGGTAAAAGAGATCCAGTCATAGTCATACCCAATATAAATTAATAGTAATGGATGCAAATGACAGTGGTGCTCTCCAACTGGTGCTTTTTTTAAAAGAGGGTGATGACTCAACATAAAAGTAAATAGATAGGCCCTTCACAGAGGGAAGTAGGGATTTGTAGAGGTGCCAGAGCTCGATTTTGAAATAGAGGTAAATAATATTTTGAGCGGCATACTTTCATTGTCAACATAACAACCAAGAGATGGCGATATCTTCCATGCTACACACATTATAGGCGGTTCCCAGACAGAATGGTAAAGTTTATACTTCCCCACCACCAACAAGCACACTCCACGGCCATCCGAAACTACGGGGTACCGTCCATACCAACAACAGTCTTGGGGGAGTTTTGTTTGAAATTATTTGGATTTGGTTTGCATAAAGCATGGGACTGGGCATCCCGGTGACCATCCATTTTCTCGTGAGTGAGGAGCGGAGTCCACTCCTCTTGAGAATAACCCACCTAGCATGGAAGATATAGACAACCCTAGTTGGTACATGAGCTATTCTAGCATACAAAACAGAATTTCATTTGAAGGTTTAGAGTTTGGCACATACAAATTTAATTGGAACGGCAGGTAAATACCGCATATAGGAAGGTATAGTGGACCCATATGGAATAGCTTTGGGGTTTAAGGGATTGGATGCACAAGCAGTATTCCCTCTTAGTACAAGTGGAGGCTAGCAAAAGACTGGGAAGCGACCTGCTAGAGAGCGACAACAGTCATGAACATGCATTAAAATTAATAAACATTGAGTGCAAGCATGAGTAGGATATAATCCACCATGAACATAAATATCGTTGAGACCATGTTGATTTTGTTTCAACTACATGCGTGAACATGTGCCAAGTCAAGCCACTTGAATCATTCAAAGGAGGATACCACCCCACTATACCACATCACAACCATTTTAAAAGCATGTTGGCATGCAAGGTAAACCATTATAAACTCCTAGCTAATTAAGCATGGAATAAGCAACTATAATCTCTAATTGTCATTGCAAACATGTTTATTCATAATAGGCTGAATCAGGAACGATGAACTAATCATATTTACAAAAACAAGAGAGGTCGAGTTCATACTAGCTTCTCTCATCTCAATCAGTACATCTTATATTGTCACTATTGCCTTTTAATCGCACGATCGACCGAACGGTGTGTATAATAATAATAGTGCACATGCATTGGACTAAGCTGGAATCTGCAAGCATTCAATAAACAGGAGAAGACAAGGCAATATGGGCTCTTGGTTAAATCAACAATAATGCATATAAGAGCCACTTCAACAATTTAATTATGGTCTTCTCCTCTCAACCCCCCAGAGAAAAGAAATAAAACTATTTACACGGGAAAGCTCCCAACAAGCAAAAGAAGAACGAGAAATCTTTTTGGGTTTTCTTTTAATTGTTACTACTATGAGCATGAAAAGTAAACTAGCTAAAAGCTACAACTAATTTTTTGGTTTTTCTTAAGGTTTTTCTAACACACAAGAAGAAAGGAGGAAAAAGAAAATAAACTAGCATGGATAGTACAATGAAAAAGTATGAGCACCGACAACTAGAATGAGTGTGTGAACATGAATGTAATGTCGGTGGAAAATACGTACTCCCCCAAGCTTAGGCTTTTGGCCTAAGTTGGTCTATTGCGACAGTTGGCCTGGCGGATATCCAAAGTTGTAACTGGAGTTGTACTGAGATGAAGTCTCGGATTGCCACTGGTTGGCAATCACCTCCGGATCCCACTGGTAATCAGACTGTCGTGGAGGCTCAAATTGTTGTTCCGGCTCTGGCTCTGTAGCTGATGTAGGGTTCCAGCAGGCGTGGATGGCCGCCAACGGAACGAGATACTTGCCCGCGGATAAGTCGAACAAGGAAGGAGCATGCAAAGTAATAATCTCAGGGTGATTTTTATCAAATAATAGTCTGTACTTAAGAGCCTTTTCCCTATTCTTAACAATAAAATCATGCGCTACCATACTCTTATACTCTAGGAAAACAGTAGGCATCAATTTTTCTTCCTTCTCATCGTGCCTAATAGGTATGTTAAAGTATGCAGCGAGGCGCGAGGCAAAGAAGCCTCCCAAGATGGGGCCCTTAGTATAGTTAAGATTTAACTGTTTTGCAACAATAGCGCCCATACTAAATGAATCATCACGAAACAAGGCATGTAACAAAATAATAATATCAGGGGCACTTAGGTTGCCACAGTTTCCGCGACCAATTAAGCATCTATTAGCAAATAATGCAAAGTAACGAAAAACAGGAAAATGTATGCTAGTAATTCTTGCATTGGAAACTTTCCTAGTTTCCCCTAGAGCAATTATATCAATAAACCCATTGTTGGGTAACGTAGTAATTTCAAAATTTTCCTACGCACACACAAGATCATGGTGATGCATAACAACGAGAGGAGGAGTGTATCTTCATACCCTTGAAGATCGCTAAGCGGAAGCGTATATCAACGCGGTTGATGTAGTCGTACGTCTTCACGATCCGACCGATCCAAGTACCGAACGCACGGCACCTCCGAGTTCTACACACGTTCAGCTCGATGATGTCCTCGCCTTCTCGATCCAGCAAGACGGGCGAAGTAGTAGATGAGTTCTGGCAACACAACGGCGTGGTGACGGTGTTGGTGAAGAACAATCTCCGCAGGGCTTCGCCTAAGCACTACGGAAACTATGACGGAGGATAAACTAGAGGGGACGGGGTTGCCGGCACACGACTTGGTGTTTCTTGATCTGTCTTTGGTGCTAGCCCTGCCCCTCTATTTATATGTTGAGCCTTGGGGTCGAAACTTGGAGTAAAAGCCTCCACAAAGTCGGTTTCACCCGAAAGGCAAGAGTCCTTCTCGGACTCCAGGGCCATACGCCAAGGTTCCCGGCATCTGGACCAAGACGCTAGGGACCCTGGCGTCTGGCCCCTGGACTCCACAAAACTTCCATTTGCGCTTTCCAAAAACCTTGTGGGATTTCCCCTTTGGCCCAAATAACGTGTTCTCGTACCCAAACATTTCGGGAAACATCCGGAACCCCTTCCGGTGAATTCCGGAACTCTTCCGGAGATCAAACACTATTATCCCATATATCAAACTTTATCTTCGGACCATTCCGGAGTTCCTCGTCATGTCCATGATCTCATCCGTGACTCCGAACAACATTCGGTTACCAACATACATAACTCACATAATACTATATCGTCAATGAAACGTTAAGCGTGCGGACCCTACGGGTTCGAGAACTATGTAGACATGACCTAGAACTTGTTTCCGGTCAATAACCAATAGTGGGACCTGGATGTTCATATTGGTTCCTACATATTCTACAAAGATCTTTATTGGTCAAACCGCATAACAACATACGTTGTTCCCTTTGTCATCGGTATGTTACTTGCCCGAGATTTGATCGTCGGTATCCAATACCTAGTTCAATCTCGTTACCGGCAAGTCTCTTTACTCGTTCCGTAATACATCATTTCGTAACTAACTCATTAGTTACAATGCTTGCAAGGCTTAAGTGATGAGTATTACCGAGAGGGCCCAGAGGTACCTCTCCGACAATCGGAGTGACAAAACCTAATCTCGAATTATGCCAACTTAACATGTACCTTTGGAGACACCTGTAGAGCACCTTTATAATCACCCAGTTACGTTGTGACGTTTGGTAGCACACAAAGTGATCCTCCGGTAAACGGGAGTTGCACAATCTCATAGTTGTAGGAACTTTGTATAAGCCATGAAGAAAGCAATAGCAACATACTAAACGATCAAGTGCTAAGCTAACAGAATGGGTCAAGTCAATCACATCATTCTCCTAATGACGTGATCCCATTAATCAAATGACAACACATGTCTATGGTTAGGAAACATAACCATCTTTGATCAATGAGCTAGTTAAGTAGAGGCATACTAGTGACACTATGTTTGTCTATGTATTCACACATGTATCATGTTTCCGGTTAATACAATTCTAGCATGAATAATAAACATTTATCATGATATGAGGAAATAAATAATAACTTTATTATTGCCTCTAGGGCATATTTCCTTCAGTCTCCCACTTGCACTAGAGTCAATAATCTAGATTACATAGTAATGATTTTATACCCATTGAGTCTTGGTGCTGATCATGTTTTGCTCATGAGAGAGGCTTAGTCAACGGGTCTGCAACATTCAGATCCGTATGTATCTTGCAAATCTCTATGTCTCCCACTTGGACTTGGTCCCGAGTGGAATTGAAGCGTCTCTTGATGTGCTTGGTCCTCTTGTGAAATCTGGATTCCTTTGCCAAGGCAATTGCACCAGTATTGTCACAGAAGATCTTCATTGGTCCCGATGCACTAGGTATAACACCTAGATCGGAAATGAACTCCTTCATCCAGACTCCTTCATTTGCTGCTTAGGAAGCAGCTACGTACTCCGCTTCATATGTAGATCCCTCCACGACGCTTTGTTTAGAACTGCACCAACTTACAGCTCCACCGTTTAATAAAAACACGTATCCGGTTTGCGATTTAGAATCATCCGGATCAGTGTCAAAGCTTGCATCGACATAACCATTTACGACTAGCTCTTTGTCACCTCCATATACGAGAAACATATCCTTAGTCCTTTTCAGGTATTTCAGGATGTTCTTGACCGCTGTCCAGTGACCCACTCCTGGATTACTTTGGTACCTCCCTGCCAAACTAATAGCAGGGCACACATCAGGTCCGGTACACAGCATTGCATACATGATAGAGCCTATGGCTAAAGCATAGGGAACTCCTTTCATTTTCTCTCTATCTTCTGCAGTGGTCGGGCATTGAGTCTGACTCAATTTTATACCTTGTAATACAGGCAAGAACCCTTTCTTCGCCTGATCCATATTGAACCTTTTCAAGACTTTATCAAGGTACGTGCATTGTGAAAGTCCAATCAAGCGTCTTGATCTATCTCTATAGATCTTAATGCCCAATATGTAAGCAGCTTCACCGAGGTCTTTCATTGAAAAACTTTTATTCAAGTATCCTTTTATGCTATTCAGAAATTCTATATCATTTCCAATCAATAATATGTCATCCACATATAATATTAGAAATGCTACAGAGCTCCCACTCACTTTCTTGTAAATACAGGCTTCTCTAAAAGTCTGTGTAAAACCATATGCTTTGATCACACTATCAAAGCGTTTATTCCAACTCCGAGAGGCTTGCACCAGACCATAGATTGATCGCTGGAGCTTGCACACTTTGTTAGCTCCCTTAGGATCGACAAAACCTTCCGGTTGCATCATATACAACTCTTCTTCCAGAAATCCATTCAGAAATGCAGTTTTCACATCCATCTGCCAAATTTCATAATCATAAAATGCGGCAATGGCTAACATGATTCGGACAGACTTAAGCATCGCTACGGGTGAGAAAGTCTCATCGTAGTCAACCCCTTGAACTTGTCGAAAACCTTTTGCAACAAGTCGAGCTTTATAGACAGTTACATTACCGTCAGCGTCAGTCTTCTTCTTAAAGATCTATTTATTCTCAATGGCTTGCCGATCATCGTGCAAGTCAACCAAAGTCCATACTTTGTTCTCATACATGGATCCCATCTCAGATTTCAAGGCTTCTAGCCATTTTGCGGAATCTGGGCTCATCATCGCTTCCTCATAGTTCGTAGATTCATCATGGTCAAGTAACATGACTTCCAGAATAGGATTACCGTACCACTCTGGTGTAGATTTTATTCTGGTAGACCTACGAGGTTCAGTAGAAACTTGACCTGAAGTTTCATGATCAATATCATTATCTTCCTCACTAATTGGTGTAGATGTCACAAGAACTGATTTCTGTGATAAACTACTTTCCAATAAGGGAGCAGACATAGTTATCTCATTAAGTTCTACTTTCCTCCCACTCACTTATTTCGAGAGAAACTCTTTTTCTAGAAAGGATCCATTCTTAGCAACGAATGTCTTGCCTTCGGATCTGTGATAGAAGGTGTACCCAATAGTCTCTTTTGGGCATCCTATGAAGACACATTTCTCTGATTTGGGTTCGAGCTTATCTGGTTGAAGTTTCTTCACATAAGCATCGCAGCCCCAAACTTTAAGAAATGAAAACTTTGGTTTCTTGCCAAACCATAGTTCATAAGGCGTCGTCTCAACGGATTTTGATGGTGCCCTATTCAATGGGAATGCAGCCGTCTCTAAAGCATAACCCCAAAACGATAGCGGTAAATCAGTAAGAGACATCATAGATTGCACCATATCTAGTAAAGTACGATTACGACATTCGGAGAACCATTTCGTTGTGGTGTTCCGGGTGGCGTGAGTTGCGAAACCATTCCGCATTGTTTCAAATGTAAACCAAACTCATAACTCAAATATTCTCCTCCACGATCATATCATAGAAACTTAATTTTCTTGTTACGATGATTCTCCACTTCACTCTGAAATTCTTTGAACTTTTCAAATGTTTCAGACTTGTGTTTCATTAAATAGATATACCCATATCTGCTCAAATCATCTGTGAAGGTGAGAAAATAACGATATCCGCCACGAGCTTCAATATTCATCAGTCCACATACATCTGTATGTATGATTTCCAACAAATCTGTTGCTCTCTCGATATTACCGGAGAATGGTATTTTAGTCATCTTGCCCATGAGGCACGGTTCGCAAGTACCAAGTGATTCATAATCAAGTGATTCCAAAAGTCCATCAGTATGGAGTTTCTTCATGCGCTTTACACTGATATGACCCAAACGGCAGTACCACAAATAAGTTGCACTATCATTATCAACTCTGCATCTTTTGGCTTTGACATTATGAATATGCGTATCACTACTATCGAGATTCAATAAAAATAGACCACTCTTCAAGGGTGCATGACCATAAAAGATATTACTCATATAAATAGAACAACCATTATTCTCTGATTTAAATGAATAACCGTCTCGCATCAAACAAGATCCAGATATAATGTTTATGCTCAACGCTGGCACCAAATAACAATTATTCAGGTCTAAAACTAATCCCAAAGGTAGATGTAGAGGTAGTGTGCCGACCGCGATCACATCGACTTTGGAACCGTTTCCCACGCGCATCGTCACCTCGTCCTTGGCTAGTGCTCGCTTATTCCGTAGTCCCTGTTTCAAGTTGCAAATATTAGCAACATAACCAGTATCAAATACCCAGGTGCTACAACGATCTCTAGTTAGGTACACATCAATAACATGTATATCACATATACCTTTGTTCACTTTGCCATCCTTCTTATCCGCCAAATACTTGGGGCAGTTCCGCTTCTAGTGACCAGTTTGCTTGCAGTAGAAGCACTCAGTTTCAGGCTTAGTCCAGACTTGGGTTTCTTCTCTTGAGCAACAACTTGCTTGCTGTTCTTCTTGAAGTTCCCCTTCTTCTTCCCTTTGCCCTTTTTCTTGAAACTAGTGGTCTTGTTGACCATCAACACTTGATGCTCCTTCTTGATTTCTACCTCCGCAGCCTTTAGCATTGCGAAGAGCTCGGGAATTGTCTTGTTCATCCCTTGCATATTATAGTTCATCACGAAGCTCTTGTAGCTTGGTGGCAGTGATTGGAGAATTCTGTCAATGATGCTATCATCCGGAAGATTAACTCCTAGTTGAATCAAGTGATTATTATACCCATACCTTTTGAGTATATGCTCACTGACAGAACTATTCTCCTCCATTTTGCAGCTATAGAACTTATTGGAGACTTCATATCTCTCAATCCGGGCATTTGCTTGAAATATTAACTTCAACTCCTGGAACATCTCATATGCTCCATGACGTTCAAAACGTCGTTGAAGACCCGCTTCTAAGCCGTAAAGCATGGCACACTGAACTATAGAGTAGTCATCAGCTTTGCTCTGCCAGACGTTCACAACATCTGGCGTTGCTCCTGCAGCAGGCCTGGCACCCAGCGGTGCTTCCAGGATGTAATTCTTCTGTGCAGCAATGAGGATAATCCTCAAGTTACGGACCCAGTCCGTGTAATTGCTACCATCATCTTTCAACTTTGCTCTCAAGGAACACATTAAAATTCAACGGAACAACAGCACGAGCCATCTACCTACAACAAACATAGACAAGCAAAATACTATCAGGTACTAAGTTCATGATAAATTTAAGTTCATTTAATCATATTACTTAAGAACTCCCACTTAGATAGATATCTCTCTAGTCATCTAAGTGATTACGTGATCCAAATCAACTAAACCATAACCGATCATCACGTGAGATGGAGTAGTTTTCAATGGTGAACATCACTATGTTGATCATATCTACTATATGATTCACGCTCGACCTTTCGGTCTTTGTGTTCCGAGGCCATATATGCATATGCTAGGCTCGTCAAGTATAACCTGAATATTCTGCGTGTGCAAAACTGGCTTGTACCCGTTGTAGATGGACGTAGAGCTTATCACGCCCGATCATCACGTGGTGTCTGGGCACGATGAACTTTGGCAACGGTGCATATTCAGGGAGAACACTTCTTGATAATTTTTAGTGAGAGATCATCTTAAAATGCTACCGTCAATCAAAGCAAGATAAGATGCATAAAGGATAAACATCACATGCAATCATTATAAGTGATATGATATGGCCGTCATCATCTTGTGCTTGTGATCTCCATCTTCGAAGCACCCTCATGATCACCATCGTCACCGGCGCGACACCTTGATCTCCATCGTAGCATCGTTGTCGTTACGCCATCTATTGCTTCTACGACTATCGCTACCGCTTAGTGATAAAGTAAAGCAATTACAGGGCGTTTGCATTTCATACAATAAAGCGACAACCATATGGCTCCTGCCAGTTGCCGATAACTTCGGTTACAAAACATGATCATCTCATACAATAAAATATAGCATCACGTCTTGACCATATCACATCACAACATGCCCTGCAAAAACAAGTTAGACGTCCTCTACTTTGTTGTTGCAAGTTTTACATGGCTGCTACGGGCTTAGCAAGAACCGTTCTTACCTACGCATCAAAACCACAACGATAGTTCGTCAAGTTAGTGCTGTTTTAACCTTCGCAAGGACCGGGCGTAGCCACACTCGATTCAGCTAAAGTGAGAGAGACAGACACCCGCCAGCCACCTTTAAGCACGAGTGCTCGTAACGGTGAAACCAGTCTTGCGTAAGCGTACGCGTAATGTCAGTCCGGGCCGCTTCATCTAACAATACCACCGAACCAAAGTATGACATGCTGGTAAGCAGTATGACTTGTATCGCCCACAACTCACTTGTGTTCTACTCGTGCACATGACATCTACGCATAAAACCTGGCTCGGATGCCACTGTTGGGTAACGTAGTAATTTTAAATTTTTCCTACGCACACACAAGATCATGGTGATGCATAGCAACGAGAGGAGGAGTGTATCTTCATACCCTTGAAGATCGCTAAGCGGAAGCGTATATCAACACGGTTGATGTAGTCGTACGTCTTCACGATCCGACCGATCCAAGTACCGAACGCACGGCACCTCCGAGTTCTACACACGTTCAGCTCGATGACGTCCTCGCCTTCTCGATCCAGTAAGACAGGCGAAGTAGTAGATGAGTTCCAGCAGCACAACAGCGAGGTGACGGTGTTGGTGAAGAACAATCTCCGCAGGGCTTCGCCTAAGCACTACGGAAACTATGATGGAGGATAAACTAGAGGGGACGGGGTTGCCGGCATACGGCTTGGTGTTTCCTGATCTGTCTTTGGTGCTAGCCCTGCCCCTCTATTTATATGTTGAGCCTTGGGGTCGAAACTTGGAGTAAAAGCCTCCACAAAGTCGGTTTCACCCGGAAGGCAAGAGTCCTTCTTGGACTCCAGGGCCAGACGCCAGGGTTCCCGGCGTCTGGACCCAGACGCCAGGGACCCTGGCGTCTGGCCCCTGGACTCCGCAAAACTTCCTTTTGCACTTTCCAAAAACCTTGTGGGCTTTCCCCTTTGGCCCAAATAACGTGTTCTCGTACCCAAACATTTCGGGAAACATCCGGAACCCCTTCCGGTGAATTCCGGAACTCTTCTGGAGATCAAACACTATTATCCCATATATCAAACTTTATCTCCGGACCATTCCGGAGTTCCTCGTCATGTCCATGATCTCATCCGTGACTCCGAACAACATTCGGTTACCAACATACATAACTCATATAATACTATATCGTCAACGAAACGTTAAGCATGCGGACCCTACGGGTTCGAGAACTATGTAGACATGACCTAGAACTTGTTTCCGGTCAATAACCAATAGTGGGACCTGGATGTTCATATTGGTTCCTACATATTCTACGAAGATCTTTATCGGTCAAACCGCATAACAACATACGTTGTTCCCTTTGTCATCGGTATGTTACTTGCCCGAGATTCGATCATCGGTATCCAATACCTAGTTCAATCTCGTTACCGGCAAGTCTCTTTACTTGTTCCGTAATACATCATTTCGTAACTAACTCATTAGTTACAATGCTTGCAAGGCTTAAGTGATGAGTATTACCGAGAGGGCCCAGAGGTACCTCTCCGACAATCGGAGTGACAAAACCTAATCTCGAATTATGCCAACTTAACATGTACCTTTGGAGACACCTGTAGAGCACCTTTATAATCACCCAGTTACGTTGTGACGTTTGGTAGCACACAAAGTGATCCTCCGGTAAACGGGAGTTGCACAATCTCATAGTTGTAGGAACTTTGTATAAGTCATGAAGAAAGCAATAGCAACATACTAAACGATCAAGTGCTAAGCTAACGGAATGGGTCAAGTCAATCACACCATTCTCCTAATGAGGTGATCCCATTAATCAAATGAGAACACATGTCTATGGTTAGGAAACATAACCATCTTTGATCAATGAGCTAGTTAAGTAGAGGCATACTAGTGACACTATGTTTGTCTATGTATTCACACATGTATCATGTTTCCGGTTAATACAATTCTAGCATGAACAATAAACATTTATCATGATTTCAGGAAATAAATAATAACTTTATTATTGCCTCTAGGGCATATTTCCTTCACCCATCCACATCGCCGCGATGTGGTTCCTCTATGATGCCCTTAAAGGGCAACTTGCAAACCTCACAAAATTAACGAAGGGTCATCTCCCTATACTCATCATATAAATAAAAATCCACAGTAGGTGGTGACCTCCTAGAATGGAAATGAAAATTTTGCACAAAGATATTGGTGAGTAAGAGATACTGTTTGCGTTGGTCGCGGAGCAAGTCGGTGAGGCCTACATTCTCAGCCAACTCATGAAATCATCACAAGGCCATTCACACGGCCGAACCTCCGTGGTGCGAGGGAGATTATATTTGGGCCTCTCTTCTTCTTCTTCTTCTTCACTTTGCTTATCTTTCGAGCTTCGGCTCGAAGAGCCCCTCAAAAATCTCTTCATCATTTTCTGAAAATTTCTGAAATTCATAGTAACTTCAAAATAAAAGTGAACCAAACTCAACAATATTGATAGCAACTACTTCCACAAGTGCTTAGAGACTATATCATGCATTAGAACTACTTGGGACCAATTAAATTTGACATGCAAGCTCAAGAACAGGGTCACCTAAGCAGCAAAAATATGCAATGTATAAAGCACTAGAACAAAAACTAATTGGACCATTGGAGGAGCCACATACCAAGGAACAATCCCCAAAGCAGCTTTGTGAATGGAGCTTTGAGCAAGGAGATCGAAAATCGCAGCAAAATGAGCAAGAACTCGTGCTTGAGCTAGTTGGTGACTTTTTGGGAGGAAGGAGTGTGTGGCTGCAGGAATAAATGGAGGGGAGCCACCATGGTTCCACGAGGCAGGGGGCACGCCCAGGGGGGTGGGCGCACCCTGGACCCTCATGGCCAGGTGCTTGCTCCCCCTGCTGTGTTCTCAGTGCCACATATTCTCAAATATTCCAGAAAAAATCATATTTCCATTTCGGGGCATTTGGAGAACTTTTATTTTTGGGTATTTTTTATTGCACAGATAATTCAGAAAGCTGACAGAAAATACTAATTTTACTTTATTTCAACTAAATAACATAAAGTAAAAGGAGGGTACAGAAGGTTGTGCTTTCTAACTTCATCCATCTCATGCTCATCAAAAGGAATCCACTAACAAGGTTGATCAAGTGTTGTTAACAAACTCATTCCGAATTGTATGAAACCGGAGAATTTTCGAATAGCACTAAGTTGCCTCAACGGGGATATGCACGTCCCCAATAATAAGAATATCATATCTCTTTTTGATAGTAGGAAGAGGAAATTCAAAACCTCCAAAAATAGCCGATGGAATTTTTCCAACAGATTTTATACTATGAACTTGAGGTTGTTTCCTCGGAAAGTGTACCGTATGCTCATTACCATTAACATGAAAAGTGACATTGCCTTTGTTGCAATCAATAACAGCCCCTGCAGTATTCAAAAAGGGTCTTCCAAGAATAATAGACATACTATCGTCCTCAGGAATATCAAGAATAACAAAGTCCGTTAGAATAGTAACGTTTGCAACCACAATAGGCACATCCTCACAAATACTGACAAGTATAGCAGTTGATATATCAGCCTTTTGGAAATATATTTCAGTAGGTGTCAACTTATTCAAGTCAAGTCTATGATATAGAGAGAGAGAGGCATAACACTAACACCGGCTCCAAGATCACATAAAGTTGTTTTAACATAATTTCTTTTAATGGAGCATGGTATAGTTGGTACTCCCGGATCTCCTAGTTTCTTTGGTATTCCACCCTTAAAATTATAATTAGCAAGCATGGTGGAAATTTCAGCTTCCGGTATCTTTCTTTTATTTGTAACAATTTCCTTCATGTACTTAGCATAAGGATTCATTTTGAGCATATCAGTCAAACGCATACGCAAAAAGATAGGTCTAATCATTTCAGCAAAGTGCTCAAAATCCTCATCATCCTTTTTCTTGGATGGTTTAGGAGGAAAGGGCATGGGTTTCTAAACCCATGGTTCTCTTTCTTTACCGTGCTTCCTAGCAACAAAGTCTCTCTTATCATAACGTTGATTCTTTGATTGTGGGTTATCAAGATCAACATCAGGTTCAATTTCTACATCATTATCATTACTAGGTTGAGCATCAACATGAACATCATCATTAACATTATCACTAGGTTCATGTTCATTACCAGATTGTGTTTCAGCATCAGAAATAGAAATATCATTGGCATTCTCAGGTGTGTTTATAACAGGTTCACTAGAATCATGCAAAGTCCTATCATTTTTCTTTCTCTTTTTCTTAGAAGGACTAGGTGCATCAACATTAGTTCTCTGAGAATCTTGCTCAATTCTCTTAGGGTGGCCTTCAGGATACAAAGGTTCATGAGTCATTTTACCAGTTCTAGTAGCCACTCTAACAACAAAATCATTACTCTTACTATTCAATTCATTGAGCAAATCATTGTGAGCTTTAAGTACTTGTTCTACTTGAGTGGTAACCATAGAAGCATGTTTACTAATGAGTTTAAGTTCACCTTTAACTCAAGTGTTCAATCATATAAGCATTGTGTTTCAGTTGTCTACCAACATAAGCATTGAAGTTTTCTTGTTTGACAATAAAATTATCAAAATCATCTAAGCATTGGCTAGCAGATTTATAACGAGGAATATCACCTTCATCAAATCTATAGAGAGAATTTACCTTTACTACCTGCGCCGGGTTATCAAGACCATGTATTTCTTCAACAGGAGGTAAATTCTTAACATCTTCAGCTTTTATACCTTT
Source organism: Triticum dicoccoides (assembly GCF_002162155.2). Taxonomy (NCBI): domain Eukaryota; kingdom Viridiplantae; phylum Streptophyta; class Magnoliopsida; order Poales; family Poaceae; genus Triticum; species Triticum dicoccoides. The sequence goes on from NC_041381.1 coordinate 67,461,758, forward strand.
TTCTTTCATAGATTTCTTTTCCTCTTGCATACCTTAGGACTGAGAAATAGAACTCCCCTTTTCTTTGGAGTTGGCTTAGGAATAGGCTCAGGAAATCTCATAGGAGTTGACTCAGGAAGTGTCCAAACATTTTCATTAGTCAACATATTATTCAATAGAATTTCAGCTTCATCACCTATTCTTTCCCTGAAAACACAACCAACACAACTATCCAAGTGGTCCTTGGAAGCATCGGTTAGTCCATTATAAAAGATATCAAGTATTTCATTTTTCTTAAGAGGATGATCAGGAAAAGCATTAAGTAATTGGAGAAGCCTCCCCCAAGGTTGTGGGAGACTCTCTTCTTCAATTTGCACAAAATTATATATTTCCCTTAAAGCAGCTTGTTTCTTATGAGCAGGGAAATATTTAGCAGAGAAGTAATAAATCATATCCTGGGGACTACGCACACAACCAGGATCAAGAGAATTAAACCATGTCTTAGCATCACCCTTTAATGAGAACGGAAATAATTTAAGGATATAAAAGTAGCGAGTTCTCTCATCATTAGTGAATAGGGTGGCTATATCATTTAATTTAGTAAGATGTGCCACAACAGTTTCAGATTCATAGCCATAAAAAGGATCAGATTCAACCAAAGTAATTATCTCAGGATCAACAGAGAAATCATAATCCTTATCAGTAACAAAGATAGGCAAAGTAGCATAAGAAGGATCATATTTCATTCTAGCATTTCAGAGATTTTTATTTCAGCTTAACTAATAATTTCTCAAGATCACTTCTATCGTTGCAAGCAAGAAAATCTCTAGCAGTTTCTTCATCCATAACATAACCCTCAGGCACAACATGCAATTCATACTTAGGGGGAGAATCGTCATTATCACTTTCATCAATATTATCAGTTTTAATAATTTCATTCTCTCTAGCCCTAGCAAGTTGTTCATCAAGAAATTCACCAAGTGGCACAGTAGTATCAAACATAGAAGTAGTTTCATCATAAGTATCATGCATAGTAGAAGTGGCATCATCAATAACATGCGACATATCAGAATTAATAGCAGAAGCAGGTTTACGTGTCGCAAGTTTACTCAAAACAGAAGGAGAATCAAGTGCAGAGCTAGATGACAGTTCCTTACCTCCCCTCGTAGTTGAGGGATAAATTTTAGTTTTCTCGTCTTTCAAATTCTTCATAGTCACCAGCAGATATAAATCCCAAGTAACTCAAAGAATAGAGCTATGGTCCCCGGCAACGGCGCCAGAAAATAGTCTTGATAACCCACAAGTATAGGGGATCGCAACAGTTTTCGAGGGTAGAGTATTCAACCCAAATTTATTGATTCGACACAAGGGAAGCCAAAGAATATTCTCAAGTATTAGCAATTGAGTTGTCAATTCAACCACACCTAGATAACTTAATATCTGCAGCAAATTATTTAGTAGCAAAGTAATATGATAGTAACGGTAACAGTAGCAAAGGTAATGGTAGCAATATTGTAGTGATTGTAACAGTAGCAACGGTAAAGTAAATAGCAAAGAACAGTATGTGAAAACCTCGTAGGCATTGGATCGGTGATGGATAATTATGTCGGATGCGGTTCATCATGTAGCAGTTATAACATAGGGTGACACAGAACTAGCTCCAATGCATCAATGTAATGTAGGCATGTATTCCGAATATAGTCATACATGCTTATGGAAAAGAACTTGCATGACATCTTTTGTCCTATCCTCCCGTGGCTGCGGGGTCCTAGCGGAAACTAAGGGATATTAAGGCATCCTTTTAATAGAGTACCGGACCAAAGCATTAACACATAGTGAATACATGAACTCCTCAAACTACGGTCATCCCCGGGAGTGGTCCCGATTATTGTCACTTCGGGGTTGCCGGATCATAACACATAGTAGGTGACCGTAGACTTGCAAGATAGGATCAAGAATTCACATATATTCATGAAAACATAATAGGTTCAGATCTGAAATCATGGCACTCGGGCCCTAGTGACAAGCATTAAGCATAGCAAAGTCATAGCAACATCTATCTCAGAACATAGTGGATACTAGGGATCAAACCCTAACAAAACTAACTTGATTACATGATAGATCTCATCCAACCCATCACCGTCCAGCAAGCCTATGATGGAATTACTCACGCATGGCGGTGAACATCATGAAATTGGTGATGGAGGATGGTTGATGATGATGACGGCGACGGATTCCCCTCTCTGGAGCCCCGAACGGACTCCAGATCAGCCCTCCCGAGACAGATTAGGGCTTGGCGGCGGCTCCGTATCGTAAAACGCGATGAATCCTTCTCTCTGATTTTTTTTCTCCCCGAACGTGAATATATAGAGTTGGAGTTGAGGTCGGTGGAGCTCCAGGGGGCCCACGAGGCAGGGAGGCGCGCCCCAGGGGTGTGGGCGCGCCCCCACCCTCGTGGATAGGGTGTGGGCCCCCTGGTCTTGATTCTTTTGCCGGTATTTTTAATATTTTCCAAAAATAATCTCCGTTGATTTTAAGGTCATTCCGGGAACGTTTGTTTCTGGACAAAGATAACACCATGGCAATTTTGCTAAAAACAGTGTCAGTATGGGTTAGTTCCATTTAAATCATGCAAGTTAGAGTCCAAAACAAGGACAAAAGTGTTTGGAAAAGTAGATACGAAGGAGACGTATCAAGTAGTTAGTTGTAGCACTAAATAGAAAACCGAAAAAGATTTCTTTGTTCTTCTTTTGCCTGTTGGGAGCTTTCCCACGTAAATAGTTTTTCTCATTTGTGCTTTTCCCTTTAATTTGCTTCTTCAAGAAAACCAACAACTCCAAAAATATTTCAGTGTGTTTCTTTGAATTTCTTTTCTTTTTATTCGAGTTGTACTGAGGAGAAGACCACGATGAAAATGTTGAGTGGCTCTCATCCAATATACTTAAGAAGTTCACCCCCACTACTTAATTTATCTCAACATGCAACATAAACACATCAGCATCCAACCCCAACCAGCCACGTCACACCTCATGCAGTCCCACTCAAGCCCACCTTCTCAAATATTTTTCCCCGAAAGAAAAAAAATCTTTTCTAATCATTCTCTGCTACCCATGCCCCTGGTCATACCCGAAGAAGCTCCCCGTGATTTTTCTACTCCGGCTCCTCCTCCCGCCACTGGCCTCCCTCATAGGTGGTGGGAGCCACTTCCTCATCCGGTTCCTCCGCTATGGATCTTCCTCGTGGCGGCGATCCGTTTACTCCTCGCGGTGCCGGCAGCACCAAACGCGGCCATCCCTATGGCGCGCCCTGGTTCTTGCAGGATCTAACAGGATGACTTGGTGGATGCGACCACCCCTTCATCGCCCCAGTACCAGTGGACGACATTGGGAAGGAGCAGTTATCCGGTCTACCACCACCCCTCCCCCCACCACCTCGCTGCCGCCGTGGTCTGAAGTGGTCATCCTCAAGCAGCGCCTGCGCGTACGCCGTGTCTCCCGTCCGGTGCCTCCTCTTGCCGCCGGCCTCGGCCGGACGAGCTGCCGCGGCCATGGTCCCACTAGGTTAGCTAGGGATAGAGAAGCACACATTGGGTCAATGACGTGACCTACAGACTACTACAACAACACTTCTGCAGTTCAGTTGGAAGAGATGGAATGTGTTTTGCCGTGTATTGCCTCTTGGCATTCCATTCAATATATGGTTAGCATTACAACTTGTACATCAAGGTAAATCTCTATGGGATCAATCTACAGGATCCTAGAATCACTACAAACGCTATACGATTAGGATATGATATACATACGATCATATGCCATATATGCATTAACATTCCCCCTCAATCTCAACCGGCCACAAGGTTGAGATTGCGTCGTAATTTCTCCAACATGATCTTTGTAGCAGGTTTAGTGAAGGCATCTGCCACTTGATCACCAGAGGACACAAAACGAACATCCAAAGCTCCTTGCGCCACCTTTTTTCTCACAAAGTGGAAATCCACCTCAATATGCTTTGTCCTCGCGTCAAATACTGGATTTGCACTCAAATAGGTGGCACCCAAATTATCACACCATAACACCGGTGGTCGTGGTAGGAACACTCCTAGTTCCCTAAGCACAGTTTGTACCCAAGCAACTTCAGCTGTGCCATTGGCAAGCGCCTTGTACTCCGCCTCGGTACTCGATCGTAAAACAGTGGGTTGCTTTCGAGCACTCCATGAAATCAAATTAGGGCCAAGGAAAACCACGAAACCTCCCATAGAGCGTCTGTCATCAACACATCCTGCCCAGTCAGCATCCGTAAAGACACTAAGAAGTGTGGAGCTTGACCGGCGAATGGAGAGTACAGTGGCCAGAGTACCCTTAATGTACCTCAATATGCGCTTGACCGCCTCCCAGTGCACATTAATGGGTTTGGCCAAATACTGGCACACCTTGTTGACAGCAAATGAAATATCCGGACATGTAAGAGTAAGATATTGCAGCCCTCCAACCATACTGCGATAGCGGAAGGCATCATCATCCGTGAGGGGAGTACCAAGATTCGCTGCCAACTTATCGGTGACTGGCATGGGAGTAGAGACCTCCTTGCAATTCTCCATATGAGCACGATGAAGAAGATCATCAGCGTACTTTCGCTGAGACAACACCATTCCCCCTGGATTGTAGGTGGCCTCAATCCCAAGGAAGTAAGAAAGACGACCAAGATCTTTGATGGGAAAAGACCCAGCCAAAGTGCGAAGCAAACGATCCACTACACGGGGGCAGGAGCCAGCAATAACAATATCATCAACATAGACCAACATGTAAATGACCACAGCTCCTTGTCGAAAAATAAAGAGGGAGGTGTCAGCCTTGGATGAATGAAAACCAAGTTGGTGCAGCCGAGTACTGAGACGGGAGTACCAAGCCCGAGGGGACTATTTGAGTCCATAAATAGACTTCCGAAGCTTGCAAACATGATTGGGATACCGAGAATCCTCAAACCCCGAGGGCTGCTGCATGTACACTTCCTCGTCAAGCAGACCATGAAGAAATGCATTACTGACATCAATATGACGCAAACACCAGCCTTGTGAAACAGCAAAGGGATAGCACAAGCCGAACAGTGGCCGGTTTAACAACTGGACTAAAAGTGGCAACATAATCCACATCATATTGCTGAGTAAACCCGCGAGCAACAAGTCGAGCTTTGTACTTACCAAGAGAGCCATGCGACGGTTCCTTGAGTTTAAAAATCCAATTACAGTTGATGACGTTGGTGCCGGGGGGCCGAGGCACAAGCGTCCACGTCTCGGTGCGCTGAAGAGCAGAAAACTCCTTGCGCATGGCAGCTGTCCAAGCAGGATCATGAAGGGCTTGCCGATGCATAGTCGAAACGGAAACAATAGCACTGAAACCGCGTCGATATGGATTGTAGCGGACGGTACCGTCCGTGAGAATCTTGGGACGTCCGATGTTGTTCTGGGAGCATGTGCGAGTACGCTCCGGCGGTGATGCAGCCGAAGTGGCAGGCGACGACGAAGGAACAGTGGACGTAGCGATGACGAAGGAACTGCCGCCGATCCCCCTTCGGTCGCATCTGCATGCACATGCATGCGAGGAGATGCGTCAAGCGAGGGCGCGTCGGATGTGGACGCTTCAGGCGCGTCTGGAGCAGGCGTGACTCGCCCAGCTGCCGCAGGCGCGTCAGAGGTGGCGCGTATCGGTTGGGGTGGCTGGGCCACATCCGGCCCATGCAGCGAGGAAGCACCAACGGATTCAGAAGACCCAGCAACCGATGGTGACAGAGCGCGGGCTGGGCCATCTGTCTGTCGCGTGGCGCAGGCCGGCTGGGCGCATGGCGGTGTAGCATGCACGTTGTTCGCGCCGGTCGTGCCGATCGTGGAGGAGGGCTGCGCTACTGCACCTGCAGGATAAGATTCAGGAAACAAAAAACACAGATCGTAGTTCCTCACATTAGCATCCTGAACTACTGGCTCATCCGAAGGAAAAGTCGTCACAGGGGGATTTAAGAGAGACAAATCAGGACACACACTAGTCGCAAAAGGAAAAACTTCTTCATCGAAGACAACATCTCGCGAGATATAGATGCGACCAGTGGACTTGTCAAGACACTTATACCCTTTATGAAACGGACTATATCCGAGAAAAACACACATCTTGAAGCGGAACTCAAGTTTCCGGGAATTATATTTGTGAAGACTAGGCCAACATGCACACTCGAAGACACGAAGCAAAGAATAATCGGGAGTGATGTTAAGGAGGCGTGTGAGTGGTGGCATATTGTGAAGGGTCCGACTAGGCATGCGATTGATCAAATAACATGCGGTGAGAAAAGCTTCATCCCAATAACGCAAAGAAAGATTGGAGTGAGCTAGGATAGCAAGCCCAGTTTCAACCAGGTGACGGTGTTTTCGTTCAGCAATACCGTTTTGTTAGGATGTGTGTGGACATGATATGCGATGAGAGATACCAACACGCTGAAAAAATTTATGCAAGCGATGGTATTCGCCTCCCCAATCGGATTTAACTGCACGAATTTTTGTGTTGAGGAGTCGTTCGACATGGGCCTGAAAATTATAGAAAATTAGTTCGACATCAGATTTATGTTTGAGAAGATAAATCTAGGTAAAATGGCTAAAGTCATCAACGAAGCTAATATAAAATTTAAAACCTCCAGAGGAGGCGAGGGCAGGCCCCCACACATCGGTATGAATAAGCTCAAGTGGTTGTGTTGAAACACGGGAAGAATTATTGTAAGGTAATTGATGACTTTTAGCGTGTTGACAAGCATCACAAATATATTATGACTTGACGAACAAGGGAGTTTATTTGACCGAACGACATACTCAACTATATTATTTGAAGGGTGACCCAAGCGATGATGCGAGTGACCTAACTCCAGAAAACGCTCGATGTGAAGATGACGATGATGGCCGACCATACGGAATTGGGTAGAGACCATGTCGACTTCTACCGTGAAGAAGGACCCTCCTCGTGATTTTGTCCTTCACAAAAAAGAAATATTTGTGAAATTCCACAAACACTCGGTTATCCGAAACAAGACGGTAAACAGAAAGAAGGTGTTTGTGAATCTCACGAACATGCAACACATTATTAAGATGGATGGTATCACGTGAGCCAGCTAGTTTAGTTGACCAATGTGAGAAATTTCCAAACCTGCACCGTTTGCGACTTGAACTTGATCCTTCCTACTGTAGCGTTTGTGCATCGTCAAACGATCGAGGTCGCTGGTGAGGTGGTCGGTGGCACCTGTATCAAGGTACCAATTGTTGTCGCGGTGATCGTATGTCACCATGTTGCCGCTGCGATGCTCGTCCGACTGGTAGGCGTGATTGTAGCGATCACGACAGTCGGTGGCGTAGTGCCCCTCCAGGCGGCATATCTGGCCCCGGGGTGGGCGACGGTTTCGGCTGCCACCGCCGCCGTTGTGGCGTCCACCGTTGTTGTCACGATTGTCGTTGCGGCCGTTGCCATAGCGGCCACCATTGCCACCATTGTGGCTGCCATTCCTACTCCCATAGCTGTTGTTGCTGTTGCGGCTAGCATCACGTGACCCATTGCCATTGCCATGGCGCATGGCGTTGTTGGCGGATGAAAAATGGCCGCTGTTCGCAGCGTGCTGTTCTTGATGGGCTTCAAAACTGAGAAGGTAAGAATAGAAATCGGAGAGGCTCACTTGGCCGGTGAAGACAGAGAGCGCTGTCATGAGCGGGTCGTACTCCTGTCCCAGCCCCCCATGATGTGCCCAATGATGTCGTCATCGGACAGTACCTCGCCGACGGTGGCCAGCGCGTCCGCATAGCCAGTCATCTTGTGGAAGAACTCTGCCGCGGACATGTCGTTCTTCTTCGTCTGCGACAGCTGCGTGCGAAGTTGGCGCACACTGGCCCGGTTCTGAGAGGCGAACGTTGCGCCGAGGGCGGACCAGACGGTCGCCGCGGAAGTTGCTCGCGTCATCTGGGCGAGCACCTCCTCCGTCATGGAGGACAAGAGCGCGCCGAGCACGGCCTGGTCGGTCCTCCGCCAGGCTTGTACTCAGGGTTGGGCGCCGAGTGGGCGGCATCGCCGGTGCCCATGACGATCGTCTTCGGTGGCGCAGGGACAGACCCGTTGAGATAGCCGAAGAGGCCAGCGCCGGTGAGGTTTGGGATAACCTGCACCTTCCAAAGCAAAAAATTGACGCGGGTGAGCCGGACGGTGATGAGGCCGGCGAGCGACGGCATGGAAGCGGTTGGACCGGAGACAATCGGGCCGGCGGTGGTGGTGACGAGCGCGCCGGCGGTGGTGCCGGCCATTGCGAGAAGATGAGATCGGGCTCTGGTTACCAATTTGGAAGAGATGGAATGTGTTTTGCCGTGTATTGCCTCTTGGCATTCCATTCAATATATGGTTAGCATTACAACTTGTACAGCAAGGTAAATCTCTATCGGATCAATCTACAGGATCCTAGAATCACTACAAACGCTATACGATCAGGATATGATACACGTACGATCATATGCCATATATACATTAACATAGCCCACTGAATGAGCACATGCCTTCATAGATTATTTTTGCTTGATCGAATAAATAATCTTCAATTTTAATTATTTTTCTATTCTCGATTTTTGACTCATATCTAAATTTTATTTTGCTTGGTTCATTACATAGTTAGGGATGTTGAGTCACTATACCTGACACAGTGGTAGCCATTCTTTTGGCAAACTGAGCTCATTCATTTCAGTAGGAAGTCTTCCTCCTGTGTGTCCGTGATGGGGTTGTACTCTGTTCTTCAGCATTTGATCTGTCCTCAGTATTTCCTTCTTACAGAAAAGGTCACATTAAGCGTACACAACCGTCCAAATCAATCATCCCGTATCTTCTGTTCCAGCTGTAACTAACCGACCGATTGAGCCAGAAAGGATCCCACTGCAGCGCTTCATGTCTCCATCGCTCCCTTGGTGCGTCCTACACCTGTTTCTCATCTCCCCCACTTCTCTTTTAATTATTATTTCTAATAAACACAAGTGCACATAGGTATCTAAGTAAATAGTAATGAATGTTATTAACAAGTTAAAGATCTTTTCCCCTTCGTCTCCCTCCCACCTTTATCTGAAACAGTTCTTCACAACAATTAAATCCCTCTACTGAAACTGCTCTACATGTCCATTGGTTCAGATCCACGTTCATTCATCTCTTTAAATTGACCCACGGGGAGGAGGAGCCACCAAGCTGGGGACACCTATACATCAGCCCTTGCCACCAATTCGTAGTTTGTATACCCCTGGCCAGCAATTCGTAGTTTGTATAGAGTGCGTCCATCATCTGATGCGCCCACCCGCTCAAGTCGTTGTCTCTGCTACCATCGTGCACCCTGGAATAGGTGTCTCCTCCCAGTTTTCATCTTCTCATGCTTCTTATTATCCCTGATCTGATGGCTTGAATTTTTCAGGTTATCCTCTGACTCGAGAGGTTGAGGTTTTATTGGCAAGGATCAACAGTGCTTCGTTTTTTCTTAGGTATCTTGTTATTCACACTCATATCTTAATTTTCTTATTTACACTGAATGAGCACACACATCTTTTAGTCTTCTATGTTAATTTTGCTGTTCACATGAAACTTCAATATCTGATTTAAGTAGATACATTGGATAAGCATGCTGTACCATTGCCAGCTGACATGTTTTTGCTCTCTAGAAGATAATGAAGTGTCCATCATACATGGTATTTCAGGAACTTTTAGAGTTGTTGAAAAAATAGCAAAGATCAATTTGTTATTCCAAAGGATTTTATTCTGTCACAACAGATAAGTATAGAGTTGAGGTAAGATTGTTATACTTTTCCTTAAGGTTTGTTGGTTCCTACAGTATATATTGTTTCTTACTTAATGATTTTCTGTATCTACACAATTCCACAAGTACATTATACACTGATGTAATACAGATGGACACACTGTTTTGTATTATTCTCCCGTCAACTTCTGTTGGCAATTATACAAATATTCATTGTGGAGGCACTTGGTTCTCCTGGGGACCAAGACAGAATTCTACACGAACGACCAAGAGTAAAATATACCTGCCCATATCTTGGTATATGTTTGTATTTCTGTACCACTCACTGCCAATTTTGGATATTTCAAATTATCTAGAATTCATGATCTATCATATAATTCTTTTATTTGTTTTGTCTGACTATGGATAGGAAAGCAGAATAACAAACAAAATATTGTAACACCAACAGGCTACTTAGTAGTATGTGCTTCAGTAGGGAGATCCATTTAGTATATATCCAAATGATTTTGTACAATTACATAAATCTTATGGGCTGTTACATGAATTTTAGTGGATACACCCTGCATGGTGGAGAAGAAGTAAATGCTGCAAATTAGCAGACTTCTTTATACAACCAGATCAGAAAACCTGTCAACTTTTGTTTTCGCGCAATATATGATATAATAATCATGAATGGTTTATATGGAACATGTTACATGTAGTTCATATTTGTTACTACACCGGCATAACAGCTATAGTTAAACTACTTCCATAAGTCTTTTTCAATATGCATATGTTTGTCGTCAACATTGAAATTTTTATTAGCTCATTTTTCCGCTGCAATGCGCGGGGTATCATCTAGTATGAATAATTGTTGATCTAACAAGGAGTCCATTTTACCTTGTCTTCTCCCGTTGAATAAAATGCTTGCAGATTTCAGCTTAGTCCATGGCACTCTTGCACTATTATTATTTTCACGTCGTTCGGTCGTGCAAGTGAAAGGCAATAATGACGATATTCTATGAACTGGCCATGGCAGAGAGAAACGGGTATGAACTTGACTTGATCTGTTTGTGTAAATATGTTTAACCTAGTATCCATGATTCAGCCCATTATGATTAAACATGTTTGTAATGACAATTAGAGATTATAGTTTCTCATGCCATGCATAAGTAGCTAGGAGTGGATAATAATTTATCTTGGATGTCAACACTGCGTTAAAATGATTGTGATGTAATATGATGATATGGTATCCTTCTCTGAATGTTCGAGTGGCTTGACATGGCACATGTTCATGCATGTAGCTGAATCAAAACCAACATAGCCTCTACGATATTTATGTTCATGGTGTTCATATCCTACTGATTCTAGTGTCCAATGTTACTTATGCATAATGCATGTTCATGAGGGTTGTTGCTTCCTAGCTGGCCGCTTCTTAATCTAATTGCTTGCCTTCGCCTGTAACAAGTGAGAATTCTGCTTGTGCATCAAAAACCTTGAACCCAAATTCCAGATGAGTCCACCATACCTACCTATATGCGGTATTACCCTCCCGTCCTAAGTAAATTTGCATGTGCCACCTCTAAAAACTTCTAATAAATATCATTTTTGTGTGCCTGGATCGTTCATGGAACGACAGGAGGTGGTCGGTATTTTCCATGCTAAGCGAGTTATTCTCAGGTCGAGTGTTTATTCACTCACCATCACACGAGAAAATGGCGGTAATAGGGATGCCCTGTCCCAAACTACAAACAGAAAAATCTTACAAATAATCAAACAAAAACTCCCAATGGAGTCAAAACCTTTACTTTTATCGCTTGGGAACGGCCACTAGCATGTTTATCATGGAAGATGTTGATACTTGATGGTCGTGAAGTAAATGAGAAGGGTGCATGTCTCAAAATATCATTTACTTCTGTTTTAAAACTTGAGCTTTGGCACCTATGCAAATTACTGCTTTCCTATGCGAAGGGACTATCTATTTATTTTTATGTTGTGTCATCACCTTTTAAAATAAGAGCCAGTACCTGAGAGCACTGTTGTCATGCTGATGCATTGTGTGTAGCTAATGTTGGGTGCATCATGACTGGATCTTTTCTACCATGAATTATAATATTTAGTCGCTGCTTGAACTTTGGAGGTGCTCTGCATTTATGTTTGCGGTCTCAGAAAGGGCTAGCGAGATACCACTATTGTCATATTATATCATGGTTGTTTTGACAACGTGTTGTCGTTTGAGATATCTTATTATTGCTCGCTAGCTGATTATGTCATTGATATGAGTTAATATAATTTTTAAGAGTTATTGTTGGCATGGTGAGCTATAATGTTGGCTGAAAACCTGGGTGCTGTTTAAGCTTATTTATGCAAAAAAGAGCAAAAGAGTTCGTAAAAGTTTTTATTTTTCACTTTCAGTTTATCAACTGAATTGCTTGAGGACAAGCAAAGATTTAAGCTTGGGGGAGTTGATACGACTCCAACATATTGTAACGCCCCGGATGTAACTTTTCATAATTGTAACTCCAACTCTTGTCATTTCCGGCTACATGATATATTATTTCTGTGACGCCCCCGATTCAATCGTACACTAATCATGCACGCAAACGTGTACGATCAAAATCAGGGACTCACGGGAAGATATCACAACACAACTCTAAACAAGCATCATAATACAAGCCAGGGGCCTCGAGGGCTCGAATACAAGTGTTCGATCATAGACGAGTCAGCGGAAGCAACAATATCTGAGTACAGACATAAGTTAAACAAGTTTGCCTTAAGAAGGCTAGCACAAACTGGAATACAGATCTAAAGAGGCGCATGCCTCCTGCCTGGGATCCTCCTAAACTACTCCTGGTCGTCGTCAGCGGCCTGCACGTAGTAGTAGGCACCTCCAGTGTAGTAAGAGTCGTCGTCGACGGTGGCGTCTAGCTCCTAGGCTCCGACATCTGGTTGCGACAACCTGGTAGAATGGAAAGGGGGAAAAGAGGGAGAGAAGCAACCGTGAGTACTCATCCAAAGTACTCGCAAGTAAGGATCTACATTACATATGCATGGGTATATGTGTAAAGAGGCAATATCGGTGGACTGAACTGCAGAATGCCAGAATAAGAGGGGGATAGCTAGTCCTATCGAAGACTACGCTTCTGGCAGCCTCCTTCTTGCAGCATGTAGAAGAGAGTAGACTGAAGTCCTCCAAGTAGCATCGCATAGCATAATCCTACCCGACGATCCTCCCCTCGTCGCCCTGTGGAAAAGCGATCACCGGGTTGTCTGTGGAACTTGTCTGGGTGTGTTTTATTAAGTATCCGGTTCTAGTTGTCATAAGGTCAAGGTACAACTCCGGGTCGTCCTTTTACCGAGGGACACGGCTATTCGAATAGATAAACTTCCCTGCAGGGGTGCACCACATAAACCAACACGCTCGATCCCATTTGGCCGGACACACTTTCGTGGGTCATGCCCGGCCTCGGAAGATCAACACGTCGTAGCCCCACCTAGGCCTAACAGAGAGGTCAGCACGCCGGTCTAACTCCTATGGCGCAGGGGTCTGGGCCCATCGCCCATTGCACACCTACACGTTGCGTGGGCAGCCGAAAGCAGAACTAGCCCCCTTAATACAATAGCAGGCTCACGTTCCAATCCGGCGCGCGCCTCTTAGTCGCTGACGTCTAGAAGGCTTCGGCTGATACCACGACCTCGAGTGCCCATATCTTTCCCGCGTAGTTGGTTAGTCCGTATAGGCCAGTGGCCAGACTCAGATCAAATACCAAGATCTCGTTAAGCGTGTTATTATGAAGCAACCGCGAACGCCGACCAGGGCCAGGCCCACCTCTCGCCTAGGTGGTCTCAACCTGCCCTGTCGCATCGCCACAAAGATCCACACAGAGGGCCGTCGGGACAAAGGTCCTTTCAGCCCCCAATCCGTGAATCACTCGCGGGTACTCTTCGAGCCAACCTGACTTTAGTCACCATCTGTATAGTATGTATATATATATAGTATATACCCGTGATCACCTCCGAGTGATCACGGCCCAATAGTATAGCAAGGCAGACTGACAAGAATGTAGGGCCAATGATGGTAAACTAGCATCCTATACTAAGCATTTAGGATTGCGGGTAAGGTATCAATGACTGTAGCAACAATGACAGGCTATGCAACAGAATAGGAGTAACCGAACAGTAACATGCTACACTACTCTAATGCAAGCAGTATAGAGAAGAATAGGCGATATCTGGTAATCAAGGGGGGGCTTGCCTGGTTGCTCTGGCAAGGAGGGGGTCGTCAACTCCGTAGTCGAATGGGGCAGCAGTAGCGTCGGTCTCGTAGTCTACCGGAGAGAAGAGGGGGAAGAAACAATAAATATAATGCAAACATAAGCATGACGAAGCAAGACATGACAATGAGCGGTGTTAGGTGTGCCCTAAAGCGGTAGTCGGTGATACCGACGAAAGGGGGAAACATCCGGAAAAGTATCCCCGGTGTTTCGCGTGTTCGGACAGATGAACCGGAGGTGAAATATTGCATGTTCACTATGCTAGGAACGCGTGGCGGACAAACGGGCTGTGAATCTGGATTCGTCTCGTCGTTCTGAGCAACTTTCATGTACAAAGTTTTTCCATGCGAGCTACGATTTATTTTATATTAATTTTAAAAGATTTAAAGCATTTTTAGAATTCACTTAATTATTTTAAATCAACATTATCCAGAATAGTGTATGCTGACGTCATCATGACGGCAGCAGTCAACAGAGGTGTTGACTGGTCAAACTGATGCGTGGGTCCCGCATGTCATATTCTGTTTATACTAATTAGGATTTATCTAATCTAATTATCGTTTAATTAATTAACAATAGTTAATTAGGTTAACTAAATAGGATTAATTAAGTTAATTAATTAATTAATTAATTAATTAATTAATTATTAATCTTATTAATTCATTTTTATTTTATTTCCTTTAAAAAAATGTTCTGGGGCTGGGCCCCGTTAGTCACAGACCCCAGGGGCCATAGTGGGTCGGGCGGTAACGGGCGCTGATGCCCAGCCCGATTGGGCATATGCCCAGATCGACAGGGAGGGTGCCGTCCACAGGCGCAGCGAGGCCAGCCGCCGGAGGCGGCAGTGGCAAGGCCACGGTGGGGTTGTGCCGAGGCGCGGGGCAGCAGCCGGCCGCGGAGATGGGCACGGGGAGCGGTGGCCGGGCAGGACGAGCAATGGTGGCCTTCGGCTTCAGCAGCAATGCAGAACAGGAAATTGGTCGGGGCCAGCGCGGGCGGCGGATGGCGAGGCGGTGAGCAAGGGGCAGGCACGGGCAAGGGCAAAACACGGCCACGATGACCTTGGGCGCGGGGAGGTGGCGTGGAGCGGTAGGCACGGCGAAAGTGGCATGGGCAGGTGGTCGCGGACGTGCAGCAACGGGCGTGGTGCGGCGAACGACAAATAGACGGGGGCGAAACAGGGATCGAGGGCGCGCTCACCGGGCCCTGTAGGCGTGCAACAGCGTGCTCGGGGAGGGCTTGATGGCGGCATGCTCCGGCGATGGGGACGGCGTCCTCGGGCGCGAGAAGATCCGTCGAGGGAGAGGGAGATGGGAGCGCAAGGTGGCGGGCGACAGAGTCGGGGTCGAGGCGGCCCGGCGAGGAGGAGATGAGGACGGCGAAGCGGCAACAGGGTCGACGACGAGGTGGCCGAGGCGGGGGCGCTCTGGGTGGCGTCGACGT